>NC_046657.1:150042894-150068185 GCF_010883055.1 Belonocnema kinseyi
TTGAAAATTAAAATTCGAAAATTTTTTCTAAAGCCTCCAGGGGACTTCGTTTTCGCACGAAAAAATTTTATGTGCCCTTATTGCATCCGGACCCACATTTTAGGTTTCTCAAAAAATTATAAAGATATTCCCAAATATGTTTGGGAACTTTATTTGGAATTCGCCCTGAATTCTTGTACATTTTTTTGAATTCTTCTAAATTCACTTAATTTTACTCAATTCAATTGCCTTTTTTTATGTTCTCTTTCATTCATATTGATGTCTTGTAAACTCACCTTAAATTCGTAAGCATTTCACCTAATTCTTTTGAATGTCCCTTTAGTTTTTCTGAACGCATTTCAAATTTACTGAATTCGAAGAATTTTCTCATATTTTTCAATTGATTTAAATTCACTTGATTGCTGTTTAAATTCAGCTTCATTTTTTTTATAAAATACATCGAATTTTTCTCATTTCCCTTCAATTATTCTAAATTCACTCAAAGTTTACTGAAATAAATGGATTTATTCGATTTCTTTTTCAATAAATTCATTTGAATTTGTTTGTTATCATTAGTCACCTTTTTGGTTAGAAATTAGTCAGATTTTCAAAGATTCGAGGTGATTAAATTTTTTTTTTTAATTCAAAAATTGTCGTAAAATGTTGAAAAAGCTCTAATTCTTTATATTTTGTGCTAATCAAAAAACTCGGCTAGAATAGTTTGAAAAGTATTTGGTATCTACTGAAAATTTTGAATAAAATTTTTGGTCTTATGAAAAAAATCATTTTTTTTTATTTTTTGAAAAATTTCGAAAAGTATATAACTTTTACAGTTTTCATAGAAATTAAACATTTTATTTGGATAATTTGCAAGTATTTGGCCCATCTATGAGAAACTTTTACAACAATTTTTATAAGTTAAAAAAAAAATTGAAAATTTTGAAAATGCTGTAATTTGTTAAATTTTGGGCTAATCGAAAAATTAGGGTAGAATATTTTTGAAATATATTTGGTATCTGGTGAAAACTTCAAATGAAATTTTCGGATCTATAAAAAAAATTATTTTTTCTATTTTTTGAAAATTTTCAAATTTTGAAAAGTATATAAACTTTTCGAATTTTCATCAAAATAAAAAATTTTATTTAGATAATTTGCAAGTCTTTTACCCATCTACAGGAAACTTTGACAACAATTTATAAAATTAAAAAAAAAAAAAAAATTCTCTTGAATGTGATATTTTTTAATCAATCAGACTTTGTAACAACGCTAAAATATTAAAAAATTTGTATGTCACTCTTAAAGAAAGACCGTTAACGAATATATTTTTATCTTTGGCAACACTTAAATTAATGGAAAATTATTTTTCGAAATGTTATAATAAATCAATGTTGAAATTAAATTCTGAAATTGAGAACAAGAAAATAAGTATTATCATCTTGCTTTCAAATTTATGGAAACATAATTTTCATAAGATTCTTGAGAAAATGTAGAAGATTTTTAAATATTTTAAGGGTATCAGAAAAGAATCTAGAAAATTTTAAAGAAGTTGTTTTATTATATAGGATTTTACAAAATATTATGAAAAATTCCAGTCTCCAAATTAAAAAAAAAAAAAAATTACCTTCCTATCTTCGAAATTTTCCCAGCAATTTTAAGAAAATTTGTTTATTCTTTTGAAAACTTTCAAAATTATTTTCATTTCTACTAAATATTTCTTAAATTTGCCTGATTTTTGTTCGTTTTCATTTTGCAATCTTATAAAATTGAAACATTTTGCTTTAACATCTTCTAAACTAATTTTTAGAGATTTTAGAAAATCGTTTGTTATGTTTAAAGACCTTTTTCAATTTTCTCTTATACTTCATTGTTCAAAATAGAAAAATATTTAAAACTTTCACACGAATACAAAATTTAGAAAAAAAACTTTACAAGTTTTAATTATTTTTGAATCGTTTCAAAACTTTTGAATATCTCTTAAACTTATTCAAAATTTTTTCTAAAATTATGTAATATGACAAAATTGCAAAATTTTGCTCTAAAATTTTTCAATCCCTTTTTGAAAATTAAAAAATCTCCCATGAATTTCAACAACTTTTTTTCACACCCTGAGACAATTCAGTTTATCTACAAAATTTGTAAATCTTGAAAAATTAAAAAAAAAAATGGTTTCAAAGTCTTCCATATTCTTTTAACCCACATTTTAAAATCTTTAAAACTTAAAATTCTTATTTGAAAATAAAACCAAAATTTTAACCAAGAAATGTGTTTTCATGCCAAGAAGCCTAATTCTCTATAAAACAATTTTATTTTGAAAACGAGAACATGAAATAACAACAAAAAAGTTTAATTACAATTAATCAGTTGACTTTTTTAACAAAATATTTGAATTTGCAGTTAAAAAACAATATTTTTACAAAAAAAAAAGAATTGTTAATTTTAGTTTTTAACAAAAAAACGAAATTACAACTAAGATTATGAATCTTTAACGAAAAAAACGTTAAATTTGAAAAAATTCTTCAAACTCTCAACCATGTAGTGGGAATTTTTAATGAATTATTTTTTTGGTTAAAAATTCTACTTTTTGGTTACAAATTCTACTATTAAATCAAACATGTAATTATTTTGTTAAAAATTAAAGTCTTTTGTTAAGAAGTAATCGTTTTTGGTCGAACATTTATATTGTTTCGTTGAAAATTAATTCTTTTTATTTAAAAAGTCTATTATTTGTTAAAATTCAACGATTGTTTTGAAAAATTCATCGTTTTTGGTCGAAAATTTATACATTTGTAAAAGATTCATATTTTTTAAATTGAAAATTTATCTTTTTTGATTGAAAATTAATTCGTTTTATTTGAAAAGTCTCTTATTGTATTTTTGTTTAAGAGATAATCTCTTTGAATTAAAAAACATACTTTTTGTTAAAATTCAACGATTGTTTTGTAAAATTTATCCTTTTTGGTCGAAAATTTATATTTTTGTAAAAGATTCATATTTTTTTTATTGAAAATTTATTTTTTTTTTATTTAAAATTAATTCCTTTAATTTGAAAAGTCTATTATTGTATTTTTGTTTAAGAAATAATCTCTTCTACTTGAAAAACATATTTTTTTGGTGAAAATTCAACGATTTTTTTCAAAAAGTCATCCTTTTAGGTCAAAAATTTATACTTTTGTAGAAAATTAATATTTTTTGGTTGAAAATGTATCTTTTGGTGGAAAAATCTTTTTCTTTATTAGTTGTCACAAATTCACCTTTTATGTTAGAGAGTTAATCATTTTTATTGAAGTCTAATATTATATTTTTGCTGTTTAATTTAAAACTCCACAAATTCATTGAAAGTTTAATTATTTTATTGAAAATTCCACTAGTTTCTTAAAAAGTCACATTTTTTTATTTAAAATAAATTTCTTGGTTCCAAAAATCTATTATTTGGTTTAAAATTTATCATTTTTGAGTGAAAGTTAGTTCTTTTGATAAAAAAAAAAAAAAGTATCATATTTCTGTTCCAGAATTAATCTCAATTCAACTATTTTGTTAAGAAGACATATTTTTTTCGAAAATTCATCCTTTTTGGATTGAAATTTTTCTTTTACTTAAAAAATCGTCTGTTTGGGTGGCAAAAATTCAACTATTTGCTAAAAAAGAAATCACCTTTTGGCTAAAAATTCATCTCTTGGTTAGAAATTCTACTATTTGGTTGAAAATCATTCATATTTTCAAATTAAAAATTATTTTTTAAAATGCAACTCTTCCTGGTTGAAGTTTAATCTCCCCTGCTTGAAAATTCGATCATTTGGTTCAAGATTCGTCGATCAGGAAAGTGTAATCAAAACTGTATTTGGTCCGCAAGTTGTAATTTTGAATAAAATGTTACTTTTTCAATTGAAAAAAAAGGTGACAAAAGATGAGAAACCCCATAATAGGAGAAAAAGGTGAAAAAGTAACGCTCGGGAGAACTGTGACACACATAACCTTAAAATATATACAAACGTTTTTAGCAAAACTAAAATTTTTTCGAATTAATTCACAAAAAAAGTGTGCAGGGCCGTCCTTTGGCATTTTCGCATCATTTCTCAAATTTTTAAGACAAAATATTTATTATTCTAGAAAAAAAAAAGCCGGGGGAACCTAAAACTGGTAAAATCGATAATTTTCAAAGTATAAAATGCCCTTAATATAGGAAATAAAATAGAAGATATACTCACAGGTTTATCCTTTTCAATTAGTTTCTCGCCCTCCTCCAACTCGGCAATTTCTTCCTTGTGCTTCTCAAGTCTCTCCTTGTAGACGGAAATGACTCTTTTCGGATCGAGCAATTTCTCGCGAGGCACAAGCTTCAGATGATCCGGATCAAAGTTCCAGTTCTTGATCTTCTTGAAGGATCTGGCCTTGGTCGAGTACCTCGACTCGCAAACATAGACATCCTTCTCGGGGAAGCTCTCCGGCACCATTCGGAAATAGTCCTTGACGCTGAGAACGCAACATCTGCCGGCGACTTTGGCGAGGGGAACTGCGATGTGAGCGTCGCTCTTGAATAGCTCCTTGTCGAGAAACTTCCTCGAGGCAACGTGGTACGTTTCGCTCGGACGATAAAAGAGATTTCCGTAGAGCATCTGCTGGCCCTCGGCATTCGTCCAGAGTCGCTCGATCAACACAACACTGTACTCCATTCCTCGTTCACTTGGTTCCACATAGGCAAAATCCCCGGCTCGATATACCTCCTGGTTGAAACTCATCGTCGCCCCATCGCCATTACTCGTTCCACCCGTATTCGAATTAGACTCTGATTCCTGTGCGAAAACAAATAAATAATATTTTCACAAGTCCATTTATTTATCTTCATAATAATAATTTAATTATCAATTTCCTTCAATTTTCAACAGTTGATAACTTTATTATCAATTTTTTGTCATTTCTAAAATTTGACCTTTACAATTATTATCAATTTTCTTCCACTTTCAACGATTGAAAATACAATGTTTCAATCTGTTCAATTTTTCAATGTTGACAATTGAAGACAAAAATCCATTTTTAATTTACAACACTTGAAAATTCAATTATCAATTTTCATCAATTTGCAACAGTTGATATATTAAGGATCAATTTTTGTTGGAAAATCAATATCTTGAAATCCGCGCTTAAGAATTATATTGTTTGCCTGCGAACTTAACTTCATGTGGTCATTCACTTTATTCATAACTTTTCTTTAAGTCTGACATTTTATTAATATTCTTATTTTGGATTGAATGATTAATATAATACACAGTTATTGAATTACTATTTGCTGTACTAGATTTAGCCTAGTTTCAGCAATTTTCTTCCATTTTTAACATTTGACAATCCAATTATCAATTTTCTTCAATTTTCAACACATTTATTCAATTTTTAAAGGTTTCCACAATTTTCAACAATTTAATTCAATTTTTAATAATTGAAAATTCAATTTCTAATTCTGTTTCATTTTTAAGCGTTGACACTTGAAGAAAAAAATCCATTTTTAATTTTTAACACTTGAAAATTCAATGACCAATTTTCCTCCATTTTCAAAAGTTGATAATTTAATTATCAATTTTCTTGCCCTTTTAACATTTAAAAATTTAATTATCCGTTGGTAACTTAATTATAAAGTTTTTTCCATTTTTCAACATTTGCAAATATGATTATTCGTTTTCAACTACTTTATTCCATTTTTTATTCTGTTCAATTTTGAAATGTTGACAATTGAAGAAAAAATCCATTTTTAATTTTCAACACTTGAAAATTCAATGACCAATTTTCCTCAATTTTCAAAAGTTGATAATTTAATTATCAATTTTCTCCCATTTTTAAAACTTGAAAATTTAATAGTCAATTTATAACAATTTTAATAATTTTTTAATAGTTAAAACTTCCATTTTTAACTGTTGAGAATTGAAAAAAAAAACATTTTTAATTTTCAACTGTTGAAAATTCAATGATCGATTTTCAACCACTTTCAACCGTTGGTCAATTATAAAGTTTTTTCCCATTTTTCAACGTTTGAAAATTTAATCATCCATTTTCAACAATTTTTAAGTGTTGACAATTTAAAAAAATCCATTTTTCATTTTCAACACTTGAAAATTCAGTGACCAATTTTCCTCAATTTTCAAGAGTTGAAAATTCAGTTTCTAACATTTGAAAATTCAATTATCAATTTACTTCAATTTTCAACGATTCTCTTCCATTTTTAAAAGTGGAAAATTTAACTTTTAATTCTGTTCAATGTTGAAGTGTTTACAATTGAGGGAAAAAAAAACATTTTTAATTTTTATACATTTCCTTTTATTTTTAACATTTTAAAATTCAATTATCTTCCATTTTTAATGATTGGAAATTCAATTTTTAATTCTATTCAATTTTTAAATATTGACAATTGAGAAAAAAACGTTTTTAACTATTAACAGTTGAAAATTCAATGATCAATTTTCCTCAATTTTCAACAGTTGATAATTTAATAATCAATTTACTTCCGTTACTAAAATTTGAAATTTGAATTATCAATTTTTTCCAAATTCTGAATAGTTAAAAATTTTCAAGATTTAATAATTCAATTTTGCAGTGTTGGATTTTTTCTACTATTAAAATTCCACTTTCTTCAAATTCATAAAGTTGAAAATTGAATTTTGCTTAATTTTGAACGATTGAATTTTCATGTTGAAAATTCCTTCAATTTAGAACAGTTGAATTTTGTATTTTGTTTAATTTTCAACAATTGGATTTTCAACTGTTGAAAATTAAAAATGATTTTTTTTTTCAATTGTTATAACCTACAAATTTAACAGAATTAAAAATTGAATGGTCAACCATCTCAAAACGGAAGAAAATTGTTGAAAATTGATCATTAAATTTTCAACGGTTGAAAATTGAAATTTCAACTATTAAAAGCGGAAGAAAATTGATAATTAAATTTTCAGCTTTTAAAAATTGAAGAAAATTGATTATTGAGTTTTTAATTGTTGAAAATTAAAAATGATTTTTTTTCAATTGTCAACACTGAAAAAATAAAGAAAATTGTTGAAAATTGATAATTAAATTAGCAAATGTTGAAAATTGAATTTTCAAATGTAAAAAGCGAAAGAAAATTGATAATTAAATTTTCAGCTTTTAAAAATTGAAGAAAATTCATTATTAAATTTTTATTTTTTGGAAATTAAAAATGATTTTTTTCCATTGTCAACACTTAAAAAATGAAGAAGATGGTTGAAAATTGATAATTAAACTATTAACTGTTGAAAATTGAATTTCCAAATGTTAAAAGCAGAAGAAAATTGATAATTAAGTTATCAACTGTTAAAAATGGAAGAAAATTGGGAGTTAAATTTTCAACTGTTAAAAATCAAAAATGATTTTGTTTCAATTGTTAACGCTTATAAATTGAACAGAATTAAAAAATTAATTTTAAACTATTAAAAAATGAGTCGAATTGTAGAAAATTGTTGAAAATTGATCCTTGAATTTTCAAATGTTAAAAATCGAAGAAAATTGGTAATTAAATTATCAACTGTTGAAAATTGAAGAAAATTGATTTAAAAAATTGATAACAGTCATCCAGTGGATTCCCTGTCGGGAATTTTCGAAGCCAAGTAAACATTTGTACATTTTTTCTTGGTAAGATTGAAAAACAAAATTTAAATAATAATAAATAAATTATCAACTGTTGAAAATTGAAGGAAATTGATAATAGTCATCCAGTGGATTCTCTGTCGGGAATTTTCGAAGCCAAGTAAACATTTGTACATTTTTTCTTGGTAAGATTGAAAAACAAAATTTAAATAATAATAAATAAATTATCAACTGTTGAAAATTGAAGAAAATTGATAATAGTCATCCAGTGGATTCTCTGTCGGGAATTTTCGAAGCTAAGTAAACATTTGTACATTTTTTCTTGGCAAGATTGAAAACAAAATTTAAATAATAATAAATAAATTATCAACTGTTGAAAATTGAAGAAAATTGATAATAGTCATCCAGTGGATTCTCTGTCGGGAATTTTCGAAGCCAAGTAAGCATTTGTACATTTTTTCTTGGTAAGATTGAAAAACAAAATTTAAATAATAATGATAAATAAAAAAAAGAAATAAAGTTCAAATTTTACCATTCAAACTCAGAACTGGTTTCCGGTCTGAAATTTCCCGCGCAATTCAAATATTGCTTTCTCAAACGTAGAATATTTAAGGAGAAGATGTAAGAAAAAGATCAAATTTTTCGAAAAAAAAGTGGAATTTTGCACACACAAAAAAAAGGGAGGTGTAAAAATAAGTTTGATTTGAAACTTACTTTATCGTTCCCGTCGCAGCTTTCGTCCTCGGCCGGCATGGACATTTCCTGCTCAACTTTGACACGCTTGAGTTCAGCAACTTGTGCTGACAGATCGAGGAGCGTATAGTTGAGAGCTGGAGAATGCAAAAGATCACCACTTCGAGTGACATCGTCTCGGGTGCGCAAGAAAAATGCCTGGAGTTCCACACTGTCCTCGAAGGGCTGCGAGTCCGTGCGGGACAATTTTCGTGCTCTTTCCAAACACGAAAAGACATCCTCTTGGAATCGATCGAGCCTCTTATAGACGCCCTTGTCCAATCTTCGCTTTATCAGATCCAATGACAAACCGCGAATCCTAAAATATCCATTTTTTTCATTTTTTTTTAAAGATTCTATCATTGGAGGGCCGTACTTTAATAATACTTACGTAAAGGATTATAATAATATTAAATTTAATAATAATATTCATATATCAGCATTTTAATCTTGTAATAATTTTAAGATCAAATCTTTTTTTACAAACGGAATAAAACAGTATTTCAGATAAAAATTTAACTTTCTTTTTAAATTTATTAATTTACTTTAAACAAAACAAAAATTATTTATGCTATAAAATATGGCTTTTTAACCAAAATACTTATATTTTCAACATAATAGTTGAATTTTCATCCTAAAAAGATAAATTCCCAACTAAAAAATGTCATAATTTATATTTCAATAAAAATACGAATTTTTTCAACCAAAAAGGATCATAATATTATCATAATAATTCGGATAAAGAAGAAAGGAATTTAAAAAAATCCCTCTTCCTAGTCAGAATCCGTAACAATTTGAAATTTTTGAATTATAATTTTCAAATTTGGTTATATTGTTCTTTGCAAATTTATTTAATGTTTTTAAGTTAAAAATTCATCTACTTGGTTAAAATTTAAACTCTTTCGTGAAAAACTAATTTTTTTTTGGTTGAAGTTCCATCATTTTAATTGAAAATTCATCTCTGATTGAAAATCAATTTTTTCTACTCAAAATTTAGCTAATCCATTTTAAAAAATGCAACTACTTTGCTGAAAATGCATTTTGAAAATTCGTCTTTTTGGTATAAATTTTAATTATTCCAGTTGAAAATTCATCTTATTGCTTGAAAATTCATTTTTGATTATAATTTTTTTTAGTTTTTGGATGAAAATTCAACTATTTCGTTGAAAATCCACGTATTTTGTTAAAAAATCAATTTTTTTTTTACAAAGTAAACTTTTTTTGTTTGAAAAATTCTTATTTTCTGTTAAAAATTCAAGTAATCTATTTAAATAATTATCATTTTAGTTTGAAAATTCAAACTTTTAGATTTAAAATAAAATTACATGGTTCAAATTTAAACTCTTTTCTTAGAAAGTAATTTTATTGGTTGAAAATTCATCAATTTAATTTGAAATTGAACTATTTATTTGAAAATGCATGTACTTTGTTTGAAATTAGTCTTCTTTTTAGTTAAAAATTCATCTTTTCTAGTTCGAAATTCAATTTGATTGAAAAAATGGTATTTTTTAATTAAAAACTCAACTAATAAGTTGAAAATCGATTTTTCATAGAAGTTTATCTCTGTTTCTTAGAAAGTTAATTTTATTGTATAAAAAAATCTTCTTTTCTGTTAAAAATACAGGTATTCCAGTTAAACATTTATCATTTAAGTAAGAAATTCATCTTTTCTCGTTAAAAATTCAACAATGTGGATGAAAAACTTGTCTTTTTAATTGAAAATTCAATTATTTCGTTGAGAATCCACGTATTTTGTTAAAAAATCGATTTTTTGTAGAAAATAATTTTTTCTTTGAAAAATTCTTCTTTCCGGTTAAAAATTCAAGTATTCCATTTTCATAATTATCATTTTAGTTGAAAATAAAATTGCATGGTTTAAATTTCAACTTTTTTCTTCGAAATTAATTTTATTAGTTGAAAATTCATTATTTAAATAAAAAATTCATTTCTTTGGTTAAATTACATGAGCTATTTGATTGAAAAATTAGTTTTGGTTCCCTTTTCCAAATTTTAGATAAAGAACGTACTTCAAGTAGTTTTTAGAGTAGAAGCAGAATTCAAAGAATAAAAATATTTCTGAATTATAATTTTCAAATTTGGTTATATTGTTCGTTGCGAATTATTATTATATACTTTTTAGTTAAAAATTCATTTACTTGGTTAAAAGTTAAACTATTTCGTTAAAATTTATTTTTCTTTTGGTTGAAAATCAATTTTTTTAAATAAAAATTTAGCTATTCCAGTAGAAAATTTAATTACTTTGCTGAAAATGCAATATTTCTTGGTTACGAATTAGATTTTGAGCAGAAAATATTATATTCTAATTTTTGTTGAAAATTGATATTTTTTATTTCAAAATAGAAACTATTTTTTTAATTGATGTAATTTGTGGAAAATTCGGCTTTTTTGTGAAAAATTTCGATTATTCCAGAATTAAACTACTTTGTTTAAAATCAATTTTTTTTAATACAAATTTAACTATTCCAGTAGAAAATTGAACTTTTCTAGTTTTTATTGAAAATTGATATTTTTTATCTTAAAATAGAATTTTTTTGTTTGAAAACTGATGTATTTTGTGGAAAATTCAGCTTTTTGTAGAAAATTAATCTTTATGGTTGAAAATTCATCTTTTTGGTATAAATTTCAATTATTCCAGTTGAAGATTCATCATTTTAGTTGCAAATTCATCTTATTTCTTGAACATTAATTTTTTGACTGAAAATTTAATTTTATAATTTTGGTTGAAACCTGATTAAAATTTTAAAATATCAATTTTTGTTTGTACGAAAGGAACTTTTTCTTTGAAAAAATCTTCTCGGTAAAAAATTCAATTATTCCATTTAAATATTTATCATTTTAGTTGAAAATTCATCTTTTAAATTGGAAATAAAATAACATAATTGAAATTTAAACTCTGTTCTTAAAAATTCATTTCTTTAGTTAAAAAGGATTTTTTTAAATATTCATATCTCGGTTGAAGAAAGGAATTTAAAAAAATGTATCCAAATCAAAATCTCTCACAATTTGAAGATGCTCTCATTCCAAATTCTAGATAAAGAAAGTACTTAAAGTAGTTTTTAGAGTAGAAAAAGAATTCAAAAAATAAAAATATTTTTGAATTATAATTTTCAAATTTTTTTATTTTGTTCGTATCGAATTCATTTCTTTTTTAGATAAAAATTCATCTACTTGGTTAAAAGTTGAACTCTTTCATTAAAAATTATTTTTTTGTTGAAAATTCATCTGTGGTTGCAAATTAAACTACGTTGCTTAAGATCAATATTTTTAAATACAAATTTAACTATTCCAGTAAAAAATTTAACTTTTCTATTTTTGATTGAAAATTGATATTTTTTATCTCTAAAATAAACTATTTTTTATTTTTTTTAAATGGATGTATTTTGTGAAAAAAATTAGTTTTTTTTGTGTGAAAATTAATCTTTATGGCATAAATTTCAATTATTCCAGTTAAAAATTCATCTTATTTCTGATCTTTTTTAATAATTTTTAATTTTTTTTTGTTTGTTGAAAATTCAACAGTTAGGTTAAAAATTGAAAGTTGCCCGCAAATATTAAAAAACTTGACCAGAAAAAACCAAGAATTTGAAATCATCTGCCTAATCGCCACCCTGGAGAACTTCGTTTCAAAATTCCTTGATATTTCCTTGACCAATTTTTCATTTTCCCTGATCATTAATATTCAAATTCCAGTTTTAGTTATAAAATTAATTTTAAACCAAAAAAAGGCTTTTCACTAAAGTAGAATTTATAATTTAAATATTAATTTTCTACAAAATAGTTAAACCTTCAAACAAAGAGATGAATTTTCAACAAACAAAAAGTAAATTTTCCACGGAATAATTAAAATTTCAACAAAACGGTAAAATTGTTAACAAATACATTACAATTTTCAACCAATATATGTCTTAACAAAATAGTTTCATTTTCAACTAAACAGTTGCATTTTTATCCAAGAAAGATCAAATTTCTCTTAAAATAGATGAATTTTTAATTTAAACAAAAAAAATGCAAGAAAATAGTTGATTTTTTATCTTGAAAAAATTTCAGTTCTCTTTTCAACACAGAAAATATTAAATTAAAACAAAAAGTACATTTTCTACGAAAAATACGACTTTTCAACTAAATTGTTGAATTTTCAACCAAATAATTGCATTTTTATCCAAGAAAAATCAAAATTCTACAGAAATAGGTGAATTTTTAATTAAAAAATGCAATATTTAAAAAAAATAGTTCAATTTTCAACCAAACAGTAGCATTTTTATCCAATAAATGTGAAATTTCTTCTAAAAGAAATGAATGTAGAAAATAAGACCTTCAAAAAAAAATAGTTGAATTTAAAAAGAAAAACGACACATTTTTTTTTTAATTGAACTTTCATTCAGAAAAGATTTCAATTCATTTTTCAACAAGAAAATATAAATTTTCAACAAACAGACAATTTTCTACGGAATAATTTTTAACAAAACAATAGAATTTTCAACCAAAGAGTTGAATTTTTTTCCAAGAAGGATCAAATTCCGCTTTAAACAACAAGACAAATTTTTAAATAAAAAATTGAAAAATTGAATTTTCACAAATTTAAACAAAAAGTAAATTTTCTAAGAATTAATTAATATTTTAATACAAAAAGACAAATTTTCAATCAAAAAAATAATTTTTCAACAAAATTGTTGAAATTTAAAACAAATAGTTGTATTTTTATCCAAGAAAAATAAAAATTCTACTGAAAAAGTTGAATTTTTAAATCAAAAATGCAATATTTAGAAGAAAAAAAGTTCAATTTTAAACCGAACAGGAGCATTTTTATTCAATAAAGCTGAAATTTCTTCTAAAAGAAATGAATTTAGAAAATCAAACCTTAAAAAAATAGTTGAATTTTTAACCAAGGAAAATTTCAGTTCACTTTCCAACACCAAAATAAGAATTGTAAACAGTAGGTTAATTTTCTGCTAAATAGTTGAATTTTCGACCAAAAAATATGACTTTTTAAGAAAATTGTTGAATTTTTAACCACATAGTTGCATTTTTATCCAAGAAAAATGAAAATTCTATTATAGCAGGTGAATTTTTAAATCAGAGAGACAAATTTTCGAAAAAAAAAGTTGATTTTCATCCAAAAAATTTGAATGGACTTTTCAACGCAAAAGTACAAATTTTAAACAAAATGCCAATTTTCTAAGAAATAATTGAACTTTCAACAAAAAATTTGCATTTTCTTTTTAAAATAATACAATGTTTCTACTAAAAATATGAACTTTGTAATTCAAAAGGACAAATTTTCGGAAAATGTAGTTTTCATACAAAAAAAAAATATTTCAGTTCACTTATCAGCAAAAAATATAAATTTTAAACAAAAGGTTAATGTTATACGAAATCACTAAATTTTTAACCAAATAATAAAATTTATTAACTAAAAATATAATCGTCAAGAGAAATTTTTTGCAAAACCAGAGTGGCCGTTTTAATCGAAGGAAAAAATTCACGGTTTTTTGCCGATTCACAAGCATTTTTCATGGTCAATGAAATTTAAAGAATCGAACTCTGAAGCCAAAAAATGTTCCATTTGAAGTAATAAAAATTGAGCTACAAATTGAAGCATTCAAAACGAAAAAATTGAATTTTAAACTTTTAAAATTGAAGTTTAAACATTTTTGGATTCCATAATTTTGTATTCAATGTTCAATCATTTACACCTAAAAAACGGAAGCTACTTACATTTTTTGCAACTGAATGATATTAAATTAAATGCAGTTAAGACTGCCAAATTAAATTTTTTTAACTTTTATAAATTATGGATTTCAAAAGATGTAGATTCAGTTCCAAAAATATTAATCCGCGTTGTCATTTTTAATTCTCTAAATTAAAGAAGCAATCATTAAATTTAAATTTTTTTAAATATCATTTTAAGCAATTTTAGACTAGAAACATTAAAAGTTGAACAATTATATTTTTTTGTAAACTGAACACTTCTTAAATTAAAAACTATATTAAATTAATTTAATTTTAAATAGTTTTGAAAATCCTTAAAATGCTTCAAAATCTTGAAACATTGAAATATTTTACATTTTTTCAAATATGAAATTATTTTTCAAATTTGCTCAGAACATCTAAACATCTTTTAGAATAATTCGAATTATTCCTGAAATTTTTTATTTAATCCTGTTACATAAAAAAATTTCTTTAAAATCTCCTACATCAATGTTCAATCATTTTGTAAATCTTTCTAAATCTGTTTAGAAATTCTCTGAAAATTAATTTCTTTTAAATAAAAAATAATTTTCAATTTTTCTAGAAAATGTTTTTACTCTTCTGAAGTCTTTTAAAATTCTTAAAAAGCCTTCGGAATATCTTTAATTTAGCCGAATTTTGCCTAAAAATAACCGGCGTTCAATTGTCATTTATACACAAAAATTCAACAATTTAACTTAAAAATTAAATTCTTTAAATAGAAGAATTAAAATTTAACGTACAAACTTGACCTTTTTTGTGTTTAGTTCTGAATATTTAATTTATAATTGTTCTTTATCTTCATTAGAAAATTTCAAATTGCATGGGTTAAAAATGGAATATTTTAGAGCGAAATAATATTTTAAATTTAATAAAAGCCTTTGATTCTGAATATATTATTTAAAAGTTGTTTTAAAATTGCAAAAAGTTTCTAAAATTTAAATCTTAAGTGCAATTCAATTTGAAAAATCATTAATTAATTTATATTCACAGCCCATCCACTAAAAATGTTCTACATAAAAAAATCTTTGATTTTAAACGCTTTTGATTGTTAAAGTCCATAAAACTGCATTTTAAAATGCTTTAAATTAAAAATGTAAGCTTAAGATTAAAAATCTAAAATGGAGAATTTTTTTAAGTACACGATTTTCAAATTATGCATTGAAAACTGAATAATATCATAATTGTAAAAGTTAACAATTTAATTCTATATTTAAAAAACGGCCACCCTGAAAAATGCAAGTACTGTTCCTAATTATTTGATGATTTTAAACCTCAAGATGAAAAATATTCCTTACTTTTTTCCATCAACAATATCGTGCTCGGGAAGCTCCGCCATAGAATCGGAATAACATCTTCCTTCTTCATCCTGATGGTTATACAATGCTGTAAATATCGTGGCCAATATTTCCTGTACGGCCGCTCCCACGTCGGGAACACTTTCCTCATCCTCGCTTAGTTGTAATTTAGTTTGCAGAACTAAACGCTGCAGAATTAAGGCATCCTAAAAAGAAAATTTACATTTAAAAATTTCCTAAAAACAGTATGTAATATTAAGGCGGTATCAATTCAAATCCTAGAGAAAAAAATTCCCTCGCAATCCCCTTAAAGTTCATGAATTTGAATAATAATTCCAACACATTTTTATTTTGTCTTCTTATATTTAAAATTCAGTGTATATTTAGATCTAATTAATAAGGGTAATATATGAAATTCAATTTAAACCATTTCAACTTTCTAACTTTTCAAAATATTGCATTTTTAAACAACATAAATGCATTTTCAGCCAAATTTTTTTAATTTTCTATAAAAAATACGATTTTTCATGAAATACCAGAATTCTCAACCAAAAGCTTAAATTTTCAACTGAAAAATATCAATTTGAAACTAAATAGTTGTGGTTGTAACTCAAAACGATCAATTTTCTGCTAAAAATGGAATAAATATTAAATAAATAATATATATAAAAAAATTAAGAAAAATTAAAAATTAAATTAAATTTAAATTAAATCAACCAATCAGTTTTAATTTCAAACAAAAATATGAATTTTTAATAAAATTAGGAATTTTCAAGTAGAATAGTTGAAGAAAGATAAAGTGTCATCAATTTTGATCCAATTAGTTGAGCTTGTAACTAAAAACGATCAGTTTTCATCCAAAAATGGAATATTTAAAGTAACAATTAACAAAATTCATTAATTATTTATTAATTGGCATGTATTGTTAGCCCAAAAGATCAATTATTAACAAAATAGCTAACTTTAAGCCAATCAGTTTTATTCTTAAACGAAAGTATGACTTTTTAATAAAATTACGAATCTACAACTAGAATAGTTGAAGAAAGATAGTGTCAAACCAAACAATGAATACTTATATTTTTAGTTTAAAAAAATTGATATTCAATAGATGAAGTTTCAACCAAAAAGATGATTTTTTACTAAAATTATGAATCTCTAACTGGAATAGTTAAATTTTCAATCAAGAAGATTCATTTGTAGGAAAAAAAGACGAATTTTCAACTAAAAAGATAAATTTTCAACAAAAGGGATTAATTTTATACTTTAAAATCACGAACTATTTAATAAGTTAAATTTTCAGTTAAAAAAATATACTTGAAAAATAATTTGAAAAAAAAATAAAATTCTCAACGAAATTGTTAAATTTTTAAACAAAGTGATACATTTTTCACTAAAATGATAAATCTTCAACAAATAAAGATCACAAAACAATTTTTCTTCACTTTTTTTAGATTTCCAGGGTTTTCAAGTAAAAATATTGCATTTTTAAACAAGATAAATGCATTTTCAGGCAAATTTGTTTAATTTTCTTTAAAAAATAGGATTTTTCATGAAATACCAGAATTTTCAACCAAAAGCTTAAATTTTCAACTAAAAAATATTAATTTGGAACTAAATAGTTGAGGTTGTAACTAAAAACGATCAATTTTCTGCCAAAAATGGAATGAATATTAAAAAAATAATATATAAAAAAAATAAAGAAAAATTAAAAATTAAATTAAATTAAAATTAAATCAATAATAATATTAAATATTCAGTTAAAAACTTAATTTATTATTTATTAATTTAGATGAATTTTTAACAAAATATTCTCACTTTCAACCAAACAGTTTTATTTTCAAACAAAAATATGAATTCTTAATAAAATTAGGAATTTTCAACTAGAATAGTTGAAGAAAGATAAAGTGTCAACAAAATAATGAATAGCTAAATTTTTAGTTGGAAAAAATTGATATTCAATAGATGAAGTTTCAACCAAAAAGATAAATTTTTTATTAAAATTATGAATCTTTAACTGAAGTAGTTAAATTTTCAACCAAGAAAATCCATTTTTAGGAAAAAAAAAAAAGAATTTTCAACCAGAAAAGATCAATTTTCAACAAAAGAGATTAATTTTATACTTAAAAATGACGGACTATTCAATAATTTCAATTTTCAGTAAAAAAAATTCTCAACCAAAAGCTTAAATTTTCAACTAAAAAATATCAATTTTGAACCAAATAGTTGAGCTTGTAACTAAAAACGATCAGTTTTCTGCCAAAAATGGTATAGTTAAATATTCAGTTAAAAAAGTTGATTTATTATTTATTAATTTAGAAGAATTTTTAACCAAATATTTTCACTTTCAACCAAACAGTTTTATTTTCAAACAAGTATATGAATTTTTAATGCAATTAGGAATCTTAACTAGAATATTTGAAGAAAGATAAAGTGTCAACCAAATTTTTAGTTTAAAAAAATTGATATTCAATAGATGAAGTTTCCACAAAAAAATAGCTTTTTACTAAAATTATGAATCTTTAACTGGAATAGTTAAATTTTCAACCAAGAAGATCCATTTTTAGGAAAAAGACTAATTTTCAACTAAAAAAGATAAATTTTCAACAAAAGAGATTAATTTTCTATTTAAAAATGACGAACTATTCAATAAGTTAAATTTTGAGTTAAAAAAAATATACTTGAAAAATAATTTAAAAAAATAAAATTCTCAAAAAATGGTTACATTTTTAAACAAAATGATATATTTTCCAGTCAAATAAAGAATCTTTAACAAATAAAGGTCACTAAACAATTTTCCTTCACTTTTTTTAGATTTCCAGGGTTTTCAAGTAAAAATATTGCATTTTCAAACAAGGTAAATGGATTTGTAACCAAAATTTTTTTAATTTTCTACAAAAAATACGGTTTTTCATTAAATACATGAATTCTCAACCAAAAGCTCAAATTTGCAACCAAAAAATATCAATTTTGAACCAATTAGTTGAGCTTGTGACTAAAAACGATCAGCTTTCTGCCAAAAATGGTATAGTTAAATATACAGTTAAAAAACTTCAATGCAATTTCCGTGAAATTGCTATCAATTTAGAGAAATTTAAGGTAAATGAAAAGAAGTCGATGAAATTCATAAAAATTCAGGGTGAACTTTAAAAAATTAAAATGATTGGAAAACAATTTAAAAATATGACAAAGCGTAATTGAATTCATGAAATTTGAAAAGAGCTTAGAAAAATTCAAGGGAATTAAAAAAATGTTTACGAAATGCCTGGATACTTTACGACGTTGAAGTTTGCCACAGATATGGATTTCCAAGTTGTGTAATTAATTTAAAAAATACAATTACGCCATGTTATTTTTCTGCAATTTTTATAAACAAAGTATGTATCGGATCAAAAAATCAAGTGCACTAATTCATTCCTCTCGAAAAAATCTAGGTGTGCATTTTCTTGTTTTATCGTAAACCCATTTTTTAAACAATTAGAGCATTTGTTCTTCAGCGCTCGTTTGCTCCGTGTCCGTAAATATGGATTTCAAAGTTGTGTAATTAATTTAAAAAAAAAAAACTAAGAGTCACATCAAAAAAGTAAAAACACCTCTGGATTCGTCTCGGAAATATCTCGATGTGCATTTTTTGTTTTTTTTATTAATTACACAACTTTGAAATCCATTTCTATGGGCACGGAGCAACAGAGCGCTGAACAACAAATGCTCTAATTGTTTAAAAACTGGGTTTACGAATAAACAAAAAAACAACACATCTAGATTTTTTCGACAGGAATGCATTAGTGTAAAATAAGAATTCAAGTGAATTGAAAAATTAAAGAGGATTACAAATTTTTTTTAAATTCAGGGTAAATTAATAAGAATTGAGAGTGAGTTTCAAAAAATAATTTCAAATCTTATCCTATCTTTGAAATATATTAAGTGAATTCAAAACAATTAAAAAATATATGAAAAAATTAATTTAATTCAGTAAGTTCAAAATCACTTTAGAAAAATTTAGAGAGAATTCAAAAGAATTTTTTGACATTTCTAAGACTTCAAGGTAAGGAATTTCGCATAAATTAATAAGAATTTAGGGCAAATTCCACATGAATTGCCAATATTTGAAAATCTCTTAAAATCATTGAACTCTTACGAAATCCGCAACTTTTTGTGAATAAATTCTTTTGGAATCCACTAAAATTCTAAAATCCCTTAACATTATTAAAACTCTTAGAAATCCCTTGAAGTTATCTAAATCTCTTGGACTCCTTTCAAATATCCTGAAATATTTCAATTCTTTAAAAACTTAAAAATTGTAATTTTTTAAAATAACCTAAAAAATTTCAAATCCTTTAAAATGTTTTGAAATCCTTTTAAATTTTTTAAAGCTCTTGAAAATGCCAAGGTATTTGAAAAAAAATTCTTGAAATCCACTAAAACATTATAAAATCCCGTGACATTCTCTGAAATCTGATATTTTCTGAGGTCCTAAAAAATTTAATAAATTACCTTAAAAGCTTCAAAACCCCTAGAAAATCCTGCAAAATATTTTAAAACCTTATAGGTCCTGAAAAATCGTTCCTTATCTTCCGAAATTCTAGAAAATCCTTTATCCTAAAATATTCCAAGCACTTTAAAGTCCCTTCAAATTTATAAAACTAATTTTTTTAAATCCTTCGAATCTGTTAAAATTCCCTAAAATATTTCAAATCCTTTTATTCCCCTGAAACTTGTAAAAGCTCTTAAAAATTTCCTTATAATTTTTTTTAAAAAACTCTAAAATCTTAAAAATCTCTTTAAATTATTGAAATCTATTAAAAATTTCTCGAAATTTTTTAAAATACCCTGAAATATTTCAAAATAATTTGAGACTATTCAGAAATAGGTATAGAATGTATATTGAATAGGCCTGAATTATTAATTTTTAACTTGAATAGTTTAATTTTTAACCAACAGATTCATTTCCACGAAAAGAGGCAAATTTTGAACTAAAAAAGATAAATTTTCAACAAAAAGAGATTAATTTTGTAATTAAAAATGACGGACTCTTCAATAAGTTAAATTTTCAGTTAAAAAAATAGTTACATTTTTTAACAAAGTGATACAGGTTCCATTAAAATGACAAATCTTCAACAAAATAATTGAATTTTAACCAAAAAGATGAATTTTTAACCAAGAAGATTAATTTCTACTAAAAATTAGAAATATTTTATAAAAGGACCAAACAAATTTCCTTCATTTTTCTCTGATTTCCAGGTTTTCCCTGACCTACGGCCTCCCTGATAAACTCATTTTTACTGCAAGATAAAAAAATCAATAAGGAAATGCTTTAAGCTCATGTATATAAATAGAAACTTAGCGGAATTCCAACAAAACAGTTGAATTTCACCAAAAAAATACAAATTTTCAACAAAATACATGGATTTTGAAGTAAAAAAATATAATTTTTTTTAATCTAAAATTAAGTAGTTAATATTTCACTTTAAAAAATCATTTGCAAAAAAACGAATTTTCTACCATGAAGATAAATTTTAAAACAAAAATGAAATACAAGCGAAAGACGAAATTTCTGTACAAAAATGAAATTTTCGGCCATAAAATATGAATTTTCAGCAAAAAAAATAGTTCAGTTTTCGATGAAATTTTCAACAAAAACACAAGAATTTTCAAGCAAAAAAAAAGAAATAATTTTTTAACCAAAGAATTGATTTTCTACCAAAAACAAAGAGGAATTCTCAACAAAATAAATAAGCAATTGAATTTTATACTAAAATAGATAAATTCTCAACCAAAAATAAAATAGTTCAGTTTTATATAAATAAATTAATGTTCAACAAAAAAAGGTTAAATATTAAAAGTGAATCTTTAAGAGAAAAAGTTCCGTTTTTGACCAAACAAATTAATTTTCAAATGAGATTAATTTTCTACAGAAAAGACTAATTTTAATAAAATACATGAATGTTTAACTGAAGAGATGAATTTTCAACAAAAATGATTGAATATCTAACTTGAATGGTTGAATTTTTACTTGACAAAATTAATTTTTAAAGAGTTCAATTTTGAACTTAATAAATGAATTTTCATTAACTTGGTGAACCTTCAACAAAAAAAGACCTAATTTTTAACAGAAAATTTAAAAAAAGAAATAATTCTTAGAACAAAATGTAATAATCGATATCAAAATTTGTTTAAAATTATTTTACAAAGTTAAACTAGAGTTATATGAATACATGAATTTTCAACCAAGTAGTTGAATTTTCGATTTAAAAAAAATCTAACCAACATATAGAATAATTCAATTTTCAATAAAAAATTTGAAAAATTGTCAAAAAATATTGTCAAAGAAGATTAATTTTCCACGGAAGAAGACGAATTTTCAACTGAACAATTGAAGTTTTTACCGAATAGTTGGATTTTAACCCAACAAGAAGAAAAAAGAAGGAAATACATTACATCTTCGTTTTCATTGAAAAGAAATAAAAATAATTATATAAAATCCTAATAACAATATATACTTTATATAATTAAGTATTTCAATGCTACCAATCACTGTAAACTTTCGAAGAAAATGATAATTTTATACAAAAAAAAAATCGATTTTTAAACAAAATACATTAATTCCCAACGATTTAGTTGAATTTTTAATTAAAAAAGAAAGAGTTTCATCCAAATAGTTCAAATTTAAAATAGAAAAGATTAATATTCAACTAAAACCGAAACAGTTAAACTTTCAGTAAAAGAAATTAATTAATTTTAATTAAATGATGAATTCTCAACCAAAACAGTTGAATTTTATGCCAAAAACGTGAATTTTCAAACATAAAGATTAATTTTCTATAAAAAATTAGAATTTGCAATAAAATATTTGAATTTACAATCAACTGGTTGAATTTTCAGCAAATAAAGTTTGATATACGTATTTATTTTTATAATGAATCATTTATATTCTTTTACTTATAAATAGTTTATATTTATTTTATTTTTTAATTTTTTCTTTTAAAATAAAATGTATTAATTCTTCGTTTTCACTGAAAATAAATTAAAATAAATTGATAAAATCCTAATATTATTAATATCTATATATTTTATATAATTAAATATTTTAATTCTAGCAATTATTGTAAACTTTCAATAAAAAGATAATTTTCTACAAAAAAAAGCTTTTTTCTTTTAAACAAAATACATTAATTTTCAACGAAACTAGAAAAGATTAATATTCAACTAAAAAGGAAACAGTTAAATTTTCAGTAAAAGAAATGAATTAATTTCTATTAAATGGTAAATTCTTAATTTATTTTCATAATAAATCATTTATATTCTTTTACTTATAAATAATTTAGATATATATTTAATTCCTTAATTTTTGTTTTAAAATAAAATGTATTACATCTTCGTTTTCATTTAAAAGAAATTAAAATATTAAAAAAAGAATTAAAGAAATTTTAAAAATTTAGGAAATTTAAACGATTAAAATTATTTATTAAAATAATAAAAAAATTTTAATTACTTAAGAAATTTCAGAATTGAAGAAATTAAAGTAATCAATATTAAAAAATGCGAATTTTCCACAAAGTACAGACATTTCCGAAACATTAGTTTAATTTTTAAATTCAAAATATCAATTCTCATCCAAATACTCTAATTTTTAGCAAAACAATGATAAACTGATTTTCAACAAAGTAGTTACATTTTCAACCAGAGGACAATTTTAAATTAAAATATTCAATATCAAAAGATAAGAAAAAAAATACTTAATTTTGAAATTCCCGGTTTTTTAATTGAATTTCCGGTCATTCCCAGGTCAATAAAATTCCTAGTTTCCCGGCCAAGTCGCCACCCCGATCACCTAAAAATTGTATTTATCCAAAAGTTACTTTTCTACCAAAACAGTTAAATTTTCAACCAATGAACTTTTTTTCTACTAAAAATATAATTGTCAGAAGGAAATAACTGTAAAAAAAAAAGGAAAATAAATATAAATACAGAGCAAATCAATTACTTGCCACAGTTACTTTCCCCCATTAACCCATTTTTACGGAAAGATAAAAATAAAAAAATCAATAAAAAAGAAAAGGAATTATGCTCCAGTATATAAATAGAACTTTAGTGAAATCGCAAAGATAAATGTCCATACCGACTCTCGAACCTTTTGACATCATCAAATAAAATCTAAATTAAAACGTAAAAACCCAAACTCAGGTCACGAACTAACTCCCATCCTCTTCAAGCGATTATTCGCTCATCAAAACGATGTATCAACCCATTAAAATAATAAAAATAAAACAAAACAAAAACAAAAAAGTAAAATAAAATAAAAATGGAATGTAATTTAAAGTAGTTTTACTTTCGTTTCCGTTTTCTTGCTCTTCTTTGGCATTCGCTGTTCTAGGTCTTTGTCTCTAAAGAGGCGAATTGAGCACGGTCGAATTGGTGATTTCTTGACAACATAGGTCTTCAATGGACCACTTGATGGGCACGGCGAGGAGGGTTCCGATCCGAACATATTTCACTATTTTTCCCTCAATTTCCCGCACTTGCCGCTGCTCGCCGATTACGAATTTTCAGTGTCAACTTTTCTCAACTACCGCAACAATCGCGGCCCGAGACGAGCAAGAAGCGTTAGCTGAGCGTCTCTCTCACATTATTTTGGGGCAAAACCGAGAACCGAACCCTAAGGCATTGTCGCCAAAATTCGAATCCACTTTCCGAAGAATTGTTCCGAGAAAAGTACTCTTCGAAGGTACGATTCGCACCACTTTTTTTTAATGCAAAATAAGGAAAGACACAACAAACATCCGAAATGCCGATTACATTTTTATGTATTACGGGGGGAATGGTAATCGAGAAGATTGGGAAAGTCGCTACTGCGCGAAACCCACTCGGCGACGACATAACCTAACAAATTCGACGCAAGCCTCAACGCGCATTGCAGCGGGAAATTTTAATTTGACCTATTTTTGTTTGTCGGAAGGCTGATTTGCGAAATTCTTATTTCTTCGAGACAACCACTTTCATGGCTATTTTAATCGGAAAAATCCGATTTTCTTCACTATTCATTTTTAAATTAATTGTTGTAACTGAATATTTAATTATTCCTTTTTTTACATTCCTTTTTGTAGTGAAAAAAAAATGTTTGTTGAAAACTTATTTTTTTAACAATACCATCATTTTTTAATTTCTTCAGTATTCACCTTTTTTGTAGAAAATTATTTGTTTCAAGATTCATTTATTTGGTTGAAAAATCATTTATTTGGTTAAAAATACAAGTATTTTTCATGAAAATTCGTCTCTTTTAATTAAAAATTAATCTTTTTCGTTCGAAATTCATTTATTTTGTTAAAAAATTATTTCTTTTATTAAAGATTCTTTTTTTTTCAAATAATTGTTTTAACTGAATATTTAACTATTACATTTTTAATTCATATTTTTCAGTTGAAAATTGGTTAACTGTCTTGTTGAAAAATCCGTTTTTTTTATTTATTTGCTGAAAATTATTTTCTTTTTTAGTTGAATATTCGCCTTCTTGGTAGCAAATTTCTGTTTGAAAATTAACCTTTTTGATTGAAAATTCAATTATTTTATATGACAATTTGTCTCTTCATTGAAAATTAATATTTTTGTTTAAAAATTCATCTTTATGGTTGAAAAATCATTTATTTGGTGAAAATACAAGTATTTTTCATAAAAATTCGTCTCTTTTAATTAAAAATTCATCTTTTTCGTTCAAAATTCATCTATTTGTTTAAAAAATTATTTCTTTGGTTAATGATTCTTTTTTTCAATTAATTGTTTTAAGTGAAAATTTAACTATTACATTTTTTAATTCATATTTTTTAGTTGAAAATTAATTAGGTATTTTTGTTGCAACTTTTTTTTTCAGTTGAAAACTAATTTTTTTAACAATAACATTTTTGGTTAACTGTCTTTTTGAAAAATCTGTTTTTTTTTCTGACAATTATTTTCTTTTT
>NC_046657.1:150068285-150075265 GCF_010883055.1 Belonocnema kinseyi
TTTAATTCATCTTTTTGGTGGAAAAATCATTCATTGGGTTGAAAATTTAAGTATTTTTAATGAAAATTCGTCTCTTTTATTTAAAATTAATATTTTTCGTTAAAAATTCATCTATTTTGTTAAAAAATTATTTCCTTAGTTAAACATTGAAGATTATTTTTTTCAATTAATTGTTAAAACGTACAATTTAACAATTACATTTTTTTAATTCACATTTTTTAGTTAAAAATTAATTACCTTTGTTGAAATTTGTTTTGGGCTGAAAACTAATTTTTTTTAAATACCATTTTTGGTTAACTGTCTTGTTAAGAATTCTTTGTTTTTTTCTTTTTGCTGCAAATTATTTTCTTTTTTTCAAGTTCAATATTCGCTTTTTTAGTAGTCAATTATTTGTTTGAAAATTAACCTTTTTGGTTGAAAAAACAATCATTTGGTTGTAAATTCAATTATTTTAAATGACACTTTGTCTCTTCATTGTAAATTAATATTTTCATTTAAAAATTCATATTTTTGTTTAAAAAATAATTTCTTTTGTTAAAAACTCAACTATTTTTTAATACAAATTCGCCGCTTTTTACTGCAGATCAATATTTTTGGTTGAAAATTAATTTCCTTCGTAGAAATTAATATTTTTAACTGAACACCTATATCCTAAAATTTGCATTAAAAAATTTATTTTTAAGCTGAAAATTCAATTAGGTTTGTAAAAATTATGTTTGTGACTAAAAATGAAACAATTTCATTTTTAGTTAAAAAGGTATCTTTATCAGTTAAAAATTCAACAACATATGGCTAAAAATTCATAATTTTTTGTTGAAAATTCGCTTTGTATGGTAGAATATTATTCTTATTTGAAAATGGTTAAAAATTTACCGATTTCGTTGAAAATTCGTTTTTTTTGTAGAATATTATTCTTCTTCTTTGAAAATGGTTAAAAATTCCGATTTTATTGAAGATTCATTTTTTTTAAATTAATTTTTTTAACTAAATGTTAAATTACATTCTGTTTTTTAAATCCATCTTTTTTAGTTGAAATTTAATTTCTTTTTTTTTTTTTTTGAAAAAAAAAAATTTTATATTAAAAACTGAATTTTTTTACCAATGAAATTTTTGATAAACTATCCTTTTGAAAATTCGTCTTTTTGGTTGAAAGGATTTTTTTAGTCGAACATTATTTTTTTCGGTTGAAAAATCCTTTCTTTGGTTAAAAATTCAATTATTTTGAATGAAAATTTGTTTCTTTTCATTGCAGATTAATCTTTTTGGTCCAAATTTAATTAATTTTGTAGAAAATTAATTTTTTAACTGAAAACCTTCGTATATACTAAAACTTTCATTTAAAATGCATTTTTTAGCTGAAAATTCGACTATACTTATTTTTTTAATTAAATAAACTATAACTATATTTTGTTAAATTTTTTTTTTGTTGCAAATTCTTTTATGTTGTTAAAAATTCGCCTTTTTGGTAGAATATTCTTCTCGTTTAAAAATGGTTAAAAATTTACCGATTTTGTTGAAAATTCTTTCTTTTTAATTAATTTTTTTAGTGGAAAATTCGTCTTTTTGGTTGATAATTATTTGCTTGAAAATTCACTTATTTGGTTGGAAATTTAAATATTTGTAT
Organism: Belonocnema kinseyi; assembly: GCF_010883055.1. Taxonomy (NCBI): domain Eukaryota; kingdom Metazoa; phylum Arthropoda; class Insecta; order Hymenoptera; family Cynipidae; genus Belonocnema; species Belonocnema kinseyi. The sequence goes on from NC_046657.1 coordinate 150,069,910, forward strand.
GCAACTTCTGATTTTTTAACTTTAACATTCTACTGGAAATTTAAGCATTTCATTTTTGATTAAAAATTTATCTATTCAGTTGAAAATTCATTTCTTTCGTTAAAAATTCAATCTTTATCTAAAAATTTAACTATTGCATTTTTGGTTGAAAATTCGTTTGTTACTTGAAAATTTACATATTTTAGTTCTCAAAAAACGGAATAATTATATTTTCAATTTCAAAAATATTTTATTTTTATAAAACAATCATTTTCAACAAAAAAGATTGATTTTTAATCGAAAAAACGAATTTTCAAAAAAGTTCATGAATGTCGAGACAAAAAATAGCAATTTCACAAAATTGTGAAATTTTATACAAAGAAGATTTATTTTAAACCACACAATTGAATTTTAAACTAAAAACATGAATTTTCAACAAAAAACGATTAATTTTTTACTGAAAAAAATGTATAAAAAAAAACCAACGAATTTCCAACCAAGTATTCAATTTTCAACTGAAAAAGGTCCATTTTCAACCTAATGGTTCTATTTTTAAATACAAAATAATTCAAATTTAACCAGAAATGCTATAGTTTCCTTTTTAATTAAAAAAACCTAATTTTTTATCAAAAAAGACAAACTTCTAATCAAACACATGAATTTTCAACTGAAAAAGATAATCTTACAATCAAAAACGGATTATCTAACTTTTCAGTTAAAAAAATGATTAAAATTTTTTTTTTTGAGTCAAGTCGTTGAATTTTTAACTAACAACAGATACATTTTTAGCCAAGTAGTTATATTATCAACTAATAAAATAAAGTTTAAACAAATTTGAGCGCGCCTAGGGCGCACGACTGTTGGTTCTCGCGCTTCGCGCTCGATAATATATTTATCTCGCGCTCCGTGCTCGGTCTTTGTATATTTCTTGCACTTGTGCACATATTTTTTTTTAAACTAAAAGTCAAAACATCGACAACAGTAATTTGGTGATAGTGAATTCTTTGTTGTTAAGGCTCCTTCGGCGTTAATGATAACATTCTCATCACGCATGTATATTATTACAATGTATATTATTAATTCAATTTTCAAAAGCTGAATTTGCTCATTTCCAATTTTATTTTTGCGATTTAAATGTAGCACATATGGTCGAAACATCAGCCTTACCTTTTTTTAACTTCTAAATTAAATCCTCACCTCAATGACCCACAAAACTTCGATTAACCTTCAAAAGGGCACACTTCCATAAAATTACATAAAGAGCTTACTGGGTGTTAAACACCCAAAGGTATTCAAACGTGTGCTGTGCCGACGGTATTGGATAGTTTTTTTTTACAAAAAAAATTAATTAATGAGGTTTGATCTATCTAGTTTAAGGAGAAAAAGGTTTCATAACAATTTTTGCAATTTAAAGTAGTTAAAAAAATCATTTTTAAACAAAACAATTAAAAAATGACTGCTTTCACTCTAAAATTCATAACTTTTAAGGTTTTTGATATTTTTACTTAAATTTTACTCGAATACTTCCGAGATACGGTGCTTCAAAAATAATATTAGTCTTGTAGTGTTCGTTCCAAAGAAGCTATTTACTCTAAAAAATAAAAGCTTCAATTCAATGAAAACTGAAACACCGTACTTTGCGTGATTAAATGATTTTATTGATCTTAAACTGCGTATAAAAATTATAAATATTAAAATTATGCGAAAATGACATTAGAAAAATAGGTTATACACCCAGTGTGCCCTTTAACGTGCAGGCCACAAATATTTAGCGATTTAAACAAATACATTTTTTTTTTTTAAAGCTGTTAAGATTTCTAAGAGAGTTGTCGAGTCTGATTTTTCCATTTTTTTTATAAATAAACAAACAAATATAACGAAAAAATTGCCATTTTATCTAATTGACGTTCACAGTGCTCCTCAAAAACAGGAAAAGTGTTGAAATCGACTAAGTAAGAAGTAAGAACATTTTTTATAAACAAATTATTTACGGAAAAAATGTTTTCTATGATTTTCCATAATCATACGTTTTTTCTAGTTATATTGCAAGAAATTTGAATGGTAATTATATGATATTAAAACAAAATTCTCTTAAGATTATAATTCTTTATGTTATAAACAAATTTTATGAACAAATGCAGTAATCAGGCATTTTTCGACAGAAAAATTCCTTTTTTTCGATGTGCATTTTTTTTAAATTCGGAACTTTATGATATTTCTAGCAAAATTCATAATTTTTTTATTAATCTTATGATCTTTTAAACAAATTCAAGAAACAAATGCATTATTCGGGTATTTTTCGGCAGAAAAATTCGGTTCTTTCAATGCGACAGATGCTCGAATAATGTATTTGTTTTAAAAAAATATAAAATTTATCAACCAATTATGAATTTCGCTGAAATCATCATGAACTTCCCAATTAAAAAGACTAAAATCGTAAAAAACAAATTTTTCCGTCCACAGATGTCCGAATAATGCATTTGTTTTTAAAAACATTCAAATTTGTCAACTCATCATGCATTGATACATGAAATTTATTTATAATATAAACCATTATAATCAAAAGAGAAATTTTTGTATATAATATTGTTTCGATTCCAATTTCTTGCATCATAAGTTGAAAAAACGTGAATTTATGGAAAATCGTCGAAAAAATGTTGTCAACAAATAATTTGTTGATAAAAAATTTTTTTTGTAAATTGTCTAATATCAGAATATCTTTAACTAATGGTATTTTATGCAATTTAAGCGATTTCAACCATTTTCCTGTTATTGACGAGCACCGGGAACGTCAAATAGAAAAAATGCCATTTTTTCGTCATATTTGTTTATTAAAAAAAAAATTGAAAACCTAATTCAAAAATCTGGTCAGCCAACTCTCTTAGAAATCTTATTAGCTTTTTTTCAATTTTTTATTATCGAAATCGGTGAAGATTTGTGGGCTCTATGTTATTTTTTTTTTTTTTTTGCAAAACACATTTATATAATTGAAAAACTTGTAATTACTGTGAAATAGTTGAATGAAAAAATGAAATTTTTGATTTTCCATAATTTTTTGATGCTGTAAAAATGTTGTGTGTTTTTTGGAATTTTGTAAATGCTATAAATCTGGTAAATTTTGCTTTTATCAGAAAAAGTCATTAGGATAATTTGTTTGTCTTTTCGAATACTATGAATATCCGTAGAGAACATTTTTTAATTAAAAAAAGTGGCCTCAAAAGTATTCCAAATGTCTTCACTTCTTGAATTTTTATCCAAAATGGCTGTCTTAACTAACTTGACCTTCATTCTGAGATAGCAAAAGAATTTACCAAAGAAAAATCCAAGCAGTCAATTCTTTCAAAAGTTATCATGCTTACAAACTAAAAATTTAGACACACACAGACAGACACATTCGTAAAAACCTGTTTTTCGGATTCAGGGGGTCTCAAAACGTGGACATTTGTCAAAAACTGTTGGGGGGGGGGGGGGGGGGGGGGGGGGGGGGGGGTGAAATTTTACACAAATCTAATACCTTCTCTGATGAGATTGTAAAAAAATGGTTAAATTGTGTCTAAAAGATTTCACAATTTCGCAATTTCTAATAAAATAGATGTTTTCAATTAAAAAGAATGACTTTTGAATAAAGTTGTTAAACTTTCAACTAAAACGGATGATTTTTTCCCAAAATTGTTGAATTTTCTACCAATCAGTTACATTTTTCGTCAATAAAGATACAATTTGTACTAAAATGTATGATTTTTTAAATTAAACAAACAAATTTTCAACAAAACAGTTGAATTTTTAACCAAAAAGGTAAAATTGATAACAAAATTGTTGAATTTTCAACCAATCAGTTGCACTTTTCTCCAATAAAGATGAAATTTCTACTAAAATAGATGATTTTTTCAATTAAATATAAATTTTCAATAAAAACGGATGATTTTTTACTAAAATTGTTAAACTTTCAACTAAAAGGGATGATTTTTTTAAACAAAATTGTTAAATTTTCAAACACAGTTGCATTTTTATTCAGGAAAGATGCAATTTCTACTGAAATCGATGATACTTTTCAATCAAAAAGAAACTTTCAAAAATATAATTGAATTTTCATCCAAAGAGGTTTTCCAATGACTTTTCAACATCAAAATATGAAAAACTTCAATTTTCAACTCAAAAAGACGAATTTTCAAACAAAAAAGTAGAACTTTTAACAAAAAAAATAGAATTTTCAACAAAACAGTTGAATTTTTAACCAAAACGGTAGAATTTTAATCAAAGTTGTTGAATTTTCAACCAAGTAGTTAGATTTTTCTCAAATAAAGATGAAATTTCGACTAAAATATATGATTTTTTTTCTATTTAAAGGACATTTAAAAAATATTGTAAAATTTTCGTCTAAAATAAGAGATATTTGAATTAAATTAAAGAGTAAAATACGGCAGTAGAAAGCTATTTTTAGAAATAAAGAATCAATTTTATTTTATTCCGTATTGATATTTAAAGAAAAATTAAACACGCTCGTGAAAAAATTCCCTGACAATTCCAGCTTTTCCAGGTTTTCCAGGCAGGGTAGACACCCGCCTATATTTTTTATAAAAAAATTTTCGATTTTAAAAGCTTCTAATTTTCAACTAAAACAACAATTTACAATCAACAATGAAAGAGTTAAATTTTCAGATAAGAAAATATTCATTTTTAAAAAACAACAAAAAACAAATTTTTAACAAAATAGTTTAATTTTCAATCAAAGTTATAAATTTTCAACTAAAAATAGAAATCTTTAACTAACACAGTTGAATTTTGAAGTGATGAATTTTGAATTAAAGCATCAATTTTCAAACGAAAATGAAATCGTTTAACTCTCAGTTATAATACTTAGATTTTAAATCAAAAATATAAATTTTCAAACAAGAAGATCAATTTTCTACCAAAAATATGATTTTTCAACCCAATACATGCATTTTTAACGAAATTGTTGAATTTTGGACTAAAAATAATAAAATTTTCAATAACAAAATTTAATTTTAACAAACAAAAACGATTTTTTAACAAAATAGTTCAATGTCCAATCAATGATGAATTTTCAACTAAAATGAGAAACAATAATTGAATTTTGAAGTAAAACATCAATTTTCTATAAAAAATGAAAGTTAAATTTTCAGATAAGAAAAAAATTGATTTTCAACAATCAAAAAATTAATTTTTAACAAAATAGTTTAATTTTTAATCAAAATGATTAATTTTTAACTAAAACATCAATTTTTTATAAAAAATGGAAGTGAAATTTTCACATAAGAAAAAAATTAATTTTCAAGGGCAACAAAAGAACGAATTTTTAACCAAATAGTTTAATTTTCGATCAAAATGATTAATTTTCAATTCAAATTAGAAATCT
>NC_046657.1:150075365-150084909 GCF_010883055.1 Belonocnema kinseyi
ATTTTCACATAAGAAAAAAATTAATTTTCAAGGGCAACAAAAAAACGAATTTTTAACAAAATAGTTTAATTTTCAATCAAAATAATGAATTTTGAACTAAAATATCAATTTTCTATAAAAAATGGAAGTGAAATTTTCACATAAGAAAAAAAAAATTTTTCAAGGGCAACAAAAGAACGAATTTTTAACCAAATAGTTTAATTTTCGATCAAAATGTTGAATTTTCAATTCAAATTAGAAATCTTTAACTAATATAGTTGAATTTTCAATCAAAGTTATTAATTTTGAACTAAAACATCAATTTTCTATAAAAAATGGAAGTGAAATTTTCATATAAGAAAAAAATTAATTTTCAAGGGCAACAAAAGAACAAATTTTTAACAAAACACATTAATTTTAAATCAAAATGATGAATTTTCAATTCAAATTAGAAATCTTAAACTAATATAGTTGACTTTTCAATCAAAGTTATTAATTTGGAACTAAAACTGCAACTTTCTATAAAAAATGAAATAGTAAAATTTTCAGTTCAGAAAAAATTATTTTTTAACAACGAAAAAAAAGAATCTTTAACAAAATAGTTCAATTTTCAATCAAAATGATTAATTTTGAACTAAAACATCAATTTTCTATAAAAAATGGAAGTGAATTTTTCACATAAGAAAAAAATTAATTTTCAAGGGCAACAAAAAAACGAATTTTTAACAAAATAGTTCAATTTTCAATCAAAATAATGAATTTTGAACTAAAATATCAATTTTCTATAAAAAATGGAAGTGAAATTTTCACATAAGAAAAAAAAATAATTTTCAAGGGCAACAAAAGAACGAATTTTTAACCAAATAGTTTAATTTTCAATCAAAATGATGAATTTTCAATCAAAGTTATTAATTTGGACCTAAAACAGCATTTTACAATTATTTAAATGAAAATATACGCTTACAAATTAAAAATCTAAAATGAAAAAATTTTTCAAGCGTAAGATTTCCGAATTAAGCATTCTAAACTGAATGATATAATAATTTATAAAAATCACAATTTAACAAACAAATTATTTAAGAAACACTTGAAATCAAAAACAGATTTTTTTCTCTAGAAATTTGTTAAATTCCCGCTCAGAAAATATTCTCTCCCCCGGCTCCTGCGTTTTTATCAAGATACTGAAAAACTGGACATGAAAAATTAAAAATAAATAAAAATAAAATAAAGTTTCGCCACCAACCTTGTATATCTGGGAATCTGGCTCATTGTACTTGCAGGCATTGTCGAACATCAGAATGAAGTCAGAGACAAGTTCCTCCAAACTCTCGTATCCGTGATTCTTGAGGGTCGCCGCAATTTTCTCCATATTCATGGGCTGCTTGATTACCTCGTAGTAGTCGGGATACTCATTTTTGTTCGGCAATTTCATGAATATCTGGGACAATTGTCGACCCTTCGAGTCGTGATAATCCTTAATCGTGTCGTACATCGTCCGCAACTTTTGCAAACGCAGAGACACCACTTTCTTCGGTCTTCTGCATGTTTTAAAATTAGATCTTGATTTAAACAAACAGCATGCAAATGAAAAAAAATTAACATTTATCAAACAAACCACGCTAGACAATTAGTCTATCGATATTTTGCATTATATTATTTGGTCATTTTTGCACGGGGCTGTCCCGGTATATATCATCAGTCACGGACGCATTTTTATAATGCAATCAAGTGATCTGATGAGAGCAGTCTGCCCAGACATATTAGACAAAGCCTTGTTTTTACCCCATCATTGACGGACTGGGTTGCAGTCAAGTACACGATGGGGGGACCTACAGCTTAAGGTGGGTTCCGAACCACCAGAACCTTGGTAAAGGTACATTGCAAAATTTCTAGAGGTACCGGCTTAGGGATCGAACCCCGGACCTGTGAGGTGAAGTCCAAGTGTCTAACCAACTGAGCCACCGAGGCTCTCCTTATTATTATTATTATAAAAAACATTCCAGTGTTGAAATGTTGTCACAGGCTTATACTGCCCAACATGTCGAAGGCATTTTTTTGGTTAGAGTTGGATTTTTTATTTGACCATTTTTGCACGGGGCTGTCCCGGTATATATCATCAGTTACGGACGCATTTTTATAATGCAATCAAGTGATATGATGAGAGCAGTCTGCCCAGACATATTATACAAAGCCTGGTTTTTACCCCATCATTGACGGACTGGGTTGCAGTCAAGTACACGATGGGGGGACCTACAGCTTAAAGTGGGTTCCGAACCACCAGAACCTTGGTAAAGGTACATTGCAAAATTTCTAGAGGTACCGGCTCAGGGATCGAACCCCGGACCTCTGAGGTGAAGTCCGAGTGTCTAACCGACTGAGCCACTGAGGCTTTGCATTATATTATTATTATTTTATTTGCATACCCTGGCGTTCTGGTTGGCGTTGACGCGGTCGACTTGTTCTTCACGTCAGGTAGAGGACCCAACTCCCTCACTCGCTCCATCAAAATCCTTTCCAGTGTATTTGCATCTTCGTAGATTAAGGAACCTTCCTCATTGTACTGGCGGCAGTTGTTAAACATCAGCTGCAAACAAACAAGGAATCGTAGCAAATGTAACCACTTTTTTCTTGCTTTATTTAATGATAATAATTCCTGAAAATGCAATCAAGAATCCAAAGACCAAATTTGGACAACCACCACACAAAATGTTCCCACTGCAATCTGAAAAGAAAAAACAAAAAAGGAACATGCTCACCCTGTCTCCTCCTCCTAAAAAAGAAGAAGAAGAAAAGAAAATTATTCCTTTTCAATTTGGACCAAAAATAAAAAGGAGGAAAGAAAAATGAAATGATTTTATTTTTATTTTATATTATTAATTTTTTTTCTTTAATAAGGGTGCTGCATGAGTGCCGAAATGTTGGTGATTATTTTTTACAGCCGTTTTTTAATGTGATTTGATAATGGCAGGGAAAAAAAGGACGAAATAAATAAAAAAGAGAATGAAGGGGATTTGGTTGGGTTGTCTTCTCATTTTTCTTTCCTCCTTTTTATTTTTTATTTTTTCCAAATTGAAAAGGAATAATTTTCTTTTATTTTCTTCTTTTTTAGGGAGAGGAGACAGGGGGAGGATGTTCCTTTTTTTCAGATTGCAGTGGGAAAATTTTGTGGTGGTTGTCCAAATTTGGACGTTGGATTCTTGATTCCATTTTCAGGAATTATTATCATCAATTTGATTATTGGACGTTAAAAAAGGGTTTCAAGTCGGATTTTAATCTCATATAAATATCCTCAATTTTAATTTTTCCTTGAATTAATTTATAATAATATATTAGGGACAAGGCCTCACTTTCGGGTAATTTTCTCCACAAGAAGATGCAATTTCTACTAAAATAGATAATTTTTTTCTATTTAAAAGACAAATTTTCAAAAATATTGTAAAATTTTCGTCTAAAATAAGAGAGAGTTGAATTTTTAACTGAAAAAAAGAATAATCAACAAAACATTTGAACTTTTAACCAAAAAGGTAGAATTTTTAACAAAATTTTTGAATTTTCAACCAAACAGTTGCATTTTTTGTCAATAAAGATGCAATTTCTACTTAAATAGATGATTTTTTTTTTAATTAGCAAGATAAAATTTCAAAAATACAGTTCAATTTTTAACAAAAAAGGATTACTTTTAATCAAAATGGTTGAACTGTTAAAAGTTGCATTTTTCTCCAAGAAAGATGCAATTTCTACTAAAATAGATGATTTTTTTCTATTCAAAAGAAAAATTTTCAAAAATATTGTAAAATTTTCGTCTAAACTAAGAGAGAGTTAAATTTTCAACTGAAAAAAAAGAATTCTCAACAAAACATTTGAACTTTTAACCAAAAAGGTAGAATTTTTAAAAAAATTGTTGAATTTTCAACCAAACAGTTGCATTTTTTGTCAATAAAGATGCAATTTCTACTTAAGCAGATGATTTTTTTTTTAATTAGCAAGATAAAATTTCAAAAATACAGTTCAATTTTTAACAAAAAAGGATTACTTTTAATAAAAATGGTTGAACTGTTAAAAGTTGCATTTTTCTCCAAGAAAGATGCAATTTCTACTAAAATAGATGATTTTTTTCTATTTAAAAGAATAACTTTCAAAAATATTGTAAAATTTTCGTCTAAACTAAGAGAGACTTGAATTTTCAACTGAAAAAGACGAATTTTCAACAAAACAGTTGAACTTTTAACCAAAAACGTAATATTTTTTTAACAAAATTGATGCATTTTCAACCAAACAGTTGCAGTTTTCTCCAAGAAAGATGAAATTTCTACTAAAATAGATGACAATTTAAATTAAAAATACAAATTTTCAACAAAACAGTTGAATTTTTCACCAAAAAGGTAGAATTTTTAACAAAATTGATGCATTTTCAACCAAACAGTTGCATTTTTCTCTAATAAAGATGAAATTTCTACTAAAACAGATCATTTTTAGAATTGAAAAGACACGTTTTCAAAAATATAGTTTCATTTTTATCTAAACAAGAAAGTAAGTTTTTTATAAAGATACTTTAATTTTTAAGTCAAAAAAAAATTTTTAACATATCAGTTGATTTTTTAACCAAAAAGGTAGAATTTTCAACCAAATAGTTAAATAAATAAATAGATAAATTTTCGTCTAAAATAAGAGATAGTTGAATTTTCAACCCAAAAAGACGAATGTTCAACAAAACAGTTGAATTTTTAACCAAAAAAGTAGAATTTTTAACAAAATTGTTGAATTTTCAACCAAACAGTTGCATTTTTTGTCAATAAAGATGCAATTTCTACTTAAATAGATGATTTTTTTTTAATTAGAAAGATAAAATTTCAAAAATATAGTTCAATTTTCAAACAAAAAAAGGATTACTTTTGATCAAAATGGTTGAACTGTTAAAAGTTGCATTTTTCTCCAAGAAAGATGCAATTCCTATTAAAATAAATGATATGTTTTAATTAAAAAGAAAAATTTTCAACAAAACAGTTAAATTTTTAACAAAAATATTATATTTTGAACCAATCAGTGGCATTTTTCTCCAATAAAGATGAAATTTCTACTAAAGTAGATCATTTTTAGAATTGAAAAGACACGTTTTCAAAAATATAGTTTCATTTTCATCTAAACAAGATTTTCTTTCAACTTTCTAACATCAAAATATGAGTTTTCTTATCAAAAGTAAGTTTTTTATAAAGATAGTTTAATTTTTAATAAAAAACAAACAAATTATCAACATAACAGTTGATTTTTATAACGAAAAAGGTAGAATTTTCAACAAAATTGTTGAATTTTCAACTAAATAATTGCAGTTTTTTCCAATAAAGATAACATTTGTACTAAAACAGATGATTTTTTCAATCAAAAAGACAAATTTTCAAAAATTTAGATAAATTTTCGTCTAAAATAAGAGATAGTTCAATATTCAGCTAAAAAAGGAGAATCTTCCGCAAAACAGTTACATTTTTCGTCAATAAAGATATAATTTCTACTAAAATGTATGATTTTTTAAATTAAACAAACAAATTTTCAACAGAACAGTTGCCTTTTTAGAGAAAAAGCTAAAATTTTTAACAAGATTTTTGAATTTTCAACCAAATAGTTGCATTTTTCTCCAATAAAGATGAAATTTCTACTAAAATAGATGATTCTTTTTTATTTAATATACAAATTTTTAAAAATATTGTAAAATTTTCGTCTAAAATAAGAGATAGTTTGATTTTCAACCAAAAATGACGCATTTTCAACAAAACAGTTGAATTTTTCACCAAAAAGGTAGTACTTTTAACAAAATTGTTGAATTTTCAACCAAACAGTTGTACTTTTATTCAGAAAAGATGCAATTTCTACTAAAATAAACGATATTTTTCAATTAAAAAGAAAAATTTTCAACAAAAAAGTTAAATTTTTAACAAAATTATTAAATTTTCAACCAATCAGTTGCATTTTTCTCCAATAAAGATGAAATTTCTACTAAAATAGATCATTTTTAGAATTGAAAAGACACGTTTTCAAAAATATAGTTTCATTTTCATCTAAACAAGATCTTCTTTCAACTTCCTAACATCAAAATATGAGTTTTTGATCAAAAGTAAGTTTTTTATAAAAATACTTTAATTTTTAATAACAAAAAAAAACAAATTATCAACATAAACGTTGATTTTTTAAACAAGAAGGTAGAATTTTTAACAAAATTGTTACATTTTCAACCAAACAGTTGCATTTTTCGTAAATAAAGATGAAATTTCTACTAAAATATAAGATTTTTTTAATTAAACAGACAAATTTTTTTAAATATTGTTTAATTTTCATATAAAAAAAATTTCACTTTGACTTTTCAACATCAAAATATGAGATACTTCAATTTTGAGGTCAAAAAGACGAATTTTCAACCAAAAAAGTAGAATTTTTAACAAAACTGTTAAATATGTATCAAACAGTTGAATTTTTATATACTAAGCATGCAATTTCTACTAAAATAGATGACTTTTTAAATTAAAAAGAAAAATTTCAAAAATAGTTCAAATTTCGTCTAAAATAAGAAATAGTTGAATTTTCAACCCAAAAAGACGAATTTTCAACAAAACAGCCGAATTTTTAACCAAAAAGGTAGAATTTTTAACAAAATTGTTAAATTTTCAACCAAACAGTTGCATTTTTCGTCAATAAAGATGCAATTTCTACTAAAATGTAGGATTTTTTAAATTAAACATTCAAATTTTCAACAAAACAGTTGAATTTTTAGCCAAAAAGCTAGAATTTTTAACAAGATTGTTGAATTTTCAACCAAATAGTTGCATTTCTCTCCAATAAAGATGACATTTCTACTAAACTAGATAATATTTAGAATTTAAAAAAAAAAATCAAATAAACGGATGAGTTTTCAATTAAACAGTTGATTTTTTAACTAAGAGATGAGTTTTTAAGAAACTTGATGAATTTTCAACCAAAGAATTGCATTTTTCGCCAATAATAATAGAATTTCTTCTAAAATACATGATTTTTTAAATTAAAAAGACAAATTTTAAAAAACATAGTTCAATGTTCCCCTAAAATAACAGATAGTTGAAATTTTAACCCAAAAAGACAAATTTGTAACAGAACAGTTGAAATATGAACTAACAAGGTAGTTAAATTTTCGTCTAAAATAAGAGATCGTTGATTTTTTAACTCTATAGGACGAATTTTCAACAAAACAGTTGAATTTTTAAACCAAAAAATAGAATCTTGAGCAAAATTATTGAATTTTCAACCAAATAGTTGCAGTTTTCTCCAAGAAAGATGAAATTTCTACTAAAATATATGATTTTTTAAATTAAACAGACAAATTTTCAAAAATAATGTCAAATTTTCGTCTAAAATAAGAGATGGTTGAATTTTTAACCAAAAAGGATGACTTTTTATCAAAATGGTTGAATTGTTACACGTTGCATTTTTCTCAAATAATGATGCAATTTCTATTAAAATATATGATTTTTTAAACTAAACAAACAAATTTTCAAAAATATAGTTTAATTTTCATCTAAAAAAGATTTCAGTTTAACTTCCAAATATCAACATATGATTTTTTAATTAAAATTAAGTTTTTTACGAAGATACTTAAATTTTTAACCCAAAAAGGCAAATTTTCATCAAAATAGTTTAATTCTTAACCAAGAAGGTAGAATTTGCAAGCAAATTGTTAAATTTTCAACCAAGCAGTTGCATTTTAAAATTCAATAGATGATTTTTTAAATTAAAAACACAAATTTTCTACAATATAGTGGAATTTTCGTCTTAAAAAGATTTCAGTTGACTTTTCAACACCAAATATATGCTATTTAATCAAAAAGTAAAATTCGTAGGAAAATAATTGAATTTTTGACCCAAAACAGTTGCATTTTTTTCAAATAAAGATCAAATTTCTACTAAAATAGATGATTTTTAAAATTAAAAAGACAAATTTTCAAAATAAAAGTGGATTTTTCATCTAAAAAAGATGTTATTTGATTTTTCAACACTAAACGTATGCTATTTAATAAAAAAATCAAATTTGTACGAAAATAATTGAATTTTTGCCTCAAAACAGTTGCATTTTTTCAAATAAAAATAAAACTTCTAAAATAGATGATTTTTAAAATTTAAGACAAATTTTCAAAATAAATGTTGATTTTTCATCTAAAAAAGATGTCATTCGATTTTTCAACACTAAGCGTATATTATTTAATCAAGAAATAAAATTTGTAGGAAAATAATTGAATTTTTGACCCAAAACAGTTGCATTTTTTCATATAAAAATAAAATTTCTACTGAAATAGATGATTTTTTAAATTAAAAAGACAAATTTTCAAAATAAAAGTGGATTTTTCATCTAAAAAAGATGTAATTTGATTTTTCAACACTAAATATATACTATTTAATCAAAAAATAAAATTTGTACGAATATAATTGAATTTCTGACCCAAAACAGTTACATTTTTTTCAAAAAAAGATAAAATTTCTACTAAAATAGATGATTTTTAAAATTAAAAAGACAAATTTTCAAAATAAAAGTGGACTTTTCATCTAAAAAAGATGTCATTTGATTTTTCAACACTAAACATGTACTATTTGATCAAAAAGTAAAATTTGTACGAAAATAATTGAATTTCTGACCCAAAAAGACGAACATTCATCAAAACAGTTTAAGCTTGAACCAAAAAGGGTAAGTTTTAAAGAAAATTGTCGAATTTTCAAACAAATACTAAATTTTATAAATAAAAATATAATCTTCAGGAGAAAGCAACTGCAAAAAAAGAAATATAAATACAAGGCAATTAAATTATTAACAAGAATATTATATCAGGCTTATCTCAAAACTTTATTTTAAAAATATCCTAATTTTTCCCTGGCCATTATTATTCAAAGAGCAGATTCATAAACTTGTAACAGTTTTAAATAACAATATTTATAAACGGAATCAAACAATTTCAAATTAAAATTGAAAATTTTCTAATTTATTCTGCAGGAAGGTCATCTAAAGTTATATAAATTCCCTGATTTTTGTCAAATTTGTTGAAAATTCGTCTTGTTGGTTTAACAATTCATTTTTTTTACATTTATTTTTTTAAGTTAATAACCCTATTATTTTCTTAGAAAAATCAATTATTTGTGCGTGATTTTGAATTAATAAATTCAGATTATTACATTTGCTGAAAAGGGGAAAAAGAAATAATCGAAAAAATGTAATGCATTGATAAAATTGCTAATATTTAATACATTCTTTTTACAAAAATAGCAATAAAAAAAATTCTATCAAGAAATTGCGGTAAAATTATTTGCAATCAATTGAAAGAACTCTTAAAATATACACAAGGAAAAATGTAGGTTTTATCAGAAATGTAAATACCTTGAAATCTTGTATGAGCTCATTTTCGTTTTGGTATTTCTCGGCTTTAATGTTAGCTTCAATCGCCAGCATATCAATCGGCTCGGCAATTACTTGATAGTAATCTGGATACAGCTTTTTCGATGGTTTCTCCATGAAAAGCAGCATTGGCTGTCTTCCATCCTCGCACTGTAAAGAAAAAAA
>NC_046657.1:150084919-150101360 GCF_010883055.1 Belonocnema kinseyi
AAAAAAAAAAAATAGTCATGGCAACTGCTTTTTACCTGAATTTTCTCAATTTGGAATTACTTACAACGTATTCAACGGCACACTTGACGAGAGCGTAAAGACGCTTCTTCAGGGGTATATTGTCCTTGTATTTGCCGCGGGTTAAAAGAACCGAGGCACGCTTTATCAGTTTCGGCTGTTGTTGGTTACACTCGGTCTCGCTTTCGGATTCCGACTCCTAAACAAAACATCAAATAAACCAACGTCAAGCTTTTCACAGTTCATGTTTTTATCGGCCCACAATTTTTCAAGAAACCAGAATCACAAATAAACAAATTCTTAATTTGTTGCGAATATAAGTCGTCTTTGAATTCTTTGAAATCTTGGTGAATTCTTTTAGAATCTGTTAATTGGTTATCTCTTAAATAACAAATCTTTGTAAAATCTTGAAACTTCTATGAAAGCTTTTTAAATTTTTGTAAAATATTTGTAATCCTGGAAATCATCTCTTGAAGAACTTCAAATATTTGTGAAATTGTTTTAAAAATTTGTAATCCTTAAAATTTGAAATCGTTGAAAACATTTTTGAAATTTTTAAGCAATCTTTGAAATTTCTTAGAATCTGTGAATTGGTTATCTCGTGAAAAACTTCAAATTTTTGTGAAATCTTGAATTTTCTGTAAAATATTTTCCCATTTTTGCAAAATATTTGCAAACCTTGAAATCTGAAATCTTTGTGAAATTTCTTGAAATTTTTAAAGAACCTTTGAAATCTTTATGAATTCTTTTAGAATCTGTGAATTGTTTATCTGTTGAAGAACTTTAAATTTTTCTGAAGTCTTTTTTAAAAATTTGTAATCCCTGAAATCTTTCAAGTTTAAAAATCTTTGGAGATTTTTCAAATCTTTGAAATCCTTGAAATCATTCGAAATATTTGCAAATCCGTTGAAATCTTTTGAAGAACTTCAAATATTTGTGAAATTGTTTTAAAAATTTGTCATCCTAGAAATATGAAATCTTTGTAAAATTTTTTGAAATTTTTAAGCAATCTTGGAAGTTTTTTAGAATCTATGAATTGGTAATATCTTGAAGAACTTCAATTTTTTTGAAGTCTTTTTAAAAATTTGTAATCCCTGAAATCTGAAATCTTTGTGAAATTTTTAAGGAATCTTTGAAATCTTTGTGAATTCTTTTAGAATCTGTGAATTGGCTATCTCTCGAAGAACTTTAAAATTTTGTGAAATCTTTTTAAAAATTTGTAATCCCTGAAATCTAAAATCTTTCCAAACTTTTAAAATCTTTTGAAATTTTTCAAATCTTTGAAATCCTTGAAATCATTGGAAATATTTGTCAATTCGTTGAAATCTTTGGAAGAACTTAAAATATTTGTGAAATTGTTTTAAAAATTTGTAATCATTGAAATATGAAATCTTTCTAAAAATTTTTAAAATTTTAAAGCAATCTTGAAGAACTTTAAATTTTTATAAAATCTGTTTTTTAAATTTGTAATCCCTGAAATCTTTCAAATCTTTTAAAAGTTTTAAAATCTTTGGAAATTTTTCAAATCTTTAAAATCCTTGAAATCATTTGAAATCTTTATGAATTCGTTGAAATCTTTTGAAGAACTTCAAATTTTTATGAAATTGTTTTGAAAATTTGTAATCCTAGAAATATGAAATCTTTGTAAATTTTTTTGAAATTTTTAAGCAATCTTTCAAGTATTTTAGAATCTGTGAATTGGTTATCTCTAGAAAAACTTCAAATTTTTGTGAAATCTTGAAATTTCTGTGAAATATTTTCCAATTTTTGCAAAATATTTGTAATCCTTGAAATCTGAAATCTTTGAGAAATTTCTTAAAATTTTTAAGGAACCTTTGAAATCTTTGTGAATTCTTTTAGAATCTGTAAATTATTTATCTCTTGAAGTACTGTAAATTTTTATGAAATCTTTTTTTAAAATTTGTAATCCCTGAAATCTCTGAAATCTTTTAAAAGTTTAAAAATCTTTGGAAATTTTTCGAATCTTTGAAATCTTTGTGAATTCGTTGAAATCTCATGAAGAACTTCAGATCTTTGTGAAATTGTTTTAAAAATTTGTAATCCTAAAAATATGAAATCTTTGTAAAAATGTTTGAAATTTTTAAGCAATCTTTGAAGTTTTTTAGAATATGTGAATGGGTTATCTCTTTAAAAACTTCAAATCTTTGTGAAATCTTGAAATTTCTCTGAAATGTTAAAAAAATTTTGTTAAATATTTGTAATCATTGAAATTTGAAATCTTTCTGAAATTTTTAAGGAATCTTTGAAATCTTTTAGAATCTGTGAATTGGTTATCTCTTGAATTACTTAAAATCTTCGTGAATTCTTTAAATTTCTGTGAAATCTTTGGAATCTTTCTAAATTTTTGTAAACTATTTGAAATAATTTAAATATTTAAAATCATTGAAATCAAAAATCCGTGAAATTTTTTGTGAAAGTTTTCCTTAGCCTTTGTTTGTGAAATTATTTGTGTTCGTTGGAAATCATTAAAATCTTTCGAAATCTTCTCTTTGTCGAAACATTTTGAATTAGTTCAACATCTTTTAAATATTTTCGGAATCTTTCGTATTCGTTTGAAATCTTTATAAAATCTTTGAAATATTTGTGAAATTTTTTGTATCTATTTGAAATTATTAAAAGATTTTTAATCTGTTAAAATCTTTGAAAACCTTGCAATCTTTATGAAATGTTCGAAAAATTTGGGATTTTTTAAAAATATTTGTAAATTTGTTTAAAAATCTTTTTTATTCATTAAAAGCACTGAATTATTTGAAATTTTAGTGAAATCTTTTGTAATGTTCTAAAATGAATTTCTGAAATCGTTTCAAATCTTCGAAATGTCTTGAAATATTTGAAATCTTGTGTACTTTTTGAAAACTTTGCGTACCCTTTTGAAATCTTAGGAATTCTTATATTCTTTTAAATTCTTTGTGAAATTTTTATAAAACCTTTTGAAATATTTATCAAATCTTTCTTAAATCATTTGCATTCGGTTTTAATTATTAGAATATTTTTTTATCTGTGTAGAATCTTTTCAAATCTTCGAAATCTAGTTTACAGTACGATTTTTAAAATCTATGAAATACCGAAAATTTTCAACCGAAATCAACGAATTTTCAAGAAATTATATCAATTTCAAACCAAATAATTGAATTTTCAACCAAAAAAAGGTAAATTTTCGGTTGAAAAAATCAATTTTTAGCGGGAGAAAAAAACGAATTTTCAACAAAATAGTTATTTAATTTTTAAAAGAAGAGTTTCACTTTTAAAACAAAAAGTTGAATTTTCCATTTACAAAAAAAGTGAATTTTCTATAAAAACACACGAATTTTCGACAAAAAACATCAATTTTCTATTTAAAAAAAAATTTCAATCACAGTGATGAACTTTAAAAAAATGTGTACCCAAAAGAGTTTAACTTTTCCAAAATCTTTTTTAAATCATTTGCATTCATTTTCAATTATTAAAATATTTTTTATCTGTGTAGAATCTTTCCAAATCTTCGAAATCTAGTTTACTGTAAGATTTTTATAATCTTTGAAATACTTGCAATCTTTATAAAATGTTTGAAATCTTTGGGAACTTTTTTTTTAAAGCTTTGAAATCTCTCAAATCTTTTAAAACATTTGTGAAATTGTTCTGAAATCTTCGTTTCTCAAAATTTTTTTCATTCGTAAAAACAGGAAAAATAAGATTCTTTCAACTAAACTAGGGAAATAAATATTTTGTTAAAAGTAAAATTAATGTGAGCAGTATATTGAATTCAATTCAAAACGCTACAAATTCCAAACATTACAGGGCAAATTATTGAATTTTTAACTAAATAAGATGAATTTTTATTTAAAATTATGAAATATGTAAGTAGATTGGTGCAATTTTGACTAAAAAAAAAATAATGTTAAGGGCATGTGACACAGCTAAATACCTGTATTACCGACGACAGTTTTTCAGTTCACTGAATGTTTTTTTGAACCTAAGAACTTTTTTTGTAAATAAAATATCGAGCTGAAACTTTGGGAAATGTATTAGAGTACAATAAAGTACGTTTAGGTACTGCATTTTGGTAGGAACTTCACTGAAAATTATTTTATCTTTTTTCTGAACCTCAACATTTTTTGAACGTTTCAACTTTTGTTATACATAAAATATCGATCTCAAACTTTGAGAAATGCAAGAGTCGAAAGAAAACTACGTTTAAGTACAAAGCTTAATAATAAAAGATGTAACAAAAAAATTTCAACAATCAATTCCAGCGGCATCAGCCGGTAACGATGTACACGAAAATACGAACCCTCTAGAGCCTCGTCTAGTGGCCGCCAGGTTTCGTACTTTCGTGTACAAGGTTACCGGCTGATGCCATTGGAATTCATTGTTGAAATATATTTTTTTTTACATCTTTTATTATTAAGCTTTGTACTTAAACGTAGTTTTCTTTCGACTCCTGCATTTCTCAAAGTTTGAGAACGATATTTTATGTATAAAAAAAGTTCGAACGTTCAAAAAATCTTGAGGTTCAGAAAAAAGATGAAATAATTTTCAGTGAAGTTCCTACCAAAATGCAGTACCTAAACGTACTTTATTGTACTCTAATACATTTCCCAAAGTTTCAGCTTGATATTTTATTTACAAATAAAGTTCTTAGGTTCAAACAAATATTCAGTGAACTGAAAAACTATCGTCGGTAATATAGGTATTTAGCTGTGTCACATGCCCTTAAAAAAAATCTCAACCAAATAGTTGAATTTTCAACCAAAAAGATTATATTGCAGTTAAAAAAATTAAGTTTCAACAGCAAAAATTATCAACAAAACAGTTCAATTTTCAGCAGAAATGAAAGATCTTCAACTGAAATAATTAAATTTTCAAACCAAAAAATGAATCGGCAACCAAAATATTAATTTTCTACAGATAAAGACGAATTTTGAACAAAAAAAAACATGAATCTTTTACCGAAAAATTCAATTTTTCACCCAAAATTTGTATAGATAAATTTTCACTAAAAAAAGTGATTTTCAACAAAGCAGATGAATTATTTACTAAAATTTTGCAATTTTCAACTAGATTAGTCAAATTTTTAGTTGAAAATTAAATTATTTGGTTTCAAATTCATTCATTTGTTTAAAACTTCCAATTTTTCTGGGTTAGAAATTATTCTTTTTAAACTGAAAATTCAAGTATTTCACTTTCGACTAATAATTAATATTTTTTAATTGCAAATTCGACTACTTCTTTGAAAATCCATGCAATTCATTACAAACCCGTCTTTTTGGTTTGAGAATTCACCTGTTTTTGGTAGAAATTAATTAATTTTTGTTTGTTAAAAATGCAACTGTATATTTAAAAATGAATCTTTTTTAATCGACGATTTAATCATTTTTTTGTTTAAATTCATCATTTTTGGTAGGATTCAACTTTTTTTTATTTAAAATTAAAACCGTTCTCAGTTGAAATATAAACTACTTTGCTAGAAATTCATTTGTCTAGATAAAGATTCATCAATTTAGATGAAAATCGATATCTTTGAATGAAAAATTAACTACGTTGCTAAAAATTCGTTTGTTTTTTGTGAAAAAAATACTTATTTAAATCGACGATTTAATCATTTTTTGTTTAAATTCATCATTTTTGGTAGGATTCAACTTTTTTTATTCAAAATTAAAACCATTTTCAGTTGAAATATAATCTACTTTGCTAGAAATTCATTTTTCTAGTTAAAGATTTATCAATTTATACGAAAATTGAACTACTTTATTAAAAAAAAAAGAATTTTCCATCTGAAAATCGAAGTATTCCATTTTTATTTAAGAAATTGCTACTTTTTATTTGAAAGTTAAATTATTTGTTTAAAAATTCATATATTTGGTTCAAAATTCGTATTTTTCTGGATTATAAAATAGTTTTTTTAAACTGAAAATTCAAGTATTCCACTTTCGATTGAAAATTAATCTTTTTTAAATGAAAATTCTACTATTTCTTTGAAAATTCATGTGATTCATTACAAATTAGTCTTTTTGGTTTGGGAATTTATATGTTTTTGGTAGAAATTAATTCATTTTTTTAATGCAACTGTATATTTAAAAATTAATCTTTTTTAATCGAAGATTCAATCATTTTTTGTTTAAATTCATCCTTTTTCGTAAAATTCAACTTTTTTTATTCAAAATTAAAACCTTTTTTGGTTGAAATATACATTAAATGGCTAGAAATTCATTTTTTGGTTGAAGATTCATCAGTTTATATGAAAATTTATTTCCTTGATTAGAAATTTAACTACTTTGTTAAAAATTAGTTTTTCCAACTTAAATACTACATTTTTTCAGAAATTGCTACTTTTTATTTGAAAGTTAAATTATTTGGTTAGAAATTCATATATTTGGTTCAAAATTCGTATTTTCTGGATTATAAACTAATTTTTTTCAAACTGAAAAATCAAGTATTCCACTTTCGATTGAAAATTAATCTTTTTTAATTGAAATATCTACAACTTCATTGAAAAATCACGCATTTCGTTAAAAATTCGTCTTTTTAATATGAGAATACATTTTTTTTTTTTTGTAGAAATTAATTATATATTTTTTGTTTTTGTGAAAAATGAAGCTTTTTTAATGGAACATTTTCGTAGAATTCAACTATTTTTATTTAAAATTAAAACCTTTTTTGGTTCAAGTATAAACAACTTTGCTATAAATTCATTGTTTTGGTTAAAGATTCATCAATTTAGATGAAAATTTATCTCTTAGATTAGAAATTTAACTACTTTATTAACAATTCGTTTCTTTTTATAAAACATTTTTTTCAACTGAAAATCAAACCACTCCATTTTTGTTTCAGAAATTGCTTAAAAATTGTTTAAAAATTAATTTCATTTAATTAATTGTTTGAAAATTAATCTTTTTTTTAGGATTCAACTACATTTTTGAAAACCTATCATTTGATTGAAAGTTGAACTACTTTAAAAAAATTCGTTTTTCTCGTTGAAAATTGAATTATTATAACTAATGAATTTTTAACATTAAATTTGATACATTTTTCAATCTAAGATGTCATTAATAAATTTATATGACTAATTGATCAACTAAAAACTTTGGTTTTTATCCCAAATTTACAATTTCAAACGCTTTTAACTTTTAATTCTTCTTCTGAATTAAAAAATGATCTAAGCAACAAAAAAAAAAAAGAGTTGAAATAAAATTTCTTACCCGATCAAATTCCAACAATTCTTGTACTTTTTCCTGCATAATCTTCTGCAATTTGACTGAGCACTACAACAAATGAGACACATCAAATAAATTAAAAGTAGTATTTAAAAAAAGTACAAATAGCAATAAAAAATGAAAAGATAAATAAATACCTTGTACAATCTTGAAGTATGAACATTATATTTCTTTGCATTTTCGAACATTATATTCATGTCTCCGGCGACTTCGCTCACTGTTCCATATCCTCCTTTCTAAAATAAGAAATTAAATTAATACATAGCATATTATAAATTTAATTATATAAAAAAAAGATTCAAAGAAATATTTAAATACCTTGATTTTAGTTCGAATTTGCAGTAACGAAATTGGATTTTTAATCATTTTATAGTAATCGGGATATAGTCTTTTTGATGGTAGCTTCCAAAAGTATTCGCTCATTCGAACACCTGCAAAAATATTCAACAAATTAATTAATTTTATTATTATATTAGATAATGAAAAACCCTAGGTAGAAGCAATCTTTTTATAAGAAATTGTATAATTTTTAAATATTGTTAAAAGATTTTTTTAATGATTTCTGTAATTTAAAAAAATAATTTGTTTAAATCGGATCTGTAAAATTGTAAAATTGTTTTTCAATTCTGATAGAAAACATTATTGAAGGACAGACGATATCAAACAGATTTATCACGAAATTTGGGCAATATATTGTTTTAAGTTCAAAATGCTTCAAATTACTAACATTTGAAGTAGAATTATTGCATTTCGAACAAGTTAGATGAATTTTTAACAAAGCAGTAAAAATTGTCAACCGAAATCAATGAGTTTTCAACTAATTATATCAATTTTAAACCAAATAATTGAATTTTCGACCAAAAAAAAATAAGTTTCCGATTGAAAAAATTAATTTTTAGCGGGGGGACAAAATTTCAACAAAATAGTTACAGTTTTAACCAACGAAATGAATTTTCAGATACAATGACGAATCTTTAACCAAAAAATTGAATTTTTAAAAGAACAGTTTCACTTTTTAAACAAAAAGTTAAATTTTCTATTGACAAAAAGTGAATTTTCTATAAAAACACACGAATTTTCGACAAAATACATCAATTTTCTATGTAAAAAAACTTTTGAATTATAGTGATGAACCTTAAAAAAAAGTGTTCCCAAAAGAGTTTAACTTTTCGACAAGTAGATAAATTTTCAACTAAAATGATTGAATATTCAACTGGATTAGTTCATACAAAAAAAGGAATTTTAAAACCAAAAAGATTAATTTTCAAAATAAATAGTTACTTTTTTAACCAAAGAAATGAATTTTCAGTTACAATGACGAATCTTTAACGAAACAATTTAATTTCTAAAAGAAGTGTTTCACTTTTAAACAAAAAGTAACATTTTCTTTAAAAAACAATGAATTTTCAACAAAATAAATTAATTTTTTAAAAACAAACAGACGTATTTTTACCAAAATACATACATTTTTAAATAGAAAAGATAAATTTTCAATTATAACCTTCAAAAGACGAATTTACACTACAAAAATTGGATTTTAAATCAAAAAACATGACTTTTCAGGAAAAAATTAATTTTACATGAAACTGATGCATTTTTACCCAACAAAAATAAAATTACAAGCCAAGAAAATTATTTTTTCTTTCCCAAAAAACAAGAATTTTCAACTAAAAAAGATCAATCTTAAAGAAAAGGAAAAGTTACATTTTCAGATAAAAAATGAATTTTAAACAAACAAAAAAAAGGCTTTTCCACTAAACGGTGAAATTTTTAACTGAAGCCTTCAATAAAAAAAATGTTTGTTAACAAATCTACAAAATAGTTCAATTTTCAACCAAAGAGATGAATTTTCAACTAAAAATATAAATCAATAAAAATATGATTTCTTAAACAAAGTGACTTAACCCAAACTTTTAACCAAAATAGTTGAGTACTCAAGCAAAGAATAATATTTTTTAACGAAAAAGTTGTATTCTCATAAAATTTTTTGTTTAATTTCTACTAAAACAGATGAATTTTTAAATCAAAACATAAAATAAAATTTTCAAAAAAAAAGTTGAATTCTCTGCCAAATGGTTTCATTTTTATCCAAAAGACATGAAATTTCTTTCAAAAAGATACACTTTTAAGTTAAATTAAATTTTAATTGAATCAAAAAAGTTAAATTAAATTAAAATAAATCAAACATTTTTTCGTAAATTGTTGAATTTTCATAAAAAAAAAGACTTTTCACGATCGAAATATGAATTTTTAAATAAGAAATAAGTTTCTACGAAAAAAAATTGAATTTTTAATCTAAAAAGGCGAATTTTTTCACCCAAAAAGGATGAATTTTATACAAAATAGTTGAATTATCTACCAAATAGTTTCATTTTTATTTAAAAAATTGAATTTCAAATTCAAAAGCACGAATTTTTTTATCAAAAAGGATGAATTTTTATCAAAATAGTGGAATTCTCTAACAAATTAATTCTACACAAAATAGTTTCATTTTTATAAAAAAAAAAAAAAACATGAAATTTCTTTTCGAAAAGATACATTTTTGTTTAAAATTTTTTCTTAAATTGTTGAATTTTCATTCAAAAAAGATACCAGTTGACTTTTCAGGATCAAAAATGAATGTTCTTAACCAAAAATAAGTTTTTACGCAAAAAATTGAATTTTAAATTCAAAAACACGCATTTTTTATCAAAATAGTGGAATTCTCTAACAAATTAATTCTACACAAAACAGTTTCATTTTTATTAAAAAAGAAACATGAAATTTCTTTTCGAAAAGATACATTTTTGTTTAACATTTTTTCTTAAATTGTTGAATTTTCATTCAAAAAAGATACCAGTTGACTTTTCCGGATCAAAAATGAATGTTCTTATCCAAAAATAAGTTTTTACGCAAGAAATTGAATTTTAAATTCAAAAACACGAATTTTTTTATCAAAAAGGATGAATTTTTATAAAAATAGAGAAATTCTCTGCCAAATTGTGGCATTTTTATCCAAAAAAGATTAGATTTCTTTTGAAACAGATAATTTTTTATTAAATTTGTTTTTAATTATTGAAGGGTCATATAAAAAAGATATCAGTTGACTTTTCACGATCGAAATATAAATTTTTAATAAAGAAATAAGTTTCTACGAAAGAAATTGAATTTTTAATCCAAACCGACGAATTTTTTCAACCAAAAGGATGAACTTTTTAGAAAATAGTTGAATAGTTTCATTTTTGTCCAAGAAACCTGAAATTTCTTTAAAAAAAAAAGATAAATTTTTTCTTAAATTGTTGAATTTTTATCAAAAAAAAAGATACCAGTTGACTTTTCAGGATCAAAATATGAATATTTTAACACAAAATAAGTTTCTGCGCTAAAAAATTGAATTTTAAATTAAAAAGCACGATTTTTTAAACCAAATAGTTGCATTTTTATCCGAGGAAGGTGAAATCTGTACTAAAACAGAGAAGTTTTGAATAAAAAAGGTCACATTTTTTTGTTAAATTTAAATTTCAGCCAGAAAAGTTTTGGTTGATTTTTCAACGCCAAAATATAAATTTTAAACTAAAAGTAAATTTTCTACGAAAGAGTTAAATTTTTAACCAAACAGTTGCATTTTTATCGAAAAAGATAAAAATACTACTGAAATAGGAGAACTTTAAATAAAAGAACAATTTTCATCCAAAAAAATTTGAAGTGTTTATTCAACACAAAAGTATAAATTTTCAACAAAAAGTAAATTTTCTAGGAATTGGTTGAATTTTCAACAAAAATCTTGCTTTTTTATCCGAGAAAGATGTAATATTTCTACTAAAAACTTTTAAATCAAAAAGAGAAATTTTCAGAAAAAATAGACTTCATCCAAGAAAGATTTCAGTTCACTTTTCACAATCAAAATATAAATTTTTTATGAAGAAGTAAGTTTCTACGAAAAAAGTTTGAGTTTTAATCACAAAAGCAAAATTTTTAACAAAGCAGTTGAATTTTTAAAAAAAATGTCCTGTTCCAATTCAGAATTTTATTCGTTTTCAAAGATTTCCAGCACTAGGAAATTTACTTTAAACTTGAAAATTGCCGCTTCCAAGTAAGAAAAAAATTGAAAATTGCCTGCACAAGTTAAAAGTTTAATTATTTTAATTTTAAATAGTTTAAAATACTTCAAATGCTTCGAAATTTTATATCAAAATCCTGAAACATCTGCATGCCGTTTTTCATTTTTTTTTTTGAAACAATTTTTTTGTTAATTCTGCCAAATTAAAGAAATTTTTTTAAAAATCTTTCACATCGTTTTTTAACAATTTTAAACATTAATATAAATCTTTTTAAATATTCTCTTAAGATTAGTTTATTAAAATAAAAAATTATTTTCAATTTTCTCAGAAACTATTCTAAATTGAAGAATCAATCAATGAATTAAAAAAATAAAATCATTTTAAGCAAGAAACATTAAAAATTGAACAGTTATTTTTCCTTATGAACTAAAAACGACTTAAATTACAAGATAAATTATTTTAAATAGTTTAAAAATCCTTAAAATGCTACATTTTTTTCAAATTTTATTTAGTTCTAAACATCCTTTAAAATTATTCGAATATTTCCTTATTTTTTTTTTGTAAAACTACCAATTTAAAGAAATTTTCTGAAAATCCTTCACATTAATTATTATTATTCTAAATAAATTCCAGTTCCTACCATAAATTAAAAAAAAAATTTTAATTCTCATAAAATTAATTTTTTTAAATAAAAATCATTTTCAATTTTTCTAAGAAATGTTTTTTATTCTTGTGAAGCCTTTCAAAATTCTTAAAAAGCCTCGAAATTTTTTGTTCGAAATCTGTAGTTATGAATAGTCGCATTTTATCGGTACACATAGACACTTTGTTTAAATTATTTGAAATAAATTCAAATTTTTAATGAACAGTCAGATGTTTCTAAATATTAAATAACTGCTCTTTTTCTTAATTGAAAAAATTTTAAACTGCATGATTTAAAAATGGAATATTTTAGATTGAAATTTGATGAAAGCCTTTAATTATAAATACATTATTTTGAAGTTATTAAAAATTAAAAATAGTTTATAAAGTTTCAATGGGGCGTTTATATTTCTTTAACCAATAAGACTTTCCAATTAAAACAGTTTAACGTTAAAATTTGGAAATTTTAACATTGTGAACTGATTCTAAAATTAATCTTTTCCTTTAAAAATTAATATTTTTAGTTAAAAATTCAACTTTGTGGTTGAGAATTCTGGAATTTTATTAAAATCTCGTCTTTTTGGTAGTGAATTAATATTTCGGTTTATAAATACATTTTTTTAACTTTAAAATTAATCTTTTTGGTTCAGAACTCCCGAATTTATTAAAAATTCGTCTTATTTGCTAGTGAATGACTCTTTTTGTTTTAAAATTCTTCTTTTCAGTTGAAAATTCAATTTTTTGTTAGGGATTCCTTGAATTTTATTTAAAATTCGACTCTTTTCGCAGTAAAATGAATCTCTTTGTTCAAAAATTTATCTTTATTAGTTGAAAATTCTTGAATTTGGTTAAAAGATCCTTTTTCCGGTATAAAATTATTCTTTATTTGAGAAAATTAATCTTTTTAATTAAAAATTTTTAAAATAGATTTTACACTTGAACTACGTTCTTAAAAATAAAAAATTCCTTTCTTTCTTAAAAATTTAACTTTTTCTTTGAGAATTTTTTTTTGAGTTGAAAATTCCAACTTTTTTGTTGATAATTCTTGAATTTGATTGACAATTGATATTCTTTTGTAGTAAATTTACCTCTTTCTATTAACAAGAAATGTCTTTCGAATCATTAACTAATGTATATTCACAGTTGATCAACTAAAAGTGTTTTTTTTTTTTTAATAAAAAATTATCGATTTTAAACGTTTCAAATTTTAATTGCTTTAGTCTTTAAAAATGCATTTTAAAATTATGTAAATTGAAATGTACACTTAAAAATTAAAAATGTAAAATGGAACATTTTTAAAGTGAAAGATTTTCAAATTACGCATTCCAAACTGAACCATATTATATTTTAAAAAGATTGAAATTAAACTAATTATTTTAAAAACAGTTAAAATCTAAGTTATTGGAAGTATTTTATTTTAATTTCAAGATGGCCGTTTTAATCAGAGGAAAAAATTCCCGGTCATTTTCCGGTTCGCAGACACGTCTCACCGTCAATGTAATTAAAAAATCAAACTCTAACGACATTTTTTTCCGTTTGAAATAATAATAAATAAGCTGCAAATTAGCACCCAAAGTGGAACTCTTAAATTTTCAACTTTTAAAGGTGAAATTTAACAGTTTTTTAAATTCTAAAATGTTGTATTCAAAATTACAATAATTTCAACGTATAAGATGGAAGCTGCGAACACTTTTTAACTAAATAATTTTAAATTAAAAGCAAGTAAACTGTCAAATTAAAATTTTTAAGCAATTTTAAACTAGAATCATACATTTTTTCAAGAAACTGAACATTTCGTAAATTAAAAGTTAAATTATTTTAATTTTAAATAGTATTATTATTTTTAATAGTTTAAACATTAAAAATTGAAAAATAATTGTTTTAACAGTTCTTAAATTATAAGTTAGATTATTTCTATTTTAAATAGTCAAAATCTTTAACATTTTATTTCAAAATAATGAGAAATCTAGAAGTGGTTTTAAATTTTTCCAAATTCAAAATAATTATTGAATTTTTTTTGAACTTTTAAATATATTTCAAAATGAACAGATTTTTTTCTATAACTTTTAGAAAATCCTGCGAATTAAAAAAAATTTAATTTGAATTTATAAATAATAATAGAACACTTTTTATTTTTTTAAATATTAGAGTAATTTTAAGAGATATTTAGAAGTTTTAAATAGATTCGAATTAAATGTAGAGCTTGAAACAATTTGAAATACTTACAGCAGAATTTAAAATAAAATGTAGATTTTTTCAGATTTTGAACAAAAAATTTAGAATTTTTTCAATAATTGTGAAAGACTTCAAAAGGATAAAAAAATTTCTTAAAATTCTTAGGAAAATTGAAAATGATTTTCACTTTGAAAAATTATTGTAACAGAAAGTTTAAGAAGATTTTAAGAGATTAAAAAAATTATCAAAGAAGAACATGGAAGATTTTTAGAATTTTTTTATTTAATTGTAGGATTTTCAAAAATTGTAGGAAAATTTCGATTAATTTTAAAACATATTTAGAAGTTCTGAAAAAAATGTTAACACACTTCGTTTAAACTACTTGAAATAATATCAAGTTTTTAATTAATTTGAATCTTTTCGCGTGAAAAATGGATTATTCATATTTCCACTGAGAACTAATTTTCAATTTAAAAAAATTAAAAGTATTTTTTTTTTACAAAACCATTCAATTTCTTACCACATAGTTAAATCCGTTACCAAATTGTTCAATTTTCAAGCAAACAAGATGAATAGTCTGTATTTTTAAACCATAAAAGTTCAATTTTTTGCAAAAAAAATTAGGCAGACTTGATTAGATTTGATTAGATTTGACCAAAAAACTATATATTTTCAACAAAGAAAAAAGCATTTTTTAATCAAAATTTTCAATTTTTAACCAAAAATGGAGTAGATAAATTTTCCTTGCGAATAAATTTTTAATAAAAACAAAAACAATTTTTTTTTACAAAACAGTTTAATTCTATACAAATTTGTTAAATTTTCAAGCCAAAAAGCCTAATTCTCTATAAAACAATTTAATTTTAAAAAGCGAGAAAATGAAATAACAACAAAAAAAGTTCATTCACAATTAATCAGTTGACTTTTTTAACAAAATATTTGAATTTGCAGTTTAAAAAACCTTTTTAACGGCAAAAAGAATTTTTTTTTAACCAAAAAAAACGAACTTTCAACTAAAATTATGAATCTACAACGAAAAAAAAAAAATTAAATTAAAAAAAATTCGTTCAACTTTCAACCAAGGAGTGGAATTTTTAATGAATTAATATTTTTGGTTCAAAATTCTACTTTTTGGTTAAAAATTCGACTATTTAGTTAAAAATTTAACTATTTTATTGGAAATTAAAGTCTTTTGTTCAAAAGTAATCGTTTTTGATCAAAAAATTATATTGTTTGGTAGAAATCTAATTATTTAATTGAAAATTCATATTTTTTGGTTGAACATTAATCTTTTTTGGTTGAAAATTAATTCTTTTTATTTGCAAAGTCTATTATTGTATTTTTGTTTAAGAAATAATCTCTTTTAATTAAAAAACATACTTTTTGTGAAAATTCGACAATTTTTTTGAAAAAGTCGTCATTTTTGTCGAAAATTTATCTTTTGGTAGAAAATTCTGTTTTTTTGTTGTTGAAAATTCACCTTTTATATTTGAGCGTTAATCGTTTTTATTGAAAAGTTTACTATTATATTTTTGGCGTTTAGTTTAAAATTGTAAAAATTGGTTGAAAGTTTATTTATTTTATTGAAAATTGAACTAGGTTCTTAAAAAGTCACCTCTTTTGTTCAAAATTAACCTCTTGGTTCAATCTAGTTTGATTGAAAGTTAGTTCTTTTTCTCAAAAACAAAACAAAAACCAAAAAAGTATTATATTTCTTTTTCAGAATCAATCTGAATTCAACTATTTTGTTAAAAAGTCGTATTTTTTTTTGAAAATCCATCCTTTTTGGATTGAAAATTCTCTTTCAATTAAAAAATCGTCTTTTTGGTTGGAAAATTCATCTCTTTGGATCAAAATTGATCCTTTTTGATTGAAAGATAATTATTTTTATTTGAAAAAATTATATTCTTATTTTAGAATTAATCTAAATTCAACTATTTTATAAAAAAGTAATCTTTTTTTAAATCAAAATTTCAACTGATTTATTGAACACTTGTATTTTTGGATAGAAAATCAATCCTATTGGTGCAAAAACCCTCATTTGTTAGAAAAGTCATATTTTTAGTTGAAAATTCGTCTTCCTTGCTTCAAAATTAAACTGTCTTGTAAAATATTCATCTTTTCAAATTAAAAATTTAAGATTATGTTTGAAAATGCAACTCTTCCTGGTTGAAGTTTAATCTTTGTTGTTTGATAATTCGATCATTTGGTTCAAGATTCGTCGATTAAGAAAGTGTAATAAAAACTGCATTAAGATGGCTTGGGCGTTTGGTGCCGTACAATGTGGGGGGCACTGTGGGGGCTATCTATCATGCGATCAGTCTTTATTTGAATTTTATTGATATACGCATA
>NC_046657.1:150101460-150103622 GCF_010883055.1 Belonocnema kinseyi
ATTTCTTTTTTGCAAAGTGATCTAGTATATTTTCTTTCGATAATATCAAATTTTCAGAACTGCCTGTGATTTTTTTAAAAAGCGCCCAAGCCACCTTAAGCCTGCAAGTTGTAATTTTGAATAAAATTGTACTTTTTCAACTGAAAAAACGGTTAAAAAAATGAGAAACCCCAAAATATGGGGAAAAAGTGACAAATTCCTAGAATAGGTGGCAAAAGGTGACAATATTGAAATCACAATTTAACAAATTATTTAAAAAACGGTTCAAATCAAAGTTGAATAACATTTTTATTCTAAAAATTTTGTAAAATTCCTGGTCAAAAAATAAATTCACCGTCATTTCCCGATTTTCCAGTATAATAATAATATAATATAAATATAATTTAATATAATATATATAATATAATTTTAATACTAATAATTTTGTTGAATTTACCTTGATTATTGGGCGCAGTTCTGATGGTTTGGAACAACTGCCATTGCGGATTGTCAGACTCGTCATTTTCGGCGCCCTCATCCTCCTCGTCGTCGCTCTCGTCGTCCTCGTCCGGAAGTGCGGCCGTCTGAGATATCAGAGACGCAGCGCCACTCCGCGTGCCTCGCTTACTCCGCGTCGAGGGAGCCATCGTCAGGGACTTGTTCATCGCGGCACTCATTCCTCCTCCATCCTGCTTTTTCGCCGCAGTCGTGATGATTTTCTTCAAAAGTTTCGCGTCTTTGTAGATCTGCGAGCCAGGCTCATTAAACTGACAGGCATTCCGACACATCAGCATCAAATCGCGCTCCATATCACCCAGACTGCCATAAGCGCCGTCCTGGATTTTTTTCGCAATCATTTTCAAGTCGATTGGTGTATCAATCACCTCGTAGTATTCCGGATACAACTACAAATTTTTATATTTTATTCGTTTTTTTTTAAGGTTTTGAATGTTAAATTTCAAAATATTGTAGTTTTAAATTCAAATATTCAATAATTCAAGACTAATTTCACTATTAATGATTACAAAATTTAATATTAAAAGACTTTGATAGTCAGTTTTGAATTTGATAATTTTGGATGAAGCCATTTCGAATTGAAAAGCATAAAATTGTACAATTTCGAAAAATAAAATCAGATCATAGAAATACTGTTTTGTACTCTCTATTTGAATTTTTAATTTTTAATGTAAAATATTCAAATTGTCCGATTTTTAGTTGCAGATTTAAACAAATAAATCATTTCAAATTGAAAAATATTTTATTCGAAAATTTGTAAAATGAATAATAATTCTAAAGCAAGATTTGAAATTTTAAAATTAAAAATTGAGTTTAAATTTTTTTTAAATCCATCAAAATTAAACTATCTGAAATTGATACATCCATAAATAAATAATTTCAGTAATTTTAAGTGGCTACAATTTCAGAGTTCTGAATTTTCATGATGAACGCTAAATTTTCAATTAAAACTGAATTAGTTAAATTTCGGAAAGAATTATTAGCAATTTTAAGGTGATTAATTTTTAAGAGATTTAAACTTAATCTCAAATAATTGAAATTTTAAAGGGTTTGAGCATAAAAAATTGTAAATATTACAATTTAAATATTTTTTAAAATCGTTTAATTTTTAAATTGTCAAGTTTTAATAGATTTTAATTCGAATTATTCAAATTTAAAAGTTTTTAATTATTTAATTTTGAACGATTTTAATTATAAAGAATACGATTCCAAAGCCTCTGATTTCTAAATGAATTAATTCTCCAAAATCGTTTGTATATTTGTTTAAATTTCAGACTGCCTGCTTGAATATTTTTTATTTTTTTATGTATTTAATTTATTTTATTCCTTGAAATTAGTGCCGAAAAGTTGGTGATTATTTTTTACAAATGTTTTTTTTTATTCCGATTTGGCAATAATAAAAATAAAAAAGACGAAAAAAATAAAAAAGAGAAGGAAGAGGACTTGGTTAGTTGCCTTCTCATTTTTCTTTCATCTTTTTTATTTTTTTCAAAAAAAAAAGAAAATGTCTTTTTTTATGAAACAATTGTTATCTTTTTTCAAATTTCAATAGGAACATTTTATGATGGTTGTCCAAATTTGGTCGTTGGATTCTTGGTTCTATTTTCAGAAATTCTGAACATTAATTTGATTATTGGACGTTAAATAGGATTTTAAATTTGATTTTA
>NC_046657.1:150103722-150104744 GCF_010883055.1 Belonocnema kinseyi
GGTTGTCCAAATTTGGTCGTTGGATTCTTGGTTCTATTTTCAGAAATTCTGAACATTAATTTGATTATTGGACGTTAAATAGGATTTTAAATTTGATTTTAATCTCATTCAAAGCAGTATTCTACTTTCAAACGATCGAAAAAAAAAACTATTTTGTGATTTTTTTCTGAGATTATTAATAATAATATCGATCTAGGGTTTATTAGACTTGTTAAATATACTCTTGAAATATATTTAAAAAATTTTTTATTTATTTGATGCACTTTTTATACATACAACGTCAGTCAAAGTCAACTCCTCAAAAAGTAGGTTAGTCCGCGCTGTTTTAAAAATCTCGAGAAAGGGCGGTTTAAAATTAAAAAATTAACAGTTTTAGATTCAATATGACTCCAGCAACCGGCTCAACTAGGATTATTTAAAAAATTTAATTTTAACTATATTTATGTGCAAAAAACTGTGAAAATAAACCCACTTTTTTCATATTTTTTTTTCGTTTTTTTCGCCGCTATCTTGTTATTTTTGCATATATATAATAAATCCTAGTTCAGTTTGAAATATTTTAGGTTATTTAAAAAAATTGACACTCAGTTTTTGTAACTTTGAAGTATCTTAGGGCTTAAATAGATTCCGAGGAATTTCCAAGAGATTTAAACAATTTGAAGGGTTTTCTAAGGGTTTTAATAATTTTAAGGGGTTTTAACATAAGCGGATTCAAAAGAATTTATTCACAAAACAGTGCAGAATTTCGTAGGGTTTGAATGATTTTAAAATATTATTTGCAATTCATTTGGCATTCGTCCTGATTTCTTATTAATTTATGCTGAATTCTTAAGCTTAAAGTCTTAGGCATTGCATCAAAGTCTTGTGAATTCTCTTTAATTTTTCTAGCGTCATTTTAATCTTACTTAATTCAGTGAATTTTTTCATATTTTTTAATAATCGATTTCTTCTTATTTTCCCGTAAGTTCACTAAAATTTTACTGAAATCAGTGGAATTTTTTTGATTCTGAAGAAATTTTCCA
>NC_046657.1:150104844-150106728 GCF_010883055.1 Belonocnema kinseyi
TTTCATATTTTTTAATAATCGATTTCTTCTTATTTTCCCGTAAGTTCACTAAAATTTTACTGAAATCAGTGGAATTTTTTTGATTCTGAAGAAATTTTCCAATTCATTTGAATTGTTTTGTAATAATTATTTACTGTTTTGGTTAGAAATTAGTAGGATTTCAAAGATTGGATGAGATTTGGAAATATTTTTTTAAATTCACCCTGCTTTTTTTTATTTTATAGATTTCTCTTGAATTTGTTTAATTCAAATTAATTCCTCTAAGCATACTCAATTCTACCTAATTCAGTAGATTTTAAAAGTATTTTTAACAGTTTTTATTACATTAATTCTAAAGTCTTTTAAACTTACCTTACAGTATCAGGCATTTAGTCCATTTTTTTTAATTATCTAGGATTTTTTCAAAGCTTTTTTCAAATTTCACGTTGAATTTTTATGAATTTCATCGACTTCTTCTCGTTGACCTTAAATTTCTCTAAATTCATTGCAATTTCACGGAAAACAATATACTTTTTTGATTTTTAAAATGTTTTTCAATTACTTTGAATTCTTTTTTATTGAACTCGAACTGTTTTTGTCCCATAGGGACTGTGAGGCCTGAGATATCATTATTAGTAATCTCAAAAAAAAAATTCACAAAAACAGCTTCTTTTTCGAGCATTTTAAACCAGAATTCTGCCCTAAATTTCATTAATTTTTATTCTCCTATTCCCGTGAAAATATCAGCCCATTTCCCCTGTTTTGAATGAATTTTGTACTGTGAATTGACACGCTCAGAGCAAAAGCGAACTAAAAAAAACGCGCGGAAAAGAGAAGTAAAAACACACGAGAGCAAAAACGACCAAAGATTTAGCGAGAGGTAAAACGACACAAGAAGGAAGGGAGAAGATTCCCCCCACTTTTCTGCTGCAAAGACCAGCCGTGTGTACAGCCGATAATACACGAACATGATCCGAGCTCGCTCGACTTCACGAATGACGATCTAATCAGCTGCTCCTCAAATTTATTCTGCTGGTTTTAAAATCCTGATTTACCATAGAATCATTAAAATTGTTGCGAAGAGACAAATATTTCCACCAGATAATTGAATTTTTTACTAAAATGATAAATTTTTAATGGAAAATGAAAATGTTTAATCTTTATCTAAACAAATTATATATCAACAGAAAAGAATTTTTCTTAAAAAGATGGATTTTTAACGAACGAAATGAATTTTTAATTTAAATAGACAAACTTTAAATAAGAAGAATAAATTTTTACCAAACAAAGATAAATTTATAACTGAGAAAGCTCAATTTCCTCACAAGAAAAACAACAATTTTTTAAATTAAAAAAATACATTTTCAACCGATGATGATACAGTTAAATTTTTTAATTCCAAAAATTAATTTTCAACAAAATATTAGAATTTTCAAAAAGACAAAATAAATTATTTTTAACCAAAACAGATGCTTTTTGAAACACAAAGAACAATTTAATAAAGAAATACATGAACTTTTAATAACAAAAAGCAGTTCATTTTTAAGCAAAAAAAAAAAAAAGATTAACACAATAGTTTAATGTATGCATTTTTTCGGTAAGTGATAAATCAAGTTTTTTGAGGCCTATACCGCTTTTTTGGTGTGAAAAAACTTCTTTTATTATAAAAATATTTTTTTATGATAAAAAATGTTGTGCCGACATGTTTCAACCTTATTTTCAGGTCCTTTTCAAGGCTTATTCTAAAAGGAAATACATACGTTAATGAATAAAATAGGAATTATTTAATTAGTATGTGCTTATTAATCGTTGATATTTACTTACTATGGAGATAAAAGAAAAACCACTGAATACTACCTTGAAATTTCAATTAAATTGTTTGGTATCATTGCTCTTGTTCGGATA
>NC_046657.1:150106828-150113554 GCF_010883055.1 Belonocnema kinseyi
AGGGGGATTTAATCTTTAACGAAAAAAGATATAAATTTTTAACTAGAAAATATAAATTTTTTAATAAAAATGATACAGTTAAAATTGAAGTATTAAAAAATGTTTTTTCAACCAAAAAGAATCGAATTTTCAATAAAGGTGTTAAATAATCAACCAAAAGAATATATTTTTTACCAAAATACATGAATTTTAAAACAATAATAATAATTTTTTACTAAAAAAGAAGAATTTTCAACTGAAAAAAATAAAAAATAAAATTGTCAGATTTTTAACTCAAAAATTAATATTAAAACTAAAAAAATAAATATTTCACCAAAAATGTAATAGTTACATTTTTAGTTTAAAAAATTTAATTTTCGATACAAATAATGAATTTTCACCTGAAAAATATAATTTTTAACAAAAAATGTAACAGTTAAATTTTAAATTCGAGAATTTAATTTCGAGCAAAAAGAAACCAATCGTATTTACTACAGATTATAATTTTAAACAAAGAAGTGAATACACAAACAACAAGAATAATAATCGACCAATGAGATGGATTTTTAACCATATACATACTTGAATTTGAATTAAAAAAAGATAAATTTAAAAAAAAAATAGAATTAATACATGTTCAGTAAAAATAATTCAAAAACAAAGTAAAAAAAAAAATTTTCAAATGGAAAGAAGAATTTTCAAACAAACCATTTTTTTACCAAAAAGCCGAAATTTTAACTAAAGCAAAATTCTATTTCAAACAAAAAACAATGCATTTTCAATCAGGAAAAGTGATATTCAAACAAATAGTTTTCTAAAAAAAGACGAAATTTCAACCAAATCAATTTGCAAAAAAAAAACGAATTATCTATAAAATAGGTCAAGTTTCAACCATGAATGCCAACGAAACATTTTCAATCAAAAAAATAATACAAAAATTACGAATCATTACATTTGTTGCGAAGAGGAAAGTATTATTTACTGTATGTAAATATGTATATAGGAGACAAGATTTCAGGGCCTAAAATAACTATAAATCCATTTTTTCTTACTGAAAATTTTAGTTTATACTTAAATGTCCACTTGAAAAAAAGAATTTTCAACTTCAATTAATTTTAATTATATAATTTAATTAATTGATAATAAATTAATTTTTCGTGAGAAAAAAAAGCTTTCCAACAAAATTGCTCAATTTTCAAACTTTAGAAACGAATTTTAAGTTAAAGCAAAAATATTAAATAAAAAATCGACTTGTTGAATGTTTGGATAAAAAATGGAATTTTCAACAGAATAGTTCAATTTTCATACAAAGAAATTAACTTTCAAGTGAAAAAGTTTAATTTTTAACAAAAAATGGGACAGTTGAATTTTGAGTTTAAAAAATTAATTTTGAATAAAGAAAAAAATCGAATTTAAAACAAAGGTAAATTATCCAACAGTAAAAAAAATTATTACCCACAAAAAAAAACAAAGTTTCAACAAAACATTTAAATATTCAAGCAAAAAATTTAATTTGAAAACAAATAATTTAATATTCAAACCAATAATTTTCTACTGAAAACATAAATTCAAATTTTAAAAACCCAAGCTTGTAACAAGAGAAAAAAACAAATTTTGAACAAAACAGATCAATTTTCAACGAAAAACGGTTACATTATTAGTTAAAAAAAAACTTGTAACAAAAAATAAAAAGTTTTTAGCAAAATTGTTTAATTGTCAACAAAATACATCAATTTTCAACCATATAGATGAATTTTCAATTGAAAAGATCAATTTGTATCGTAAGTTGAAACGTTTAATCTATATCTAAAAACATGTCTCAAAGTATAATAAAAAATGTTTTACAAAAAGGATGCATTTTTAACGAAAGAAATGAATCCTTGATTAAGATAGATGAACGACGAATGTTTTATCAAACAAGAAAGCAATTTTCAACTTTAGAAATGAATTTCAATCTAAAAAATAAGTATTCAAACAAAAATGGAATAGTTAAAATCGACTTTTCAATAAATTAGTTTAATTTTCATCAAAAGAAGTTAACTTTCAACTAAAAAAAGATACCTTTTTAACCAAAACTGGTACAGTTAAATTTTTAGTTAAAAAAATTAATTTAAAAAAAATCGAATTAACAACAAAATAGCTACATTTTCAACCAAAAAAATTAATTTACAAACATAAAGAATAATATTCTTATAAAAAAGACGAATATTTAATAAAATACATGAATTTTCCATCACACAGTTGAATTTTCTACTAAAAAAGAAAGTGTTAAAAAAAAAGTTTAATTTCCGGCCAAAAATGAAATAGTTATATTTTTAGTAAAATATGATTATTAACCGAAAAAAAGAAGTTGTAACAAAATATTAAAATTTGCAACAAGAACAAAATTCATTTTAAACGAAAGAGTGGAATTTACAAACCAAGAACTGAATTTTTAATAAAAATAGATGAATTTTAAAACGAGAAAAATAATTTCCTATCAATCAAGACGATTTTTCAACTACTAGTTGAATTTCCAACTAAAAATGATATATTTTTAACAAAAAATGGAACAGTTCAATTTTCAGTTCAAAAAATCAATTTTCAACCAAAAAGGCTTTTCAAGTCCAAAAAGAAAAAAATATCAACTTTTTAAAAAATTTGTAAATCAAAATGGTTTACTGTAACAGAACATGTAATTTTTTTGCAACACCGTTGAATTTCCAAACCAAATATATGCATTTCTGACAGGAAAGCTAATTTTAAAACAAATAAAAAAATTTTCAACAAAAAAAGATTAAACCACAATCAAAAAAATATAATATTAGAAGTTTCGAACTAAAAAGGATTGTATTCAATAAAAAAGAGTTAGACTTTCTTATTTGTTTCTATTAATAATTCAGTTCGCATTTGAGGGGAATAAACATTTTGGTTAAAAATTATTTTTTTGTATGTTATTCTTATGTTAAAATTTAATTTTTTCCACTGAAACCTTGAGCATGAAATGCAATTTTCAGTCAAAAAGTGTTTTTTTTTTCAGTTGAAAGTTCGTCTTTTTGGTAGAAACTTTTCCTTCTTGTATGAAAACTGATAGTTTTGGTAAAAAATCATGATGTTTTTGTTGAACATTATTTTTTTTTCAAGGTGAAAATTAAACTATTCCTATTCCTGGTTGAAAAATCTGTTTTAGTTGATACACTCAACTATCTGCTAAATTTTTTTTGGTAAATTCGTAATTCTTGTACCATTTTTTAGATTGAAAATGTTGAAATAGAATTCGGTTTCAGATCAAATTTCAGCTTTTTGGTAAAAAATGATTTTTTTAAAAATTATTTTAGAAAATTAATTTTTTACTGAACATGTATTAATTACTTTTTTTGTTAAAAATTTATCTTTTTTAACTCAAATTCTAGTATGTATATGGTTAAAAATTCATCTCATTGGTAGAATATTATTCTTGTTGTTTGTGTATTCACTTCTTTGTTTAAAATTCTAATCTGTAGTCAATTTGATTGTTTTCTTTTTGTTCAAAATTAAATTCTCGAATTTAAAATTTAACTGTTAAATTTTTTGTTGAAAATTATATTTTTCAGTTGAAAATTCATTATTTCCATCGAAAATTAAATTTTTAAAACTGAAAATGTAACTATTAGATTTTTGGTTAAATACTCATTTTTTTAGTTTTAATATTAATTTTTAAGTTTAAAATTTGAGAATTTTGTTGATTTTTTTTACAATTTATTTTTTTTTTTCAGTTAAAAATTCTTCTTTTATATTTGAAAATTATCATTCTTGTTTGAAAATTCATCTATTTTGGTAAAAAATTCATTCTTTTGGTTGATCATTTAAAACCTTTATTGAAAATTCGATTCTTTTTGGTTGAAAAAACATTTTTTAATACTTAAATTTTAACTGTATCATTTTTTATTTAAAATTTATCTTTTCCAGTTGAAAATTTATATATTTTTTCGTTTAAGATTGAAATATTGTGTTAAATTTTTATTTGCTTAAAAATGAACTGCTTTTAGTTTTTAAAATTTCATGTATTTTTTTATTAAATTATTCTTCGTGTTTCAAAAAGAACCTTTTTTGGTTAAAAATAATTTATTTTCTTTTTTTTAAATTCTAATACTTTGTTGAAAAATAATTTTTGGAATTAAAAAATGTAACTGTATCATTATCGGTTGAAAATGTATTTTTTTAATAAAAAAATTTGTTGCTTTTTTGTGAAGAAATTCAGATTTCTCAGTTATAAATTCATATTTTTTTGGTAAAAATTTATTCTTCTTGTTTAAAGTTCGTCTATTTTAATTAAGAATTAATTTTGCTCGTGAAATGTCCATCTTTTTAGTCAAAATTATTTTCTGTAGATATAATATGATATATTTAGATAAAGCCTTTTTGCTTGAAAATTGATTTTTTGAACTGAAAATTTAACTGTTCCATTTTTTTTTTTAAATGTATCATTTTTAGTTGGATATTTAACTAGTAGTTGAAATATCGTCTTGATTGATAGGAAATTATTTTTCTCGTTTTAAAATGTATCTATTTTTATTTAAAATTCAGTTCTTGGGTTGTAAATTCTACTCTTTCGTTTAAAATGAATTTTGTTCTTGTTGAAAATTTGAAAACTTTCTTTTTTAGTTGAAAATTCAATTGTTTGGTGCAAAATTCATGTATTTTATTGAATATTCGTCTTTTTTATAAGAATATTATTCGTTATGTTTTGTAAATTAATTTCTTTGGTAGAAAATGTAACTATTTTGTTGTTAATTCAATTTTTTTTAATTAATCTTTTTTAACTAAAAATTTAACTGTACCAGTTTTGGTTAAAAAGGTATCTTTTTTAGTAGAAAATTAACTTCTTTCGTTGAAAATTAAACTATTTTGCTGAAAAATTTTTATTTTTTGTTATAAGTTTATTTTTTAAACTAATAATGTAACCGTTTGTCGTAGAAAATTTATCTGTTTTGTTCAAAATTCGTTTTTTTTTGTTACCAGCTTGATTTTAAAAATTTTGAATTTCTGTTTTCAAAAGAAAATTATTAGTTTGAACATTAAATTATCTGTTTTCAAATTACATTTTTTGCTTGAAAATTTAAATGTTTTGTTGAAACTTTGTTGTTTTTTGTGGGTAATATTTTTTTT
Source organism: Belonocnema kinseyi (assembly GCF_010883055.1). Lineage (NCBI taxonomy): Eukaryota > Metazoa > Arthropoda > Insecta > Hymenoptera > Cynipidae > Belonocnema > Belonocnema kinseyi. The sequence goes on from NC_046657.1 coordinate 150,111,935, forward strand.
TACTGTTGGATAATTTACCTTGGTTTTAAATTCGATTTTTTCTTTATTCAAAATTAATTTTTTAAACTCAAAATTTAACTGTCCCATTTTTTGTTAAAAATTAAACTTTTTCACTTGAAAGTTAATTTCTTTGTATGAAAATTGAACTATTCTGTTGAAAATTCCATTTTTTATCCAAACATTCAAACAGTCGATTTTTTATTTAATATTTTTGCTTTAACTTAAAATTCGTTTCTAAAGTTTGAAAATTGAGCAATTTTGTTGGAAAGCTTTTTTTTCTCATGAAAAATGAATTTATTATTAATTAATTAAATTATATAATTAAAATTGATTAAAATTAAAAATTCATTTCTTCCAAATGGAAATTTAAGTATAAACTAACATTTTCAGTAATAAAATGTATTTATAGCTATTTTAGGCCCGGAAATCTTGTCTCCTATATATATATTTACATACAGTAAATAATATTTCCTCTTCGCAACCAATGTAATGATTACATGGTAACTCAGGATTTTAAAACCAGCAGAATAAATTTGAGGAGCAGCTGATTAGATCGTCATTCGTGAAGTCGAGCGAGCTCGGATCATGTTCGCGCATTTTCGGCTTTTCACGCGGCTGGTCTTCGCAGAAGCAAAGTGGGGGAATCTTCTCCCTTCCTTCTTGTGTCGTTTTACCTCTCGCTAAATCTTAGGTCGTTTTTGCTCTCGCCTGTTTTTACTTTTATTTTCCGCACGTTTTTTTTTTAAGTTCGCTTTTGCTCTGAGCGTGTCAATTCACAGTACAAAATTAACTCAAAACAGGGGAAATGGGATGATTTTTTCACGGAAATAGTAGAATAAAAATTAATGAAATTTAGGGCAGTATTCTAGTTTGAAACGCTCGAAAAAGAAGCTATTTTTGAGATTTTCTCCGAGATTATTAATAATGATATCGCAGGCCCTATGGGATAAAATATGGGGACCAAAGGGTACTTTATTTCACGCTCATATGGTACTTTTTTCGCGCTCAAACGGTAACACATTCAGGATAAAGTTATAATACTTCAAAATAATTCAAGTTAAATAAAAAAGAATTAAAGTTAATTGGAAAACAATTTAAAAATCCAAAAAATTATATTGTTTTCCGTGAAGTTGCAATGAATTTAGAGAAATTTAAGGTCAACGAGAAGAGGTCGATGAAATTCATAAAAGTTCAACGTGAAATTTAAAAAATACTTAGAAAAAAATCAAGAGAATTAAAAAAAAAGACTAAATGCCTGATACTTTAAGGTAAGTTTAAAAGACTTAAGAATTAATTAAATAAAAACTGTTAAAAATATTTTTTAAATCTACTGAATTAGGTAAAATTGAGTATGCTTAGAATAATTAAAGTGAATTAAACAAATTCAAGAGAAATCTATTAAATAAAAAAAAATTCAGGGTGAATTTCAAAAAATATTTCAAATCTCATCCAATCTTTGAAATCCTACTATTTTCTAACCAAAACAGTAAATAATTACTACAAAGCAATTCAAATTACTTGGAAAATTTCTTCAGAATCAAAAAAATTCCACTGATTTCAGTAAAATTTTAGTGAACTTACGGGAAAATAAGAAGAAATCGATTATTAAAAAATATGAAA
>NC_046657.1:150113654-150133380 GCF_010883055.1 Belonocnema kinseyi
TAAAATCAAATTTAAAATCCTATTTAACGTCCAATAATCAAATTAATGTTCAGAATTTCTGAAAATAGAACCAAGAATCCAACGACCAAATTTGGACAACCACCATAAAATGTTCCTATTGAAATTTGAAAAAAGATAACAATTTTTTCATAAAAAAAAGAACAAATTTTCTTTTTTTTTTGGAAAAAAAATAAAAAAGTGAAAGAAAAATGAGAAGGCAATTAATCAAATCCTCTTGTTTCTCTTTTTTATTTCTTTCGTCTTTTTTATTTTTAAGGGATAAAATCAATTAAATACATAAAAAAAATACTAAAAATATTCAAGCAGGCAGTCTGAAATTTAAACAAATATACAAACGATTTTGGAGAATTTAATTAGAAAAAGTAAATTATGCATGATTATGCAAATTAAGCATGATTGAAATGGAATCATTTAGAATTCAGAGGCTTTGTAATTGTATTCTTTATAATTAAAATCGTTCAAAATTAAATAAGTAAAAACTTTTAAATTTGAAGAATTCGAATTAAAAGCTATTAAAATTTAACAATTTAAAAATTAAACAATTTAAAAAAATGTTTAAATTATAATATCAAAACTTTTTTGTACTCAAACTCTTTAAAATTTCAATTATTTGAGATTAAGTTTAAATCCCTTAAAAATTAATCACTTTTAAATTGCTAATAATTCTTTCCGAAATTTAACCAATTCAAGTTTAATTGAAAATTAAAACCTATGAAAGAAAAAAATTGAAAATTTAGCGTTCGTCATGAAAATTCAGAACTCTGAAATTTTAGCCACTTAAAATTACTGAAATTATTTATTTACGGATGTATAAATTTCAGATAGTTTAATTTTCATTGAGTATTTTTTAAATTGTAAACTCAATTTTTAATTTAAAAGTTTCAAATCTTGCTTTAGAATTATTATTTATTCTACAAGTTTTCGAATAAATTATTTTTCAATTTGAAATGATTTATTTGTTTAAATCTGCAACTAAAAATCGGACAATTTTAATATTTTACATTGAAAATTAAACATTTAAATAAAGAATACAGAACAGTATTTCCATGATCTGATTTTATTTTTCAAAATTGTACAATTTTATGATTTTCAATTCGAAATTGCTTCATCCAAAATTATCTAATTCAAAACCTCCAAAAATGCATCTAAAAATTAATTCAAGAAAAAATGTTAGTTTTAAGGTCTCAAAAATTAAACTGTTTTAGAATTGCAAATTCAAAACATAATTGTCAATTTAAATTATAGATATTTTAAAGACAATAAATATATTATTAATAAGTATCAAATCATGTAGTATTATATTTTTAATTTATAATTCATCTTAATTAAAATTAACACATAAATTGGCAAAAAAAATTCAAACCATTCCAATTATTATCTGGATAAAAATTTTATAATTTGGTTGTAAACTTAATAATTTTCTTCAAAATATGAATTATTCTTTTGAAAATTAAATAGTTTTGTTTAAAAGTCATCCCGTTCGGTAGAAAATTCAACTTTATTGTAGAAAATTCATCTTTTTGACTAGAAAATTCCAGAATTTGGTGGACACTTTTTCTCTTTCTTGACTAAAAAATCTTTTTTGATTAATATTTCAATTATTTTGTTGAAAAATTTGTCTTTTTAGTTCGAAAATTTATCTTTTTAATTATGACTTTCATTTTCCTTCCGCAAAATTGCATCAACTTTTATATTTTTAGATGAGAATTTACCTTTTTTGGTTAACATAATATTTCAAATTTCTAACAAATTGTTGAATTTTAAAATCAAAAAGACTAATTTTCTACAAATTTTTTTTTTAAATTACAAATTTAAAACAGTTGAATTAAAAAAAAAAACGAATCTTCACCGAAACAGTTGGATTTACAACCAAAAAAGATCAAATTTCTACCAAAAGAGATGTATTTGCAACCGAATAAGATTTTTCATTAAAAAAAGAAAAAATATTTTAACCAAATTGTTGAATTTTCAATAAAACAGTTAATTTTTAACCTAATACATTAATTTTAAACCAAATTATAGAATTCTTCAGCAAAAAAAAAAACTGTTTACTGAAAAACAGTTTCAGTTTTAACTATAAAATATAAGTTTTAGACAGAAAGTTAATTTACATCCAGACAGTGGAATTTTCAAGTACAATGACGAATTTTGTAAAAAGTAGTACAAATTTTAACCTAGTAGTGGAATTTTTAACAGAAAAAAAAGTGAATTCTTATCAAAAAATCTAATATTAATTCATTTTCAACCAACCAGTTGCATTTGTGCTCAAGAAAGATAAACTTTATAATTAAAAAGATAAATTTTTGAACGAAAAAGGTGAATTTTCAACAAAATAGTTGAAATATTAGTCAAAAAATATTTTGCAGTCAACAAAATTTTCAACCAAATAATAAAATTTTAACCGATAAATAATTGAAATTGTGTAAACACTTTTTTAAAATTATGTATAAATTTTAATTCAGAAGAATTATAAATCAAACAGTTAAATTTGCAGGCAAATCGATCATTTTAATCTTATTAATACTTATATCTATAATATTACATTTAATTGCATACTAATCTTATAAAAATTATGTTTAATGTTAATTAATTTAATTTGATAAGATCTTGTTATTTGTTTAAGAAAACTAGTTAACATGTTGATTTGAATTTAATTAAAAAAAGACACTTTGAAAATTACATACTTTCTAGTTTTCCAAGCCCCCCCCCCCCCCCCGGATAAAAAATTCTCCGTACCTTTTTTGAGGGTTTCAGCTGAAACATGCTGTGGAGAGGACGATTGTTATCCGCAGGATCTGTGGCCGTCATAACTGCAGCGAAAAGATCTTCATAAGCCTGTGCAGATTCTTCATCTGGATTTGTAGAACTCTCGGATGTGTCCTCGGCATCTTCTTGTTTTATAGTTGTCTTCTTTGTCTGTAAGGGAAAAATTATAAAAATTTCCAGAGGGTGGCGATTCGGCGGACAATTTCAAATTCCCGGTCATTTCCCGGGATTTTTTCCCGGTTCGCAAACATTTTTCACGGTCAATGAAATTTAAAAAATGGAACACTAAAGCTAAACAATTTTCCACTCGAGGTAACAAAAACTGAGCTGCAAATGAAAGCACTCAAAGTGGAACTATTCAATTTTGAACTTTTAAAATTGAAAATTTTGTAATTAAAAAAATTTGTTTTAAAATGCTCAATAATTTACACATATAAAAATAAAGGTACTAACATTTTTCAATATAAAAGTACTAAAATTTTTCAATATAGAAAAATACAAATCTACGTTATTTGTTATTTATAGTAAAAAATACGAACTTTTAACAAAACAGTTTAATCCTTGGCCGAAAAGTTGAATTTTCATCCAGAAAAAAAAACAATTTTCAATCAAAAATAGAATAATTACATTCCTAATTAAAAAAAAAATAATAAATCTGAACTAAAAAAAATGAATTTTTAACAAAACAGTTAACTTTTCGATTAGAATTATGAATCTTTAACAACAAAAAGTAATTTTTTTACAAACTTCAGTTTTTATTTAGTGTAAATAATGCGTAATCATTTTATGTTGACGAGGGCCCTAAGGCCCTGTACTAAATTACATTCAAATGTAACTGAGAACAGGGTTTTAAAGCCCTCGCCAATTAGAGTTTTCAAGTTGAAAATTAAAATATTTGGTTTAAAATTCCTATAATTGATTGAAAATTCGAATTTGAGACAGAATATTTAAGCTTTTTGCTGACTGATTCCTCTTTTTTCGCTGAAAATTTCTTTAAAATTTGAAATATTTGGTTAAAAATTCATGCACTTTGTAAAAAATTAGTCTATTTTGGTAGAAAATTCATCTTATCAGTTGAAAATTGATCTTTTTTGATAAAAATGAATTTTTTCTTATTCAGAAATAATGTTTTTAAGTTAAAATGCAACTGTTCCATTCTTTTTCGACAATTTAGTTTCTTACTGAAAATTTAATTCCTCCATTTTGGGTCCAAAGTTTATTTTTTTGGGCGAAAAATTAATTATTTGTTGAAAATCAGTCTTTTATTGGCAGAAGAGTACTCTCATGAGTTGAAACTTCATATTTTCGGTTAAAAAATAATTTAAGTGGTTGAAAATTACATTTTTTTAGTTGAAATTTCATTTTAACTATTCGATTTTTAATAGACTCTTTACCTTTCTTTATAAAAATGTAATCTTTTTCGTTAAAAAATGTTATGTTTTGTAAAAACTTCCATTTTTTTAAAGAATTCATTTCTTTGGTTTGTAAAAAAAATTTTTAGTTTGAAAATAAGTTGTTTTTTTAAATTGAAAATTCATCTTTCGGGTTGAAAATTCCACTATTTGATCAAAAATTCATATTTTTGGTTGAAGATTCATCACTGTGATTAAAAATTAATTTCTTTAGCTGAAAATTCGTTTCCTTTCAGTTGAAATTATATATTTTTAGTTGAAAATTAATTAGTTTGTCTAAAAATTGTTTTTTGTTGTTTAAAATTTACTTTTCTAAATGAAAATTTAACTATTCTAGTTTTTATTGTTTAACATTTACTTTTCTAACTGAAAATTTTACTCTTCTAGATTCGGTTGTTAAATATATGTCTTTTAGTAGGAAATTTATATATTTTATTGAAAAAACTTCTTAAAAAATACTTACATTGTCAGAAAGATAAATTTTCAACTAAAATTGTAAATTTTTATCTCGCATAGTTGAATTTTGACCAAAAAGATGAATTTTCAACCAGGAAGATTATTTTCTGCCAAAAAAGATGAATTTTCAACTAAAAACGATCATTTTTCGTCCAAAAATGGAATAATTACATTTTTATTCCAAAAATGAATGTTTAACTAAAGAGAAGAATTGTTAACTAAAATTATGGAATATTAAACTAGAATAATAGTTCCATTTTCAGTTTAAATAAATATTAATTTTCAACCAAAAAATAAACAAATTTTCAACAAAACAGTTTTTTTTACAAAAAAATTCCTTTTCTTCCAAAGAAAAAATGAACTTTCAATCAAATACGTTATATTTCAACAAAAGAAATGAATTTTCAATTAAAATGAGGAATCTTCACCCAAAAAAAAAAATAATATTTTTGAACAAAAGAGTTTAACTTTCAATCAAGTGATTTTATTTTAAAACTTAAAAGATGAATTTTCAACTAAAATTATAAATATTTACCTGGATTGCTTTAATTTTAAACCGAAAAGAAGAATTTCAAACAAGAAGATTAGTTTTTAATTTAAAAATAAATTTTCTACCGAATAATAAAATTCTTTAACAAAATACATGAATGTTTAACGAAACAGTTGAAATTTTAATTGAAGAAGCCAAATATTCACATAAAATCTTTCAAAAATTTCGAAAAATCTATTTTAAACAAAATATGTACATTTTCAACGAAATAGATTAATTTTCAATTAAAAAAGATCAATTTTTCAACCGAATTGTTAAATTTTGAAGGAGAAAAGATCAATTTTCAACCAAAAATGGACATTAAAATTTTCAGTAGAAGGACTTAATTTTCAACCAAACGGGGAATTTTTGAAATAAAATAATGAATGTTCATATTAAATAGTTAAATTTTATATAAAAAAAAATTAATTTTCAAACATAAAGATTATTTTTCTACAAAATGCGAATTTTTCACATCTCAGATACATTTTTGAACAAATAGTTTAATTTATAAATAAAAAATATCAATTTCCAACCAAATAGTTGAATTTTCATCCGCAAAAAAACATTTTCAACCAAAAATACAAAGGGACAATTTTCTGTTGTAAATCGAATCCATAACAATAACAAAAAACGGATTTTTAGCAAAATAGTAGTGAAAAAACAAAAACAATTAAATTAATTTTCAACCAAAAATGAAGTCGTTATATTTTCAATTTCAAACATTAATTTTTACAATAAAAAGAATTTTCACCAAAATAATTAAATTTTCAACTATTAAGATAATTATTAAAACAAAAATTACTTTTTAAACAAATTGTTTAATTTTCAACAAGAATTTAATTTTTAAATAAATGATATAAGATCTCAACGAAAAATGTAACAAAGTAGTTAAATTTTCAACCAAAGCAAATACTTTCTCATCGATTTTTTAAATTTTAATACGAATTTTCAATTAAAAAAGATAAATTTTCAACCACAAATGTAATTAATTACGTTTTCAACTAAAAAAATGAAGTTTTGATAAAAAAAACAACGAATTTTCCACAAAGGATTTTAAGAAAATATATTAATTTTCAACTGAATATTCGAAATTTCAACTAAAGAAGAATAATATACAATCGAACATTGAAAAGTTAAATTTGCAATTAAAGAAAATAGGTTTTAAAAAAAGAAGGTTGAAACCAAAAAAATGAATTTTTAACCAAAAAAATTAGTTATTAGAAAGGGAAACATAAATTTTCAAATAAAAAAGATAAATTTACAATAAAAAATTAAATAGTTGAGTTTTCATTTTAAAAATTACATTTTCAAAGAAAAAGAGTTCCATTTTTGACCAAAAGGATGAATTTTTAAACAATAAAATTATTTTCGAACCATGAAAATCATACATTTTCAACTAAAAAATATAAATTTACAGTAAAAAATCGAATAGTTGAATTTTCAGTCAAACATTTCATTTTTAAAGAAAAAAAAAAGAATTTTCAAAAAAAAAAGATGGTGAAATTTTTCATAAATTTTTAACCAAAAACATGAATAATCAGCCAAAAAAATTCATTTTCTATTAAAAAATACAATTTTTTAAACAAAATACATGAATTTTCTGCCAAACAGTGAATTATTTTTGACCAAAAGAGATGAATTCCGGGCCGAAAATATGATAAAAGACTTTTAAATAAAAAATTCTTATTTTTCAACCATAGAAGGTGAATTTTCGAACAAAATAAAGGTGCATTATGTACCCAAAATACAATAATAGAGTTTTAAAATAAAAAGAATGAACTTTTAACCAAACAAGATGATTTTGTAAAAAAAATAGTTAAATTTTCAATAAAATAATTAAATTTTTCAAGCAAATAGCAGAAGTTTTCACCCTACAAAAAATCTGAAATAATAATATAAGAACACATTTTCCAAGAAAATAGTTGAATTTTCCAAACAAAATATTCAATTTCTAACCAAAAGAAATTAATTCTTTGCCAGAAATATGACAGTAGACTTTTAAATTAGAAAAGAAATTAATTTTCACCCAAAACAAAAAAAAAATCAAACAAAAAAGATGATTTCTGAACCCAAAATGAAATAACAGACTTCACAAATAAAAAGAAATAAATTTTATCCGAAAAATATGATTTTTTAAGAGAATAGCTGAATATGCAACAAAATAATTCAAGCTTTAACCAAAAGATACCGAAATAAAAAAGCCAAAAATATCGTATTACACTATTTAAAATTAAAAAAAACACACATTTTATAATTTATTTACGAAATTATTTGTATTAACTGCTTTCTTCGGCACAATAATTATTGTTATAATTATAAAAACAAGGAAAATAAAAATCATCAAATCTTTCAGACGTTTTATTTTTTTATAATTATATTGTGTTTATAATTTACGTATTATAAATATATTAAACGATAAAATATTATGTTAGACAAATTATTGGACATACCTTTAGCATAATTTTGCCTTTTGTTTCCGAGTCTTCGTATTCCTCAGAAATACGATTCTTCGTGGAGTTACAAAGCTCCCACAGTTCAGAGGCGTCTTTATATTCTGGAGATGTCCGCTGTAAGAGAATTTAAAAAATATTTAATTTTTCTTTTTCGTTCTTAGGGACGAAATACAAGGTCTTTTCCAGATTTACGCGGTGAAAAAGTCAAGTTTTTCCAAGTTTCTTTTTTTATATTAAATAATGAAATAACCGTTTGATATAGATGTAAAAAATGAGCCATTTGAATTTGTATTGACCAACCACTTTTAAAGAAATCTGAACCATAAATAAACAAATTGTTAATTTTTTGCGAAATCTTGAAATTTCTGTGAAATATTCTGGAATCTTTTTAACTTTTTGTAAAATATTTGAAATCCTTGAAAAATTGAAAACTTGAGTTTTTTTAAAACTTTCACGATATCTGCAATATTTGTAAAAGCTGTTTTTATTCTTTGTTTGTGAAATTTTTTTCGTGTTCGTTTCAAATCTTCTCGGAAGTTTTGAATGATTTTGAAATAGTTACAAATCTTTGAAATTTTCATAAATATTTCAAATCTGTTCTACTGCACCCTTTTTGAAATCTTTGGAATTCTTGTATTCTTTTAAAAACGTTATAGAATTTTCATGAAATATTTTGTATTCATTTGAAATCATTACAATAATTTTTTTATATTTTAAAATCTTAAAAATTTTATTGAAGTTTTCAAAGTTTTTCTTCATGAAATCCTTATGAAATCTTTTGAATTCATTTGAAATCATTGAAATATTATTTTAAATATTTTAAACCTCAATAGGTACACTAGTGCGAATTCGCACCCGAAGTTTTTTCATTTTATTGACATTTACTCATATATTAAATATAATATATAAATAAATATAAATATATAATGATATATAAATATATTATATATATTAAATATTTAATATTAACATGGCAAACAAACCAATTCGCACCAGTGTACCGTTTAAGTATGCCGCGTTTGAAATATTTCTAAAAATTTCTTAAATTTTGATTTGTGAAATATTTTTTATCCTCTAAAATCACTGAATTATTTGAAATATTTGTGAAATCTTGTCGAACGTTTTGAAAGCTTTTGAAATCGTTTCAAATCTTTGAAATCTTTGTTAAATCTTTTGTATTCATTTGTTGAAAACATTAAAATATTTTTTTTTTTATTTTAAAATCTTAAAAATCTATTTGCAATCCTTATAATCTTTATGAAATGATCGAAATTTTTGTGAATATAACTGATTTAAAATCGTTTTGTCAAATCGTTTTTGACAACATTTTAAATTTCTATAAGGTAAACATGTAAGTTTAAAAATAAAAAATTTTAATGAAAACTTTTTAAATACAAAAATTGTGAAGTACGCATTCTAAACTGAATCATAGCACAATTGGAAAAGATAACAATTCAACTAATTATTTTATAAACTGTTGGAAAAAACGCGAATTTTAACTACAAAATATCAACCTTAAAAAATGGGAAAGTTCTATTATCTGTTAAAAAATGAATTCTTAACAAACAAGAAAAAGTATTTTCCACTAAACAGTTAAATTTTTAACCAGACATAAGCTTTCAATAAAAAAAAATTTCACAATGTAGTTTAACTTGGCCCAAATTGTTGAATTTTTAATTAAAAAAGATGAATTTATAACAAGATCATTAAACTTTTAACCACCGAGATACATTTTCAACTTAAAATATAAATATTTAAGAAAAAAATTAATTTCTTCATAAAGCGATTCAACCAAATGTTTTAAACAAATTAGTTGAATTATTAAGCAAAGAAGAACGATTTTTAACCAAACAGCTGCATTTTCATACAAAAAATAAAATTTTTTCTATAACAGATGAAGTTTTACATCAAAAAGATAAATTTTCAAAAAAAAAAATAGTCGAATTTTCTGTTGAAAAAGATTTTAGTCGAGTTTTCACAATCAACCGATGAATTTTTTTAACAATAAATAATTTGCTATCAAAAAAATTGAATTTTCAATCCAAAAAGACGAATTTTTAACCGAAAAGCATGACTTTTTAACAAAATTGTGGAATTCTCTAACAAATAGTTGCATTTTTATCAAAAAATATGAAATTTGTCTTAAAGCTGAAGAGTTTTTTATTACAAAAAAAGTTGAGTTTTCATTGAAAAATGTAACAAAAAAATCACTTTCTACGAAAAAAATTGAATTCTCAATCCAAAAAGACGAATTTTATCAACAAAAAAGGATTTGTACTAAAACAGATGAATTTGTAATAAAAAAAAAAAAAAAACACATTCTTTTTATAAGTGGAACTTTCATCCAGAAAATATTTTAGCTCATTTTTCAAAAAATTTAATTTCTGCTAAAGCAGGTCAACTTTAAAATAAAAAAGACAAACTTTCAAAAACGGAGTTGAATTTTCAACCGAAAAATTAACGAAAAAATGCGATTTTCTATTAATTAAAATAAATTCTGGAATTCTCAGAGAATTTATTTCTCATTCTCGTTACCGTTCCACCGCTGCCACATGAAATTGTATATTTGGTATGCTTAAAATTTTGGCAGAAAATTTATATTTTTCATCTCTCATATTCATAAAATGAATAAATTTCATATTATATCTCAGACATATAAATTTATATGTAAAAATTATATATTAAAATTATGTATAATTATATTTTAACATTAGGCATAAAAACTTATTCATTTCATAAATATAAATATGAGTTTTCGATGAACAATCGAACATCTTATAAAAAAATACAATTTTTAGCAATATAATCGTCTAGATCAATGTTTCATTTATAAAATATTTTTTATACTCAAAACTGCTAAAAACAGTAATTTTTCAAGTATAGAAGAAAATTTTTTTCCATATCCAGTCAAAATTTCAAACATACCATTTCGACTGGCCTGAAAATGCTCTAAGAATTTGAAATAAAATTGAGTTTCATCATTCTTTTAATTTTTTTCATGACTTTTATAAACCAAAATCGGTGAAAGGAATCACGGGCGGGATGTTTAAATCTTCGAACCAAATAGCTTCAATCGCTGTCAGAAACGCAGCGTCCGAATTACAAAAAAGAATTTTCTGTGAATTTTTGATTGAATTTCATTTTGTATTATTAACAAAGTTTTAGATATTTTTTCCAAAATTTGCATTAAAAAACCTCCGAAAAAATATATTATTGAGTCATTTATTTAATAATTGTTGGCAATTTGGAAAATGTGCGATTAGGCAATCCACCAAGAAAAATTATAATTTTAAATTTTAAATTTATAATTATAACGATAAAATTATAATTATATCAAAAAGAATTTAAAAGATTTTAAAAGACTTTAAGTGATCTTAGGATTTCTCAAGAGATTTTTAAAGATTTCAAAAAATTTGAAAGGATTTAAAAAGAATGCAGACAAATTGAACGATTTTCAAGGAATTTTAAAGATTTTTTAAAGAATCCAAAAAAAATTAAGGATTTGCAAGAGATTTGATCAAATTTTAGGGCACTTTAAGTGATTTCAAATAATGTCAAGCAAGTTACTGAAAAGTTATTTAAAACGATTTTAATGAATTTGAAGAGGTTTCGATTGATGTAATTTTTTAATATTTAAAGGAATTTAAGAAAATTCAAAGGATTTTAATTAACTGTACTCAGTTTCGAAAATTTTAAATGATTTTAAAGAAATCGAAGGAATTTCAAAAAAAAAAAAAAAAATCGGAGGATCTAAAGGATTTTCAAACAAAAACTAAAGAATTTCTGATATTCAAGTGATTTTAAGGAATTACCATAGAGACTTGACGGGACTTTAAGACTTTCTTTTGAATGATTAATTTTAAAGCTATTTAAAAAGTTATTTAAACAGAATTTAATCAGTTTTAAGAGACTTCAATTTTCTTAAATTAAATGATTTAAGGATTTTCAAGAGATTTTAAGGAGTCTAAAAAAATTTAAGGATTTTAAGAGATTTGAAAGAAGTTGTAGGCAGTTCAAAAAAATTCGGATTTAACACGAATTCAAAAATAATTCAAAAAGGTTGAAGGATTTACAAATTATTTTGTAAGATTTTAAGACAGTTTTAGAGGTCTTCAAGAATTTCAAGGGAGTTTTTGAAAAGTTATTTAAAAAGATTTCAATTAATTTAAGTTAATTTCGAGAAACTTCGACAGATTTCAATTGATTGTAAAGAAGTTGAAGAGATTTCAAAAAAAAAAAAAAGAATCGTAAGAGTTTAAGGATTATCAAGAAATCTTACGGGATTTCTAAGAGTTCAAGTGATTTTAAGGAATCACTAGGGACTTGACGGGATTTTAAAGTTTAGTTTTAAAGGATTTAAAAATATTTCCATAAGTTTTAATAACTTTAAAGATTGTTAAGGAATTAATTTAAAAGTTATTTGCACAAATTTAAAGATTTTCAGGATTGTCAAGAGTTTTCAAGGAATTTAAGAATATTTTAAAGAATTTACGTGATTAAAATTAATTTGAGTCAATTTCGAGATACTTCCAAAGATTTGAAATGATTGCAAAGAATTTAAAGGCATTTAAAAAAAAGTCGGAGACTTTTAGTCAAACTCCTATGTAATCATTGCTTTTCAGTCCACCAAGTGGTATGGCCTTATATAAACAAATAAAAATAAACAAATAAAAATGACTGTCCCTAAAAATAAAATTCATAAATGGGAGAAATGTTTTTATGCAATCACGAAAAATCTCTGAAAAGAATATAAATACATTAAAATCATCTAAAAATCAGAATATATTAGTAATTGCATTGCGAAATTTGAAATAAGCTAAATTTAATTTCCTGTATCTAAAACTGAACTAGAACTTCGAGCGTGAAGCGAGCGGGCGTTCTAGTTTTATTGAAAATTGAAAGACTTTACGGAAGGCTTATATTTTGATTAAAAATGCAATTAACTTTTTGATTGAAGATTCACCTGCTTTGAGTGAGGATTTATCTTTTTTTTTTAATTAAAAATTGGTTCTTTTTTAATTCTATTCAGCGTCTTTTGTTTTAAATTAACAATATTTTCTTGCTTAAAATATCAACTACTACATTTGTCGTTGATAACTCATTTTTTTTTTTTTTGAAAATTCAAATTCGTTTCTTCCATTCAAATAGCTTGAGATTAAGTTGTTGCACAGGTGAATCTTAGCACAATTTAGAAACCGAATTTTTTCTACGCATAACTGCCCAAAAATTCGTATTTGTTTATAAAGTATTTGGTTACAAACACTATTGATAATAATGTTTATTCTTAACGTTGTAATTATTTTTGTGATTAAACATAATTCTTATATTAATATGTACATTGAATGAACCCAGTACTAGTTGTACAATATTTTGAAATTCAAAGTAATAAGGTTCCTGAATTTGAAACTGAAAACTTTTTTAAAAAAGTGAATATTATGTAAGATTTTTAAATTAGTACCGTGTAAAATTTATAAATTTCAAATTATGTGTGTGAAACTCAATTTATTTAGAATCTTTATATGGTAAAATTATTTTATTTCAAATTAAAACCATTAATAGTCATCAATTTAAATTCATAGAAAATGTTCCCACGCAAATTATTGCGGATTGACACATAAGAAATCGCAGTGAAATCACACTTTCAATGAGAGTTCTGAGACTTTTTTTGAAAGATTGTCTGTTTCTTTAAAGTTTACCTGCTTTAGTAGAAATTAAATCTTTTTTTGATACTTAACTATTTCGTAGAAAATTTACTTTTTATTTAAAATTTATATTTTGCTGTTGAAAAATGAATTGAAATATTTTCTGGATTAACGTTTCACTTATAAAGAAAATTTGTTTTTTATTACAAATTCATATGTTTTAGTACAAAATTGATATTTTTTGGATAAAAATGCAACTTTTTTGTTGAGAATTGAACTATTTTGTTGAAAAATCATCCTCTTTGGTTAAAAAAATTCGTTTTTTTGGATTATAAAGCAATTTTGTCGTAAAAACTTATTTTTTGTTACAAAAATTCAATTTTCGATGTTACTGAGTTAAGTAGAATCTGCTTCAAGATAAATTTCATATTTTTTTTATAAAAATGCAACTATTTGCTAGAGAATTCCACAATTTTCTTAAAAAGTCATCCTTTTTGGTTAAAAAATCGTCTTTTTGGATTAACCATTCAATTTTTTTGTTAAAAAATTCATAGTTTGATCGTGAAAACTCCACTAAAATCTTTTTCAACAGAAAATTCAACTCATTTTTTGAAAATTTATCTTTTCGATTTAAAACTTCATCTGTTATAGAAGAAATTTCATTTTTTGTATGAAAATGCAACTTTTTTGTTAAAAGTCGTTTAGTGAAAAATACTTCTTTTTTTTTTAGAATTCATTTTTTAACAGAAAATATAACTTTTCAGTTTTTTAAGAGTGATAATTTTTAGTTAAAAATTCGCGTTTTTTTGTAAAAAAAAATTATTTTTTAGTTTGAAATTTCCTTTTTTACGTAAGAATGCATCAGTTTGGTGTAAAATTAATTTTTTGTTGAACAGTCATATTTTTTGTTTGAAAATTGAATTTTTATAAAGAAAGTTTGTCTTCTGGTTTGAAGGTTCAATAATTTAGATAAACTTTTATTTATTTTTTGAGTAAAAAATCTTTGTTTGCTGTAAATTCGTCTTTTTGGTTTTAAAATTCTTTTCCTTTGTTGTCTTTTAAGGTTAAATATTTGACTATTATGTTAAAAATTCCAATATTTTGTTGAAAATTCCAATATTTTGTCAAAGAGTTATCTTTTACAGTAGAAAAAGCGTCTTTTTTTGATTTGAAATAAATTAATGCATATAAAAATTTTTCATTTGTAAATGAAACACTGTAATTCCTGAATATGTCTGAGCTAGAAAATAATTTATATTCAACCGCCGATATAACCTGAACAATAAAAATATTGCTAAAAATCATAAATTCTTTTAAATTCTTTTGAATTCTCCTAAATTCTGTCATATTCTCGGTTATATAACCTGAACTTAAAATTATCGAGAATTTAAGAACTCTATTTTCAAAACGTTAAAAATGGTAAAATTTTCGAAGTTTTCAATTTTGCAGTTTAAAGGTCTTCAAAACATAATAAATTTAAATTCTAAGCTTTCAAAAATAGGGTAATTTAGGGACCTCAACTAAATATAGGGTAAAATTCCAGATATTGTAGACACCCTGGAAATTAATAAATAAATAAAATATATACATGCACAAAAATAATAATAAATATTTATAAATACCATATAAAACGCCTTGGCATTGTTGACCATGAGCTGAATGTCGGAAGCCAAATCCTCCATATCCCGATACTCGTCAGTTTTCAACTTTTGCTGAACTTTCAGCAGATCTATGGGATTAGTGACGACTTCGTAATATCCAGGTTCCTGGCGACGCTTCGGCACACGAATAAAAGCATCGCACAACAAACTCCCATCCTCCTTTCTCTGATTACGAAGAACATCGTAAAGATGTTGGCACAAATCGCTCTAAAAAAAAGGGGCCAAGCCAAGATAAAAATCGAGTCGCTTGAGAAAGGGGAAAAAAAGTCACGAGTTTCGAAAAACATAAAAAAAAATCGGTAGCTTACGGGATCAAGCTTTTTCCGTCTCTTGGTAGGCTCAGGCTGAGTCTCGTCGGGATCATCCTCTGTCCCACGACTAGCTACTGACGAAGTTCTTCTACGTTTATTCATTTTTTACTTTCTGAAAAGAAAATATATAAAAAACTTGTTTTATTTGTTTCTTTTTTTATTTTACTCAATTTATACTCAATTTTTATTTAACTTAATAATGTTGACCCTCGATGATAATAATTGTTTATAATATTCACAGTAATCACAGTACCCATTGTCGTCAAAAAAGGTGAATAGGTGACAAGCTAAATAGTTAAATTTTTAACCAAAGAATTGAATTTTCAACCAAGCAGATTAATTTCCTACAAAAAAGTCTACTTTTTCTAAAAAAAAAATTGATGAATTTTCAAGAAAAAAAAACAACAAATTTCCAGTCCAAAAGATTATTTTTCTACGAAAAAAGATTAATTTTAAACGAAAGAAATGAAAAAAGCATTTTCAATTAAAAAATAGAAATTTTTAATCGAAAATTGAACAGTTATATTTAAATTTTAAAAAATTAATTTTCGAACATAAAAAAACAATTTTCAATCAAAAAGTTCAAGTTTCAATGAAAGGAATTAATTTTCAAGAAAATACACACATTTTCAAGTAGAAAAATACGAATTTTTAACAAAAAAAGTAATAGTTAAATTTTTAGTTCAAGCATTAGTTTTGTACCAATTGAAAATGAATTTTCAACAAAATACATGTATTTTCAATTAAAAAAAAACAGTAATAAAAACGAATTTTCTACAAAAAAGTTTAATTTTGTACCAAATAGTTGAATTTTATACCAAATTTGTTAATTTTCAATAAAATAGTCTAATCCTCAACAAAAATAGATCAATCTTCAACTAAGAAGTTGCATTTTCAACCAAAAATTCAAAAAGAGATGAAGTTTCTACCAAAAAATAAATTTGAATTTGCAGTTTAAAAAAATATATTTTCACCAAAAAGAATTGTTAATTTTATTTTTTAACCAAAAAACGAACTTACAACTAAAATTATGAATCTTTAACGAAAAAAAAATGAAATTTTAAAAAATTTGTTCAACTTTCAACCAAGTAGTGGAATTTTTAATAACTAATTTTTTTGGTTCAAAATGCTACTTTTTGGTTACAAATTCTACTATTTAGTTAGAGATTTAATTATATTGTTGAAAATTAAAGTCTTTTGTTAAAAAGTAATCGTTTTTGGTCGAATATTTATATTGTTTGGTTGAAAATTACTTCTTTTTATTTAAAAAGTCCATTATTGTATTTTTGTTTAAAAAATAATCTCTCTGAATTAAAAAAACATACTTTTTGTGAAAATTCAACGATTGTTTTGAAAAAATTCATCGTTTTTGGTCAAAAATTTATATTTTGGTAGAAAAATGCATATTTTTTAAATTGAAAATTTATCTTTTTTAATTGAAAATTAATTCCTTTTATTCCAAAAGACTCTTATTGCATTTTTGTTTAAGAATTGATCTCCTTGAATTAAAAAACATACTTTTTGAGAAAATTCAACGATTGTTTTGTAAAATTCATCGTTTTTGGTCGAAAATTTATATTTTCGTAAAAAAAATGCATATTTTTTTTATTGAAAATTAATTCCTTTTATTCCAAAAGTCTATTATTACATTTTTGTTTAAGAATTAATCTCCTTGAATTAAAAAACATACTTTTTGTGAAAATTCAACGATTTTTTTAAAAAATTCATCGTTTTTGGTCGAAAATTTATATTTTTGTAAAAAAATGCATATTTTTTTTATTGAAAATTTATCTTTTTTAATTGAAAATTAATTCCTTTTATTTTAAAAGTCTATTATTGCATTTTTGTTTAAGAAATAATCTCTTTGAATTAAAAAACATACTTTTTGTGAAAATTCAACGATTGTTTTGAAAAATTCATCGTTTTTGGTCAAAAATTTATATTTTTGTAAAAAAATGCATATTTTTTTTATTGAAAATTTATCTTTTTTGATTGAAAATTAATTTCCTTTATTTTAAAAGTCTATTATTGTATTTTTGTTTAAGAAATAATCTCTTTGAATTAAAAAACATACTTTTTGTGAAAATTCAACGATTGTTTTGAAAAAGTCATCGTTTTTGGTCAAAAATTAATACTTTTTTAGAAAATTAGTATTTTGGTTGAAAATTTTTCTTTTGGTGGAAAAATATTTTTTTTATTATTTGTTACAAATTTAACTTTTATGCTAGAGAGTTAATCATTTTTATTGAAGTCTAATATTATATTTTTCGTGTTTAGTTAAAAACTCCATAAATTAGTTGAAAGTTTAATTATTTTATTGAAAATTCCACTAGTTTCTTAAAAAGTCACCTTTTTTTGTTTAAAATGAATCTCTTGGTTCCAAAAATCTAGTATTTGGTTCAAAATTTATCATTTTTGAGTGAAAGTTAGTTCTTCTGATCAAAAACAAAACACAATTCATCCTTTTTGGATTGAAATTTTTCTTTTACTTGAAAAATCGTCTTTTTGGGTGGCAAATTCAACTATTAGCTAAAAAAAAAATCACCTTTTGGCCAAAACTTCATCTCTTGGTTAGAAATTTTGCTATTTGTTTGAAAATTCAACTATTTCCTTAAAAAGTAATGTTTTTTTAATCAAAATTTCAACTGATTGATTGAAAGCTTGTATTTTTTTATAGAAAATCCATTCTTTTGGTGTAAAAATCCTCATTTGTTAGAAAAGTCATATTTTTAGCAGAAAATGCGCCTTCCTTGCTTCAAAATTAAACTGGCTTGTAAAATTGTGTAATCAAAACTTTATTTGGTCTGCAATTTGTAATTTTGAATAAAATGTTACTTTTTCAATTGAAAAAAGGTGACAAAAGATGAGAAACCCCAAAATAGGAGAAAAAGGTGTTAAAATTGAAAATAGGTGACAAAAGGTGAATAGGTGACACTTTGTGATGACTGTAGTCAGGATGGACTGCATTTTTTATTTATTCCGGGTGGCCATTTTAATACAAGAAAAAAATTCCAGGCCATTTCCCGTTTTTTTGCCGGTTCCCAGACATTTTTGACGGTCAATTAAATTTAAAAAATCAAACTCTATTGTAAACATTTTTGAATTTAATTCAATAAACAACAAATTAAATTCACACGTATGAAATAGAAGGCACTAGCATTTTTCAATTGAAATTTTTTTAATGAAATGCAGATAAACTGCAAAATTGAGAACTTTGATCAATTATAAAGTTCAAAGATTCAGATTAAATTCCAAAAATATAAATCCAGGTCATCATTTTAAATACTCTAAATTAAAGAATCAAGCAATGAACTTTAAAAATTTTCAAAATTATTTTTTTTTTTTAGTAATTTTAAGCTGGGCAAATTAAAAAATTAAACGTAATTTTTTTTTTAAATTAACAAGTTTTTAAATTAGAAGTTGAATTATTTTCATTTTAAATAGTTTGAGCATCCTTCAAAAACTTAAAAAATTTATTTCAAAACATTGAGAAATCTAGGAGTGGTTTTATATTTTTCCAAATTTAAAATCATTGTTGAAATTTTTTCGAGACGTTTAAATATATTTTAAAATTGATTGAATTTTTCCTAAAACTTTTAGAACATCCTGAAAATTTAAAACAATCCTTAAAATTTGAAGTTTGTGATCCGAAAAAATTGGGCTATTCGTACCAAAATTTTGATGCAAATGCCCACAGCAGAATTTAAAACAAAATGCAGATTTTTGCAGATTTCAACCAAAAAATGTAGACATTCTTTAAGAATTGTGAAAGGCTTAAATAGAATAAAAACATTTTCTTAACATTCCAAGGAAAATTGAAAATGATTTTTTATTTTGAACAATTATTGTAACAGAAAATTTAAAACGATTTTAAGAGATTTCCAAAATGATCAAAACATTTCAAGACATTTCAATTTTTTAATTAATTTTGAATCTTTTCAAAACTATGAAACATTTATTGAAATTACTCAAATTTTGTTAACAAATAATAAGCGTTCAATTTCTATTTATACGTCAAAATTTAACAATTTCACTTACAAATTAAACATTTTTTAAAGATAACGATTTTAAATTGTAACGTTAAAAGTTGAAAAGCTCTTCGAAATTTTACATATTCAAAGCCTTCTATGTAAAACAATTCAGTTTCAAATTGTTTACTTTTACATATATTTGTGTATAATTTACTCGTCTTAAATAAACAGCGAAATTTTTCATGGCTAAGAAAACTAATAAAAATAATATATTAACAAATTTACTTATTCAATGTAATATAAAAAATATATATAAAGAACTAAAACTTTGAATTAAAAATATTTTATTTATGAATCATTAAAATTGTTTTTTAAAAATAAAATTATCGGAATAAATGATATATTCATATCAATTCGCACTAAGCCTTTCGAATTCAAACAGTTACAATCTGGAACTTCTCTAATTTTGAACGAATTTATATATGTAAAATATATGGGTAA
>NC_046657.1:150133480-150191872 GCF_010883055.1 Belonocnema kinseyi
TATGTGGAAATTTAACTATTTGGTTGCAAATTTATATGTTTTGTTGAGAATTCATATTAATTTTTTCAGTGGAAAATTTAACTATTTGGTTAGAAATTTACGTATTTTGTTGAGAATTCCACCATTCGAGTATAAAAATTAATCTTTTCGTTTGCAAATTCAATTATTATTTAGTTGAAGATTTATGTAATTTTTTGAAAAATTCGTTTTTTTTTTGGTTAAAAATGTATGTATTTTGTTAAAAATTCTGCTTTTCTGGCAGAAAATTAACCCTTTTGGTTAAAAATTCAATTATTTGGTTAAAAATTCTTCTTTTTTGATAGAAAATTAATATTTTTGGATTAAAACTCAAGTATTTGGTTAAAATTTAATGTATATTATTGAGAAATCATCTTTTTTGCGAAAACATTAATCTTTTTCGTTAAAAAGATATATCTATTTTGTTGAAAACTCAAGTATTTGTTTAAAATTTAATGTACTTCATTTAGAATCAATCTTTTTTTGGTAGAAAATTAATCTTTTCGATTAAAAATGTATAGATTTTGTTAAAAGTTCTGCCTTTCTGGTGAAAAATTAACCTTCTTGGTTGAAAATTGAATTATTTGTTAAAAACTCTTCTTTTCTGGTAGGAAATTAAACTTTTTGTTTGCAAATTCAACCATTTGTTTAAAAATTTGTTGAAGATTCGTCTTTCTGATAGAAAATTAATCTTTTTCGTTAAAAATGTATGTATTTTGTTAAAAATTCTGCTTTTCTGGCAGAAAATTAACCTTTTTAGTTAAAAATTCAATTATTTGTTTGAAGATTCTTTGTTTTTGGTAGAAAATTAATCTTCTTCGATTAGAACACAAGTATTTGGTTCAAAATTTGATGTACTTTATTTAGAATTAAACTTTTTCGTTAAAAATATTTATGTATTTTGTTCATAATTCATATCTTTTGTGAAAAAATTCATCTTTTTTGATAGAAAATTAAACTTTTTGTGAAAAATTCAATTATTTGTTTGAAGATTCTTTGTTTTTGGTAGAAGATTTATCTTCTTCGATTAGAACACAAGTATTCGATTCAAAATTTAATGTATTTTGTTTGGAATTAATCTTCTTCGTTAAAAATACATGTATTTTGTACAGAATTTATATTTTTTGGGAGAAAATTAATCTTTTTGGTGGAAAATTTAACTACTTTGTTGCAAATTTACGTATTTCGATGAGAAATCATATTTTTGCTTCAAAGTTCAACTGCTTGTCTAAAAATCGATATATTTTGTTGAAAATTCTTCTGTCAGGGTAGAAAATTAATATTATTAGTTTCAAATCCAGGTATTTGATTATACGTGTATGTATTTTATGGAGAAGTCATCTTTTTTGGTATAACATTTATCTTTTTGGTAGAAAATTCCATTATTTGGTTAAACATGTATGTATTTTGTTGAAAATTCTGCTTTTCTGGTAGAAAATTAACCTATTTGGTTAAAAATTCTTCTTTTTTCAAAGAAGATTAATCTTCTTCGTTAAAAATGTATGTACTTTATTGAGAATTTATATTTTTTTGGTGAAAATTGATTTTTTGTGTGGAAAATTTGACTTTTTGGCTCTAAATTTACGTATTTTGTTGATAATTCATCTTTTTGGGTAGAAAATGAAACTTTTTGGTTGAAAATTCAATTATTTAATTAAAGTAATATATATTTTGTTGGAAATTTTTATCTTCTGGTAGAAAATTAATCTTACTAGTTAAAAATCCAATTACTTGATTAAATTTGTACGTATTTAGTTGAGAACTCGTCTTTGTTGATATAAAATTAATCTTTTTGCTGACAAAATCAATTGTTTGGCTAAAAATGTGTGTAATTTGTTGAAAATACATATTTTCGGTTAAAAACGTATATATTTTGTTGAAAATTAACCTTTTTGGTTAAAAATGTATGCATTTTGTAAATAAATTCTGCTTTTCTGGTAGAAAATTAATCTTTTTGTTTTAAAACTCAAATATTTGGTTGAAACGTATTGAATTTTATTTAGAATTAATCTTTTTTTGTAAAAAATTAATCTTCTTCGTTAAAAATATATGTATTTTAAAGAGAATTTATATTTTTTGGGGGGAAATTATTGTTTTTGGTGGAAAATTTAACTATTTTGTTGCAAAGTTGCATATTTTGTCGATAATTCATCTTTTTGGTTAAAAATTCAACAATCTGTCTAAAAATCGATTAATTTTGTTGAAAATTCGCCTAGCATGATTAAAAATTAATCTTATTAGTTTCAAATCCAAGTATTTGATTAAATGCGTATGTATTTTATTGACGTATCATATTTGTTTATATAAAATTAATCTTTTTGGTGGGAAACTTAACTATTTGGTTAAAAAATTAGGTAATTTGTCAAAAATTCGTCTTTTTGTTTAAAAAAATCAATCTTTTTGATTAAGAATGTATGTAATTTGTTCAAATAACGGCTTTTCTGGTTGAAAATTCATCATTTTGGTTGAAAATTCTTTTTTTTTCTGCCCGGAAATTAATATTCTTGGTTTAAATTCAATTATTTGTTGAACTTTAATGTATTTCATTCGGAATTTTTTTTTCTCAGAAAAGTAAATTTAAAATCCAAATATTCGATTAAATTTAAATGTGTTTGGCTAAGAATGCATATTTTTGGTAGAAAATTAAACTTTTCGTTTGCAAATTCAATTATTATTTGGTTAAAGATTTATGTAATTTTTTGAAAAATTCGTCTTTTTGGTGGAAAATTAATCTTTTTGGTTCAAAATTTATGTATTTTGTTGAAAATTCTGCTTTTGCGGTGGAAAATTAACCTTCTTGGTTGAAAATTCAATTATTTGGTCAAAAGTTCTTTTTTATAGAAAATTAATCTTCGTTAAAAATATATGAATTTGTTGAGAATTCATAGTTTTTGGGCAAAAATTATTCTTTTTTTGGTAAAAAATTAAATTATTTGCTTGAACATGTATGTTATTTGTTAAAAATTCTTCTCTTCTGATAGAGAATTAAACTTTTTAGTTACAAATTCAATGATTTGTTTAAAAATGTATGTAATTTGTTGAAAATTTGTCCTTCTGGTAAAAAATTAATCTGTTTGGTTAAAAATATACGTGTTTTGTTGAGAATTCATATTTTTGGTTCAAAATTCCAATATTTGTCTAAAAATTGATGTATTTTGTTGAAAATTCTTCTTTTTTTATAAAAAATTATTCTGCTTGGATTAAAACTCCAGTATTTGGTTAAAATTTAATGTACTTGATTTATAATCAAACCTTTTTGGGAGAAAATGAATCTTTTTTGGTAAAAATGTTTGTGTTTTATTGAGGACTTATATTTTTTGGGTGAAAATTAATTTTTTTGGTGGAAAATTTAACTATTTGTTTAGAAATTTACGTACTTTGTTGAGAATTTAACCTTTCGAGTATAAAAATTAATCTTTTTGTTAACGAATTCAATTATTTCGTTAAAATTTGGTGTCATTTGCTAAAAACTCATCTTTTCGG
The DNA here is from genome assembly GCF_010883055.1 of Belonocnema kinseyi. Classification (NCBI taxonomy): domain Eukaryota; kingdom Metazoa; phylum Arthropoda; class Insecta; order Hymenoptera; family Cynipidae; genus Belonocnema; species Belonocnema kinseyi. The sequence goes on from NC_046657.1 coordinate 150,136,982, forward strand.
TTAGAAATGTATATATTTTGTTAAAAATTCTGCCTTTCTGGTAAAAAATTAACCTTTTTGGTTGAAAATGCAATTATTTGGTTAAAACTTTGTACTTTTTGGTAGAAAATTAATTTTCTTGGTTTGAAACTCATTGGTTAAAATTTAATTTAGTTTATTTAGAATAAATAGTTTTTGGGAAAAAATTATTATTTTTTGGTAGAAAATTTAACTATTTGGTTGCAAATTTACGTACTTTGTTGAGAAATCATCTTTGTTGGTATAAAATTGATCTTTTTGGAGGCAAATTAAATTATTTGGTCAAAAATGTATGTATTTTTCTGAAAATTCTGCTTTTCTGGTAGAAAATTAACCTTTTTGGTTGAAAATTCTTCTTTTTTATAGAAAATTAATATTCTTGGATTAAAACTCATTTATTTGGTTAAAAATTAAATGTATTTTATTTAAAATCAGTCTTTTTTGGGAGAAAATTAATCTTCTTTGTTAAAAATATGTGTATTTGTTGAGAATTTGTATTTTGTGTGGAAAATTAAACTACTTTGTTACAAAATTTACGCATTTTGTTAAGAATTCTACCTTTCGAGTACAAAAATTAATCTTCTTGCTGAAAAATTCAATTATTTGGTTAAAAATTGAGGTAATTTGTCAAAAATTCATCTTTTTGGTGAAAAAATTAATCTTTTTGGTTAAGAATGTATGTATTTTTTTCTCAAAATTCGGCTTTTCTGTTAGAAACTTAAACTTTTTGGTTGAATATTCATTGATTTGGTTAAAAATTCTTATTTTTGGTATAGTGCCATCGTTTAAAACTGTCAAATAACCCACGGTTCGAAAGTCAGAAAAATTGAAATTTTCTTCAATCAAAATTCTTTTAACAGCTGTGTTCGTGTATGTGTGCAATTTCTAATTACTTACATCGTATAATATTATTATTGTACCCTGAAAGTCCAGTTTCCTCAATTTCTCGGAACTTGAAAACCCTCAAAAACTAAATCGAACCCGAAACCAAAATACAGTTTTCACATCAGACATTAAACAACCAAAATTTGTTCACTTCCCTCAAGTCTAGCCACTCCGTAAATTAATATATTATTAGCAAACCTCTAGACTTGAACTGATCTCCAGAAATGAGGTTTTTTCCGGTATATAAAAAGTCTCAAATGCTCGCAACTGCCAAATAAACACTCGATTTTTCGTCCGCAATACTGAACCGAAATTCAGAACGAGAAATAAAAGGAAACGCGAGAATTGGAGGCTAACGCGAGTTTTGACGCGTTTCCCGTGCCTCTCGCTCGCCAGGAAATTTCGCGGTCGCCGCCATGACAAGAGCTTCTGTCGAGTCAACTCTCGGGTGAAAAATGCTCCGCAAGGTAATCACTCTGCGGATAGAGTCGAGGGAATAGGAAGGTTTGCGGATGGAGTTCCGTGTTCGAGAGAGAGCTTTTGCAAAGACGGGAAACGTCCAGGAACGATCGATCTTCGAAGACGTTTCGCCGCCAAGGCGCAACTCCCTCGTCTGGGGCTTAAACGGCGGCGGCGGCGACAGTGGCGGCGGTAGGGTCCCATACTTGTAAATCGGAAATCGGTCACGTGACAAATTGCTACTTTCCACAATTCAATCTATCGCTCACCTGTATTTGATTAACTTCAAGAAAGCAAGCTTGAAATTGCAACAGATTCCCGGGGATGAGTGAAAAAACAAGATTTCGGTCTCATTTAATGTCCACGGTGACACACGCACAACTCGGTTCACTCGGTTGACGCCATGATGCGCGATGCGATTGTAGCGATAGTGGTTTACAGTTTTACACACTACACGCGCCACATAGGCGAAAGAAGAAATGAAAAGCAAATAAAGTTGGTCGGTAATACAGATTTTAGTTATCGCTTGGAAGTGTGCTTACCGACTGATGGTACTTTGCTCCGAGTCGGTAAAATGGGGTTCTTGCCGTGTTCCCAACTTTCGCATGTTGCGATACTGCGCTTGCCCTGCGCAGCGCTCTCATTGGTAGCTTTTGGCGCACGGTTTAAATCGGGTATAATTGACAATTATTAATAATAAACAACATTATTATTATAAATTGTAAATTAATATCAGAAATTACTTAATTTGTGTTTTAAGGCTCTAAAAAAATACCAGAGAGTATTTTTTTAAACTAATAGCACTTTTTTCTTTCAATTCAAAAGATGAATTTATATTTCATTAACAAAGGTTTTTGAATAACAAAAATGTTTACTTTTTCTCATTATGAGCATCATTATGTTACGTCTCTAAATTGGGAAGAACTGTTTTCAACTGAAAACTTTATTTTCAGGTGTTTATCTACTATGATTGTTTTTTGCAATGAAGATTTGTATACGAAATTATGCAAATATTCATATATATTATATTAAATGTCAGAAATATATTAATTTAAAAATTAGTTGGTGAAATATAAGTTAGTGTTTGGAACTAAAAAACAATTAATCAAAAAATATAGGCATTTCACTTTTTTCTGATCATCTATTTAAGTTAATGATAAAAGTTTATAGTTTATTTGTAAAAAAGATTATGAAGGAGTAAGTCTTTCAGATTGTGAAGAGAAAATTTAATATTTTAATTATTGATCAGTTTTTGTAGAGTAATTCTGAAGTTCAAAAAAACATGATTATCGCCAAATAGTTTAAATTTTAACTAAAAAAATTTAATTTTTAACAAAAAATAAAATGGTAAATTTCAAAAAAATTTGTCAATTTTAAACTAAATAGAAATGAATTTTCAAAGAAAAAAATTTCAACCATTAATTAAATAATTCCATTTTCAAGTAAAGAATTGAATTTTCATCAGCATAGTTCAACTTTCCACCCAAAAAGTATTTTTGCACAGAAAAAATAAAAACTTGAACAAAAGAAATAAATTTAAAATTTACAAACAAAAATAATAATACTCTACCAAAAAAGGTTAATTTCCAACCACGTAGTTGAATTTCTGACTAAAAAAAAATATTCAACCAAAAATATGGAGAAGTTAAATTTTGAAACAAAGAACTGAATTTTAAAAAAATTTGGATTTTAAAACAAACCATTGACTACCTAAAAGATGAATTTTTAGTTAGAAAAATTAATTTTTTACAAAAAAAGGAATTTTAAACACAATAGTCCTATTTTTAACCAAAAATATTGAGTTAATATTTTCTTTTAAAACATTAATTTGAATAGATTTTTAATTCAGAAAAATTAATTTTCGACACATAAAAACATATATCCAACAAAATAGTCAAATTTTCAACAAAAAATGGTATAGTTAAATTTTAAGTTAAAAAATTAATTTGCATCGATAGAAAAAAATATTTATTTAAAATTATAGTTTAATTTTCAACCAAAGAAATACATTTTCAACTAAAAATAAACTTTCAACACAAAATGGAATAGTCAATTAATAGTTCATTCGTATGAAAAATAGAATTTCAACAACATTGCTCAATTTTCAAACAAAGAAATTAATTTTCGACGAAAAAAGAAAAAGTATTAGTTGACAAATTAATTTAAAAATAATAATATAAATTTCAACCATCCAAAATATGAATGTTTAATGCAAAAAAATTGTTTTCAAGAAAAAAAATCGAATATTTATTTCACATAATGGTTTAATTTTCAACAAAAGAAATTAATTTTTCAACTAAAAAAATAACAAAAAATCATTCACTACACAAAAGATGTGTTTTTAATTTAAAAAAAAATATTTTTTTAACAAAAAAACTAATTAAAGAAAAGTCAAATCTTTCACCAAAAATTAATTTACAAGCAAAAAGAATAATACAATACCAAAAAAGATGAACTTCAAACAAAATACATGAGTTTTCAAAAACGTAATTGAATTTTTAACTAAAAAAATACTTTACTAAACATTAATTTTAAAACACAAAATCACGTACTACTCGAAATACGTATTTTCTGTTTATAAAGCTAATTTTCAACAACAAAGAAAAATTATTTTTCAAGAAAATAGTCGAATTGACAACCAAAAATGGAATAGTTTCATTTTCAATTAAAAAACTTAATTTTTAATGAATGAAATGAGTTTTCCACTTAAAAATAAACTTTCAACCAACATTGAAACAGTTAGTTGTTCAGATAAAATTAGAATTTTTGACACAGTTCAATTTTCAACCAAAGAAACTAATTTTCAACAAAAATAAAAAAAATTTCATTAAAAAAATTAATTTTTAAGCAAAAAAAAAGGAAGAAGTTTCAAGAAAATAGTTAAAATTTCAACCGCAGAAATTAATGTGTGAACAAAAGGAATAATAATAGTAAGTTACATCAGGTGAAATTGTCAGTTACAGAAATTAATTTTCTACAAGAAAAAGAAAATATTTATCGAACATAATTTTCAACGAATGAAATGAATTTTTATCTGAAGCACATAATTTTTTAAGAAATATTTAAATAGCTGATTATTTAGTTCAATAAATAATGCTTTAAAAAACATTTCTTTGACATAATAGATTAATTTTCAACAAAAGGCATAAATTTACAAATAAAAAATTAACTCTGAACCAAAAATGAAATCAGTTGAATTTTCAGATGAAAAATTAAATTTTCTAACAACATAGTTCAATTTTGAACAATAGAAAATAATTTTCAACGAGTAAAGAAAAATTTTCACTTGAAAAATTAATTTTCCAACAAAAAAAATTTATTTTATTTTAAATAGTCCAAATTTCAAACAAAGAATAAAATTCACAAAGAAAAAGGATAATACTCTACCAAAAAAGATAAATTTTCAACAAGATACATGAATTATCAATTACCTGGTTGAATTTTCAATTAAAAATGATACACTTTTATCCAAAAATATAATAGTTAAATTTTCAATAAAAAAATAATGTTTAACAAAATAAATCGAAGCTTAAAAAAATATTCAAATTTTGAACCAAAGTATGGATTTTCATACGAATAATTCACTACCAAAAATGAATCTCCGATTTGAAAGAATTAATAAAAAAAAATTAACATAATAGTTTAATTTTCTACCAAAAATAACAACAACAATAACATAATAGTTCGAATCTCAATGAATGAAATGAAGTTTCAACTAAAAGGAGTATTTTTGAAAGAATATTAAATAGGTAAAAATTTAGTCGGAAAAATTGATTAGAAAAAAAAAAATAATTTTCCAAAAAATTGATAAATTTTCAAAAAGACTTCAAAAAGAATGAATTTTCAACAGTATATTTGAATTGTGAGCTAAAATAGATAAATTTTAAACGAACATATTAATTTGTAGAATAAAATTTTCGGTAAAAATAATATAAAGGTTTTTAAACAAATTAGTTAAAATTTAATTTTTAATTATCAAAATTTCAATTCCCCATTTTTTTATTATTACTGTTCCAAGACTGTACAAATACAGAAATCAAGTAGAAAATTTTAGAAATGATATAAATAACATAATGCAATGTTGTATGTTTCTAAATTTTTCTAATTACAAAAAAAAATTGTTTCGTGGTTCTAAAATATTTTTAAAATGGTGGTAAGATAGAAATCCGGTAGTAAGACCAGAGATGGTATGACAATTACAACAATTTAAAATTGTTCCAAAAATAATTTTGTCTGTGCTTGAAAACATTCAGGAGCACACAAACTTTCTTCAGTTTTTATTTAATTTGCGAAGTATTATTATTGTCCCCAGGGTGATTTGGTTATGAAATAATTAGTTAGTTACCATACGAGCAATATTAGTTTCTCTTAAATTTTCAGTTTTTTATGCTTCTTGCTTAAACTTAAAAAAAAATAATAAAAAACACAAAACTTATCCGGACTTGACATTTTTAAAGGAAATAAAAAAATTCGTTAAAATAGAAATTAAATTTTCATAAATTAGGTGGATTTCTGCAGTATTTTGGGAGTAACTTTTAGTTTCAGGAATTGACGTTGTCCGAACGGGAGCGCGGTGTTGACGACACATAACCTTTAAAAAATGGAGTCAGTGTCAGTTCAGTCAGTTGTCAGTTTATAGCTTTATCAATTAGTGTTGACAGTATTTTCATCGATGCATCGATATTTCATATAGCCTAAACTTAGAATAGTTTTTTATTTAATTAAAAAATGTCTTATCAAGGATCGCCTTTTTCAACCGCTTACGGTCAAGATGATTTTGAGATGGACGAGGAAAATGAAGAATATATGGATGACAACAGAGATGTCGGGGAGCAGGATGAAAGCGATGAAGGTATTTCATTTTTTAAACTCATTTTTACTTTATTTCTCTGCAAAACTCAGTATTTTCAGGGGGTTTTCTAACCTGGAAAATCCTGGAATTTTAAGGCAATTTCTGGTAAAGTCAGGAAATTTTTTGGAGCGCGTGCTCATTTTTTTTCGACTTATAATCTAAAATTAAAAGGGTGGCCGCTTTCCTGGAATACGGAGAATTTTATGAGAACGGGAAAAACCGGGAAATGACAGTGAATTTATTTTTTACCGGGAATTGAGGAGTTAAGAACTCACCAGAGTGCGCGATTAGTTCGGAGAGTAGTGCGAAAATTCAAATTTAATATATGAAAAATAGATTTTGTTATACCAATTATTATTAAAAGTTCGTAGTTTATTTTTAAAACGAAATAAAAGATTTAATAATTCAGTTTAAAAATAAAATTTTTTAAATTTCGAGTAATATGTTTTATTATAAATTCATGTATTTTATTGAAATGTCGTCTTTTTGTTACAAATTATTTTTCTTAGTTGGAAAATCATTTCTTTGTCAAACTCAATTTTTTTTCAATTTGATATATTTTATTTAGAATTCATCTTTTTGGAGGAAAATTCATCTTTTTGGCGGAAAAATCAATTTTTTGTTAAAAATTCCTCATTTGTACTAAAAAATTAATCTTTTTGATGAAAAATTGAACTATTTAGTTACAAATTCATATATTTTGTTGAAATTTATCCTTTTCTGGTAAAAAATTAATCTTCTTATTTTAAAATCCAATTCTTTGATTAAAATTGTATGTGTTTTGTTGGTGGAAAGTTCCACTAGTTGGTTAAAAATTAATGTATTTCGTTTAAAATTCTTCTTTTCTGGTGGAAAATTAACCTTCTTCGTTTAAAACTCAATTATTTGGTTAAAATTGATGTATTTTGTGGAAAATTCTTCATTTGTGGTAGAAAATTAATCTTCTTGGTTTAAAATTCAATTATTTAGTTAAAATTTGATGTATTCTTTTTAGAATTCATATTTTTTGGTAGAAAATTAATCTTTTTGATGGAAATTTCAACCATTTGTTTAAAATTGATGTATTTTGTTGAAAATTCGTCAGTTTTAGTAGAAAATTAATCTTTTTGGCAGAAAATTCTATTTTTTGTTAAAAATTCTTCATTTGTACTAAAAAATTAATCTTCTTGGTGGAAAATTCAACTATTTGATTATAAATGTATGTATTTTGTTAAAATTTCTCCTTTTCTGGTAAAAAATTAATCTTCTTATTTTAAAATCCGAATTCTTTGATTAAAATTGTGTGTGTTTTGTTGGTGGAAAGTTCAACTAGTTGGTTAAAAATTAATGTATTTCGTTTAAAATTCTTCTTTTCTGAGGAAAAATTAACCTTCTCTGTTTAAAACCCAATTATTTGGTTAAAATTGATGTATTTTGTTGAAAATTCTTCATTTGTGGTAGAAAATTAATCTTTTAGGCGGAAAATTCGATTTTTGGTTAAAATTAAATTATTTAGTTAAAATTTGATGTCTTTTCTTGAGAATTTATATTTTTTAGTAGAAAATTAATCTTTTTAATGAAAATTTCAACCATTTGTTTAAAATTGATGTATTTTGTTGAAATTTCTCCTTTTCTGGTAAAAAAATTAATCTTCTTATTTTAAAATCCAATTCTTTGATTAAAATTGTATGTGTTTTGTTGGTGGAAAATTCCACTAGTTGCTTAAAAATTCATGCATTTTCTTTAAAACTCTTCTTCTCTGGTGGAAAATTAACCTTCTTCGTTTAAAACTCAATTATTTGGTTCAAATTGATGTATTTTGTTGAAAATTCGTTATTTTTAGTGGAAAATTAATCTTTTTGTCGGAAAATTCTATTTTTTTTATTAAACATTCTTCATTTGTACTAAAAAATCAATCTTTTTGTGGGAAAATTCTTCTTTCCTAACAGAAAATATTTGTTTTAAATTGAGGTATTTTGTTAAAAATTCATTTTTTTTGGTAGAAAATTAATCTTTTTGGTTGAAATTTCAACTGTCTGTTTAAAATTGATGTATTTTGTTGAAAATTCGTCATTTTTAGTGGAAAATTCAACTCTTTGGTTTAAAATTGATGTATTTTGTTAAAAATTCATCTTTTTTGTTAGAAAATTAATGTTTTTGGAAGAAAATTCCACTATTTGTTTAAAATTTATGTATTTTGTTAAAAATTCATCGTTTTTGTTACAACATTAATCGTTTTGGTGGAAATTTCGGCTATTGTTTACAATTGATGATTGATTTTCTGACAGAAAATGAATGTTCTTGGTTTCAAATTCTATCGTTTATTTAAAATTTGGTGTATTTTTTTGAGAATTCATCTTTTTTGGTGAAAAATTAATCTTTTTGGTTGAAAATTCAACTGTTTGTTTTAAATTGATGTATTTTGTTGAAAATTCATCATTTGTAGTAGAAAATTAATCTTTTTGTCGGAAAATTCTATTTTTTTATTAAAAATTCTTCATTTGTACTTAAGAATTAATCTTTTTGGTGGAAAATTCTTCTTTTCTGACAGAAAATTAATCTTCTTGGTTTAAAACTCAATTATTCGGTTAAAATATTATGTATTTTATTTAGAAGTAAACTTTTTTAGTAGAAAATTAATGGTTTTGGTGGAAAACTCAATTTTTTGGTTAAAAATTCTTCATTTGTACTAAAAAAAACTGATCTTTTTGGTGGAAAATTCTTCTTTTCTGATAGAAAATTAATCATCTTGAATAAATATCAATTATTTATTTAAAATTTGATGTATTTTTTTTAGAATTCTTTGTTTTTTAGAAAATTAATCTTTTTGGTGGAAAATTCAACTATTTGTTTAAAATATATGTATTTAGATTAAAATTATTCTTTTCTGGTGGAACATTAATCTTCTTGGTTTAAAACTCAATTATTTGTTTAAAATTTGATGTATTTTATTGAGAATTCATATTTTTTAATAGAAAATTAATCTTTTTGGTGAAAAATTCCAATATTTGTTTAAAATTGATGTATTTTGTTGAAAATTTTAAATTTGTGGCAGAAAATTAATCTTTTATGTGGAAAATTTAACTGTTTGGTTAACAATTCATGTGTTTTGTTTAAAAATGTTCTTGGTAGAAAATTAATCTTTTAGGCGGAATATACAATTTTTTTGGTTAAAAATTCTTCATTTGTACTAAAAAATTAATCTTTTTGGTTGAAAATTCTTCTTTTCTGACATAAAATTAATTTTCTTGGTTTAAAAGTCAATTCTTGTGATCAAATTTGTATGTGTTTTGTTGAGAATGGAACCAAAAAGGAGACATTTTCATCTAACCATATAATTGTTTTAAAAAACAGATCAGTTTTTAACATTTTTTGAATTGGAAACTTAACTTTGCAATTTTTGGCACAAAATAATCTTTTTTAGTTGAAAAATCATGATTTTTGTGGAAAATTCGTCTTTTTTGGCAGAAAACTACTCTTTTTGGATGAGAATGTAAATTTTTTGTTGAAAAGTAAACTATTTTAGTTGAAAATTCGTTATTATATTTGAAAATTGTTTTGTTGTTGAAGATTCATCATCTTAACTGAACATTCCTTTTTTAAATGAAAAATTTAACTTTTTTTTGAAAATTATTATTTTTTAACTCAAAATTTAATTTTGTGGTTGATAATTTATAATTTTTAAAATAAAAATTCACCTCTGATTGAAAATTTAAGTATTTTGCTGAATTTTTTTTCGCTTAAAATTAAAATTTTCAACTGAAAATTTAACTATTCAATTTTGTTATTAAAAATTTGTTTTTTCACATTTTTTTTTAAGTGAAAGTTTATCTTTTTAGGTGAAAATTAATTTATTTTTGTTGAAAAATTACCTTTTTGGTATAAAATCAATCATTCCGAATGAGAATTCATATTTTTGGGTGAAAATTAAATTATTTCAGTTAAATATTGATAAATGTAGCTGAAAATTCAAGTTTGTTTTTTTTTAGAAAATATTTCTTGTTGGTTGAAGATTCATCTCTTTGTTTTAAAATTCAAATATTCCCGTTAAAGATTCGTCAATTTATTTGAAAATTCATTTTTTTCATTCATAATTAAACTATTCCAGTTGAAAAGTTAACTATTCCCGTTAAAGATTCATCATTTCAGTTGAAAATTCATTTTTTCTAGTTGAAGATTCATAATTTTTAATTAAAAATTCATCTTTTTGGTTTGATATTTAACTATTTTGGTTGCATTTTGATTATTTTTAGTTGAAAATTCGTGTATTTCAGTTAAATATTGATAAATTTAGCTGAAAATTCAAGTTTGTTTTTTGTAGAAAATATGTCTTGTTGGTTGAAGATTCATCTTTTTGGTTTGATATTTAACTATTTTGGTTGCATTTTGATTATTTTTAGTTGAAAATTCGTGTATTTTGTTCAAAGATCGTCTTTTATGATAGAAAATTAACTTTTTTGGTTGAGAAATCATTTTTTTAAATAAAATTTTATGTTTTTTGTTGAGAATTCGTCTTTTTGGTAGAAAAGTAATCTTTTTGGATGAGAATTTATATTTCTTGTTAAAAAGTAAAATATTTTAGTGGAAAATTCATTATTCTAGTTGAAAAATATTTTGTTGTTGTTGAAGATTCATAATTTTAATTGAACATTCATTTCTTTAATGAAATATTTAACTGTCATGTTGAAAGTTATTATTTTTTAACTTTAAATTCAATTTTTGGGTTGATAATTCATAATTTTTTATGAAAATTCATCTCTGATTGAAAATTTAACTATTTTGCTGAAATTTTTTTTTTTTTTTTGCTTAAAATTAAAATTTTCTACTGAAAATTTAACGATTAAATTTTGTTCTTAAAAATTCGTTTTTTTTCACATTATTTTTTTTTAATTGAAAATTTATCCTTTTCAGGTGAAAATTAATTGATTTTTGTTGAAAATTTACCTTTAATGTTTAAAATTAATCTTTCTGAATGATAATTCATATTTTTGGATAAAAATTAAATTATTTTAGTTAAAGATTGATAATTTTATTTGAAAAGTCATGTTTTTTTGTAGATAATATTTTTATTTTGTTGAAAATTCATCTCTTTGTTTAAATATTTACCTATTCCCGTTAGAAATTCATCGTTTTAGTTGAAAATTAATTTTTTTAGTTAAAGATTCATAATTTTCGTTAAAAATTCATCTCTTTGGTTGGAAATTCAACTGTTTTGATTGAATTTTTATCTTTTTCAGTTCAAAATTCCTACACTTTTTGGAGAATTCTCTTTTTTAGTATAAAACTATTCTTTTTGGATAAGAATTCATATTTCTTTTTTAAAAGTAAATTATTTTAGTGGGAAATTCATTATTCTAGTTGAAAAATATTTTGTTGTTGTAGGAGATTTATAATTTTATTTGAACATTCATTTGTTTAATGAAAAATTTAAGTATTATGTTGAAAGTTATTATTTTTCAACTAAAAATTTAACTTTTTAGTTGATAATTGATCATTTTTAATGAAAATACATCTTTTTGATGTAAAATTGAACTATTTTGCTGAAAATTCGTTTTTTTATTGTTTGTTTTTGCACATTTTTTTAAACTGAAAATTTATCTTTTTTACGTGAAAATTAATTTATTTTTGTTGAAAATTGACCTTTTTGGTATAAAATTAATCTTCTTGGTTGAAAATTCGACTATTTCCGTTAAAGATGCCTCATTTTAGTTGAAAATTTATGTATTTTGTTTAAAGTTCGTCTTTTATGATTGGAAATTAACTTCATTAGTTGAGAATTTATCTTTTTTAGTAGAAAATTCATGTTTTATGTGTGCAGATTTTGTCTTTTTTGGTAGAAAACTAATCTTTTTGGATGAGAATTTATATTTCTTGTTCAAAAGTAAACTATTTTAGTGAAAAATTAATTATTCTAGTTGAAAATTATTTTTTTTGTTGAAAATTCATAATGTTTATTGAAAATTCATTTCTTTAATAAAAAATTTAACTTTTTGTTAAACATTAATCTTCTTGATTGAAAATTCAACTATTCCTGGTAAAGATTCATGATATTAGTTGAAAATTCATTTTTTTTTACTTGAATTATTGAATTTTTTGAAAATTTATTTATTTTAGTGGAAACTTCTTTTTTTTGTTATCGTAAATTCAAATATTTCAAATATTTTTGATTTGAAAATTAATCTCTTTGTTTGAAAATCTAAAATTAATTTTCTTGGTAGAAAATTAAACTATTCCTGTGAAACATTCATCGATTTATTGGAAAATTCATCTCTTTGGTTGGTGATTTATTTTGGTTTAATTTTTATCATTTTTAGTTAAAAGTTCATGTATTTTGTTTAAATTATGATAGGAAATTAACTTTATTAGTTGAAAATTTATCTTTTTTTTTTAATTTATCTTTTCTAGCTAAAATTGCAAAACTAATTATTTGAAAATTTATTTATTTTAGTGGAAAATTATTTTTTTGAAAATTCAACTATTCCCGTTAAAAACACATCAATTTATTTGAAACTTCATCTTTTTCATTGAAAATTAAACTACTGCCGTGAAAGATTCATCATTTTAGTTGAAAATTAATTTTTTTAGTTAAAGATTTGTAATTTTTATGGAAAATTCATCGCTTTGGTGGAAAATTTAAATATTTTGGTTTGGATTTGGATTATTTTTAATTGAAAATTCATGTATTTTGTATAAAGTTCATCTTTTATGATAGAAAATTAACTTTCTTGTTTGAGAATCCATATTTTTGGTTGAAAATTTAACTATTTTTATTGAAAATTGCTTTATTCTTGTTAAAAATTATTTTTCTTGAACTGAAAATCTGACGATTCTAATGTTGGATGCAAATCGATCTTTTTTGATTGAAAATTAATCTTCTCTAGCTAAAGGTGCAAAACTAATTTTTTAAACATTTATTTATTTTAGTGGAAAATTCTTTTTTTTTTGTCGAAAATTCAACTATTCTCCTTAAAAAATCATCAATTTATTTGAAAATTAATCATTTTTATTAAAAATTTAATTATTTTGCTGAAAATATGTTGTTTTTTTTTTTGCCTAAAATTAAAATTTTCAACTGAAAATTTAACTATTGATTTTTTTTACTGAAAATTTATCCTTTTTAGGTGAAAATTAATTTATTTTGTTGAAAATTTACCTTTCCGGTATAAAATTCATCTTTCTGAATGAGAATTCATATTTTTGGGTAAAAATTAAACTATTCCAGTTAAAGATTGATAATTTAAGTCGAAAATTCGTTTTTTTATAGGAAATATTTTTTGTTTAAAAATTAATCTCATTGTTTGAAAATCTAACATTAATTTTATTTATTTGAAAATTTATCTCTTTGGTTGGAAATTTATCTATTTTGGTTTAATTTTTATCATTTTTAGTTAAAAATTCATGTATTTTTTGTATTCATGTATCATTCAAAGTTCGTCTTTTATGATAGGAAATTAACTTTATTAGTTGAGAATTTATCTTTTTTAGTTGAAAATTCATGCTTTTTTTTGTGTAGAATTCGTCGTTTTTGGCTAAAAACTAATCTTTTTGGATGCGAATTTATATTTTTTGTTAGTAAACTTTTTTGTTAGTAATCTATGTAAGTAAACTATTTTTTTCTAATTGAAGATTCATAATTTTTATTGATATTTCTACTCTTTGGTTGAAATTTTTACTATTTTATGGAAAATTGTTTTAATGTTATTGAAAATTATTATTTTTTACTGAAAATCTGACGATTCCAATCTTGGGTGAATTTTTTTTAATTCATCTTTTGTGGCTAAAAGTGCAAAACTAATTATTTGAAAATTTATTTATTTTAGTGGAAAATTAATTTTTTTTATCGAAAATTCAACTATTCCCGTTAAAAATTCATCAATTTATTTGAAAATTCATCTTTTTCATTGAAAATTAAACTATTCCCGTGAAAGATTCATCATTTTAGTTGAAAATTAATTTTTTTAGTTAAAGATTTGTAATTTTGATGGAAAATTCATCGCTTTGGTGGGAAATTGAACTATTTTGGTTTGAATTTGGATAATTTTTAATTGAAAATTAGTGTATTTTGTTGAAAGTTTATCTTTTATGATAGAAAATTAACTTTCTTGGTTGAGAATCCATATTTTTGTTTGAAAATTTAACTATTTTATCGAAAATTGCTTTATTGTTGATAAACATTATTTTTTGTTTAACTGAAAATCTGGCTATTCTAATCTTGGGTGAAAATTTATCTTTTCTAGCTAAAAGTGCAAAATTAATTATTTGAAAATTTATTAATTTTGTTGATTTCTTCTCTCTCGAAAATTCAACCAAAAAGCGTTTCAAACACTGAATTTAAAGTACATGCAGATAAAATAAAAAAGAGTTTTTATTTATTTAGTATTATTTATTTATTTAATTATTGGGTGGTGACGAATTATTCAAGAATATCTTGCAATATAAGTTGTCAAGTCTTTCTAAGTTAAACATGTTAATTAAATCCCTAAAAATGTCTAGCGTTTGTAAATAAAAAAAGACTCAGTTTAATTTTTTATAATTTGCTGAGAATAAAACTTATACTTCCAGATACTGAAGAGGCGAGTGAAACGGATATGGGAAAATCTGAATATACAGAAATTAAAGAACAGTAAGTAACAAAATTAATATTGTCTTTCGTAATATTTTTAATTGACTATTTACAAGTATAAATTAAGTAATCTTTCATTATTTTGATTGTCTATTTAGCTTTTTTAGTTTAAAATCCAACTGTTTGGTTGAAAATTAATTTTTTTATTGAAAGTTTTTTTTTCAAGACTCATAATTTTAGTTAAAAATTTATTTATTTATTGGGTAAAAAAGGTTCTTCTTTATTTATCCTTTTTGATAGAAAATTAATCTCTAGTTGAAAATTCGACTAACTGGGATTTTTTAGCAACCCTGTCACTGTAAAAGTGTTAATTAATTATTGTGGTTGTAAATAATTAATAATAATTTACAGGGTTTACCAAGATAAGCTCGCTAGTTTGAAGAAGCAATTACAACAGTTAAAAGATGGAACACATCCCGAATATAATCGGAAATTGAAAAGACTCGAGGCTCAATATAAAGAAAGGTTTGCATCGTTCCATCGATTCTTCATTTTTAAATTGCCTTTTAAATTACAGTTTAAGTTATAGTGGTCTAAAAAAAGGCTTTTTTTCTAAATCACTCCCCTATAAATTGTTCCTTTGCCTTGGAAATTTTATTTGATTCCTTTTTTTTTTACTTGAAACCTCATTTGATGAAAATTCTTCTGTTTCGGTAGAAAATAAATCTTCTTGGTTGAAATTTTAGGAATTCGTGTACAAATTCAATTATTTGGTTAAAAATTATCCAAATTTATAGACATTCAACTGTCATGCGAAAAAGTAATTTTTTTTTAGAAAATTCAACTAGTTTATTAGAAAATTCGGTGTAAAAATTAATTCTGGAAATTTAAAAATGAACGCCTAAATTTTTTTTTAATATTTTATCATTTTTATTTGAAAATTCTACTACTTGAAACCTCATTGTTGAATTTTTTTTCGGTAGAAAATTAAGTTTCCTCGTTGAAATTTAAAGGATTTTTTTTGAAAATTTAATTTATTGGTTACAAATTTTTCAAAGTTATAAGAAATTGAACGATTTTGCGAAAAAATCATTTTTTTAGAAAATTCAGCGAGTTTATTATAAAATACAAGCATTTAGTTTCAATGAAATTTTTTGTTCAAAATTCATTAAAAATATTGAATATTGATCCTTTTTGATAGAAAAATAACTGTTCGGTTGGAAATTTTTCTTGAATTTAACAATTTTTCATTCAAAGTTAAAATATTTTTTGGATAAAGTATGAACTGTATTACATTTTTTGCTAAAAATTCATCTCTTTTGGGTAAAAATTAATTTTTCTTTAGAAAATTCAACGACTTTGCGCGAAAGTAATTTTTTCGAAAATTAAATTAGTTGATTATAAAATACAAGCATTTCGTTTCAATTAACTTTTTTGTTGAAAATTCATGTAAATTATATTTCTTTATTTTTTTTCGGTAAAAAATTAATCTTCTTCGTTTAAAATGAATGTTTTTGGTTGAAAATGATTTTTTGTTTAAAAATTCAAATGCTTTAAAAAAGCATTTTTGGAAAAAACATTAATTTTTTTAATTGAAAGTAAGTTTCATCTCTGGTTGAAAAATTTATCTTTTTTTTTTATTCATGTAGTTTTTCAGTAGAAAATTATTCATCTATATTAAAAATTCCTCGTTTTGGGTTACAAATTGAACCATTTGGTTAAAAAAAATCACTTTTGGTAGAAAAATAAACTGTTCGGTTGAAAATTTTTCTTGAATTTAACAATTCTTCATTTAAAGTAAAAATATTTTTGTGATGAAGCATCAAATGTATTATATTTTTCGCCGAAAATTCATCTCTTTTGGTCAAAAATTAATTTTTCTGTAGAAAATTAAAAAATTTTGTTAAAAAGTAATTTTTTAGGTTTCTGGTTAATTAATTTAGTTGAAAATACATTTTTTTACGTTTAAAATAAACGATTTTGTTAAATAATCATTGTTTTTTTATTCAACATTTATTTTTTAACTGACAATTTAATCACCGCAGTTTAGAATTCATAATTTTAGTTTGAAATTGATCTCTTCGTTGTTTTGTTTTCCTTCTTTTTTTGTAAAACCTTTATGTTTTTAACTGAAAATGTAACTATTCCATTTTTTGTGGAAATTTATTAATTTTAGTTTTCAAGTTCATTTATAGTTGAAAATGTATATTTTTTAGTAGACAATTAAACTATTTGATCAAAATTTGAACTAGTTTATTAAAGATTCATTTTTGTGGTTTAAACTTTTTGATTTTAATTGAAAATGACTTTTTTGTGTCGAAAATTAATTTTCTTTAAACTGAGAATTGAAGTATTCCAGTTTTTAATGTAAATTTCTATTTTTTGATTGAAAATTAAATTACTCGGTCAAAAATTCATATATTTCGTAAAAATTTAACTATTTTGTTCAAAATTCGTTTGTTAAAAATTCTTTTGTGGAAAATTAGTAAATTTATCTTTTTTAGGTCAGAATTTAACAACTTGATTAAACAATCAAGTATTTGTTTAAAATTCGTGTTGTTTGGTAAAAAATTAATTTTTTAAAATTGAAAATATAACGGTTTAATATTTAATTTAAGAAATTTTCTTTTCTATTTGAAAATGCAACTATGTGGCTAAAATTTATCTTTTATATTTTAAGATTCATCTGTTTGGTTGAAAATTCATTGTTGAAAACTTCGCCTTTTTCGATAGAAAATTAATCTTCTGGGTCGAAAATTGGTTTTCAAAAGAAACTGTTTTGCTCAAAATTCGTTTTTTCAGTTGAGGATTCACCTTTTTTTTAAACTCGCCTTTTTTATTGTCATCAATTATTACTTTTTTTTCATTATTTAATTTCTTTTCGTTAAAATTGAATTTTTCTGTAGAAAATTCAACATCTTTGGCTAAAAATTCGTTGTTCTCGTATAAATCAGTTGTTTAAAAAAAGTTGAATCCATTTTTTTCTTTTAAATTTTTTTTTCTTTGAAAATTTAACTATTTGGTTGAAAATTCATGTATTTCATTAAAAATATTACTTTTTCTCTGGTCAAAAATTTATATTTTAGTTGAAAATTTAAGTATTTGGTTAAAAGTTCATAAATTTGTTTAAAAATTTATCTTTTTTATTTGATAATGCTTGAATTGTATTAATCATTCTTCTTTTTTTTGTAATAAATACATTTTTGGTTTAAAATTCAACTTTTTGGTTCAAATTTGTTTAATTTTGTTAAAAAATTCATCTCTTTTAGTAGTAAATTAATCTTGTTGTTTAAAAATTCTTCCTTTTTAGTTGATAATTGTTGAATTTTATTGAAAATTGTTTTTTGGTAGTAAATACATCTTTTGGTTTGAAAATACATTTTTAAAGTTTAAAATTCGTCTTTTTTGGTAGTAAATTTATTTATTTTTTTAAATTAATGAAATTTTTTGTATAAAAAAGTAGAAATTTCAACTTTTTGGTTGAGAACTCTTAAATTAAAAAAAATCGTCTTCATTGGTAGCAAATTAATCTTTTTGTTTAAAATTTTTTCTTTTTTAGTAGATAATTCTTGAATTTTATTGAAAATTCGTCTTTTTGGTGGTAAATTAATTTTTTATTCAAAAATTCAACTTTTTGGTTCAAAATTCTTGATACATTTTTTAAAGTTTAAAACTCGTTTTTTTTTTGGTAATAATTTTTTTTATATTAAAAGAAATTTTTGTATAAAAAAGTTAAAATTTGAACTTTTTGGTTGAAAATTATTAAATTTTTAAAAAATCGTCTTCGTTGGTAGTACATTAATCTTTTTGTCTAAAAATTCATCTTTTCAGATGAAAATTCTGGAATTTTATTAAAAATTCATCGTTTTTGGTAAAAAAAATAATTTTTTGCATAAAAATTCATATTTTTGAATTGAAATTTCAACTTTTTGATTGAGAATTCTACAATTTTATTATAAATTGTTCTTTTTTCGGCAGAAAATCAATCTTTTTGTTTAAAAAGTTAAACTAATTGGTGGAAAGTCGAACTTCTTTCTTAAAAATTAAAAAAAATGTCCTTCCTTCTTTCAAAATTTAACTTTTTTTTAGAATTCTTGAATTTTATTGAAAATTTGTCTTTTTTGGTAGTAAGTAAATTTTCTGGCTTAAAAAATTATGTTTTTTAGTTGAAAATTCAACTTTTGGTTTAAAATTTGTCTCTTTTAGTAGTAAATTAATCTTCTTATTTAAAAATTAATCTTTTTTAGTTGAAAATTATTGAAATTTATAAAAAAATCGTCTTTTTTGTAGTACAAGAATGTTCGTTTTAACAATTCATTTTTTAAAGTTTAAAATTCGTCTTTTTTGGTAGCAAATTTTTATTTTTATTTAAAAATTAAAAGAAAGTTTTTAAGTTTAAAAAGTTGAAATTTCAACTTTTTGATTGAGAATTATCAAATTTAAAAAAATCGTCTTCATTGTTAGTACATTCATTTTTTTTAAATTCATTTTTTTTTAGTTTAAAATTCAACTTTTTGCTTCAAAATTCTTAAATTTTGTTGAAAATTCGTCTTTTTTAGTACAAAGTTTTTATTTTTGTTCAAAAATGAAAATTTTTTGTTCAAACAATTTGAAGTTTTAACTTTTTGGTTGAGAATTCTTAAATTTTATTTAAAAAAATCGTTTTCATTGGTATTACATTAATTTTTTGCTTAACAATTCATATTTTTAAATTAAAATTTCAACTTTTTTATTGGGAATTCCTCAATTCTATTTAAAAATTGTTATTTTTTCGGTAGAAAATTAATCTTCTTGTCTAAAAATTCAACTACTTGGTGGAAAGTCGAACTTCTTTCTTAAAAATTAAAAAAAATGTTCTTCCTTTCTTCAAAATTTTACTTTTTATTTGAGAATTCTTGAATTTTATTGGAAATTTGTCTTTTTGGTAGTAAATAAACTTTTTCGTTTAAAAATTCATTTTTTTAGTTGAAAATTTCACTTTTTGGTTCAAAATTTGTGAATTTTGATAAAAGTTCATCTCTTTTAGTAGTAAATTGATCTTCTTATTTAAAAATTAATCTTTTTTAGTCGATAATGATTAAATTTGATTAAAGAATTCGTCTTCACTCCTAGTACATTAATCTTTTTGTTTAAAAATTCACCTTTTTTAGTTGAAAATTCAACCTTTTGTTTCAAAATTCTTTAACTTTTTACAAAATTCGTCTTTTTTGGTAGCAAATTTATATTTTTGTTTAAAAATGAAAAGTAAATTTTTTGGTTTAAAAAATTGAAATTTCCACTTTTTGGTTAAAAATTCTTAAATTTTATTCAAAAATTCATCTTGACTGGTAGTACATTAATCTTTTTGTTTAAAAATTCATCTTTTTCAGTTGATAATTCTTGAATTTTATTGAAAATTCGTATTTTTTGGTAAAAAATTAATTTTTTGCTTAAAAATTTATATTTTTTAATTGAAATTTCAACTTTTTGATTGGAAATTCTTAAATTTTATTAAAAATTTTTTTTTTTCGGTAGTTTTTGTTGTTGTTATTTGATAATAATAAAAATAAAAAGACAGTAAGGTTGGGTTGGCTTTTCCAGTTTCTTTTCTCTTTTTTTATATTTGTCAAAAAAATAAATTTTTTCTTCTCTCTTCTTAGGAAAACATTATTATCTTTTTTTTTCTTCAAATTTCAATAGGAACATTTTATGCTCGTTATCAAACATTTGGTCGTTGGATTCTCGGTTTTATTTTCAGGAATAATGAACAAGATTGTATTTCTTTTAGATTAAGATTAAATGCAATACATCGCGATTATCTCACCGAATGGGTCGAAAGAGATTACATCCTAGAAAAAAAAGCGGCAGCCAAAGAATTTGAGGAAAAAAAGATCGATTTAAAAGAAAATCTGATCACGGACATGGAGGAAAAACGGAAAATGATAGAGTCCGATCGGCACACAATGGAGCTCACGGGTGATTCTATGGAGGTAGAACAAAATAAAAATATTTCAAGAAATTACACGCCTCACAGACTGGTCCTTATGTCCTCTATTGTGCCCTATATTCAGTTAAGGCCCCTAACAGCCCCCTTTTCAATATTTGGTTTCTATTTTTCAATATTTTGAGAAAAAATACCAAAAACCAGGAAATTTCACTTTTTATTTATTTTTTTCAGGTAAAATCACTATAGTTCTGAATTGTCTTGAATTATTTTGAAATATTTCAGGGTATTTTTCAAGATTCCGAGAAATTTTTAATAGATTTTAATCATTTGAAAGGGCTTTTATTATTTTAGGATATTTCGAAAAATTCCAAGAAGTGTTCAAGAGCTTTTGAATGTTTCAAAGTATTTGAAAGGATTTTAAATATCTTGGGGAATTTTAAATGATTCCGAAAAATTCTTAAATTAGTTTTATTCATTTGAAGCGATTTCAAATTCTTTGAAATATTTTACGGGACTTGCAAGGTTTTAAGATATTTTAAAAGATTTTACAGGATTTTATCAGTTTTCCGAGGATTCTAATGACTTTTAAAAGCTCGTAAGGTATTTTTATATATTTTTCAGCATTTCAGGAAATATCAGTTATCATTTATGCTGATTTTTTTTTCAATTCTTTGGAATCCGTGTGAATTTTGAATTCAATGAATTTCTTTTGAATACAAAAAAAATTGTGTTTACTTGATCATCAATATTTAATTAATTAAAAATTCTTCTTGTTTGGTTGAAAATTCAACTTTTTGGTTCAGAAATCTTGAATTTTATTCAAAATTCATATTTTTTGTTAGAAAATTGAAATTTAAACTTTTTCGTTGAGAATTCTTTAATTTTATTAAAAATTCGTCTTCTTTCCTAGTAAATTAATCTGTTTGTTTAAAAATGCATCTTTTTAGTTGCAAATTCAACTTTTTTGTTGAAAATTCTTGAATTTTGTTAAAAATTCTTCTTTGGTAGTAAGTACATTTTTTCGTTTAAAAATACATATTTTTTAGTTGAAAATTCTTAATTTTGATTGAAAAATCGTCTTTTTGGTATTAAATTAATTTTTTTGTTTAAAAATTCATCTTTTTTTTTTTGAAAATTCAACTCTTCATTTAAAAGTCTTGAATTTGGTTAGAAAATTATCTTTTTCATAGTAAATTAATCTTTTGGTTTCAAAATTCCTCCATTTTAGTTGAAAATTAAACTTTTTATTTCAGAATTCTTGAATTTTATTAAAAATTCGTCGTTCTTTGGTAGTAAATTAATCTTTTTGTTTGAAAGTTGATCTTTTTTAGTTGATAATTTTGGGATTTTATTGAAAATTCGCCTCTTTTTGTAATAAATTAGTTTTCTTTGCTTAAAAATTCATATTTTTTGTTTGAAAAATCATCTTTTTGTTTGAGAATTCTTGAATTTGATTGAGAATTCGTTTTTCTTGATAGTAAATTTTTTTTTTGTTAAAAAATTATTCATTTTTTAGTTTCAAATTAATCTTTTTGCTTAAAAATTCTTTTTTAGTTGAAAATTAAACTTTATTTTAAAATTATTGAATTTTGTTAGAAATTTATCTTTTTCATAGTAAATTAATCTTTTGGTTTAAAAATTCTTCTTTTTCACTTAAAAATTTAACTTATTGATTGAGAATTCTTTAATTTCTTTAAAAATTCGTTTTTTTTCTGTAGTAAATTAATCTTTTAGTATAAAAATTCATCTTTTTTAGTTGAAAATTGTTTTTGGTTCAGATATCTGGAATTGTGTTAAAAAATTTTGATTTGTAAGTTGATTTGTAATAAAGGGCCCTATGCGTATACTGTTCTAAATAAAATAAAATTTGTACTTTTTTCGGCAGAAAATTAATCCTTTTGTTAAAAAATTCAACCACTTGGTTGAAAATTGAAATTATTTCATATAAATTTAAAAAAAATTCTTTCTTTCTTCAAAATCCAACTTTTTCGTTCAGAATTATTAAATGTTGGTGAAAATTCATCTTTTTGTTAGTAAATTCATCTTTTTGTTTAAAAATCCATCTTTTAGTTGAAAATTTAACCTTTTAGTTCAGAATTCTTGAATTTTTTCCAAAAATCGCTTTTTTAGTAACAAATTAATCGGTTTGTTTAAACATTCATCTTTTCCAGATAAAAATTCAACTTATTGATTGAGAATTCTTTAATTTATTTAAAAATGCATTTTTTTCTGTAGAAAATTAATCTTTTTGTTTAAAAATTCAACCACTTGGTTAAAAGTTGAACTTCTTTCTTACAAATTAAAAGAAAAATGTTCTTTCTTTCTTCAAAATTTAACTTTTTTGTTTCATAATTATCAAATTTTGATAGAAATTCGTCTTTTTGTGGTAAATTAATTTTTTTGTTTAAAAACGCCTCTTTTTTAATAGAAAATTAATCTTTTTCTTTAAAAATTCTGCTTCTTTAGTTCAAAATTCAACTTTTTGTTTCATAATGTTAGAATTTTATTGAAAATTTCTCTTTTTTGATAATAAATTAACCTTTAAGTTTAAAAAGTCTGCTTTTTTAGTTTAAAATTCAACTTTTTGGTTGAGAATGCTTAAATTTTATTAAAAATTCGTCTTCATTGGTAGTAAATTGATCTTTTTTAGTTGACAATTCTGGAATTTTATTGAAAATTCTCCTTTTTTGGTAGTAAATTAAGTTTTTTGCATAAAAATTCATCTATTTTATTTTTTAAACTCAACTTTTTGGTTGAAAATTCTGGAATTTTATTGAAAATTCGTCTTCTTTAATAGTAAATTAATCTTTTTGTTTAAAAATAAAAAAAGTTGAAAACTCAACTTTTTGGTTGAGAATTCTTGAATTTTTTTATGAATCATCGAATTTTTCTCATTTCTCTTAAATTCCGCTAAATTCACTCAAATTTTAGACATTTTTTTGATTAAAATTTGATTCTAACTTATTTGAATTCTTTAGAATTCAACTCGAATTGTTTTGCAGAGATTAGTCACTTTTTTTATAAGAAATTAGTATGATTTACAACATTTCAAGTGACTTGAAATTATTTTTTGGAATTCACCATGACTTATTAATTTACCCTAAATTCTTTAAAATTTTTTGGATTTTTCTGGATTTTTTTTATTTGAATTTTTCTAAATAAAAATTCTTTCTAAATTCGTCTTTTTTGGTAGTCAATTAATATTTTTAATAATTAAAATTTCTTCTTGTTTGGTTTAAAATTTAATTTTTTGGTTCAGAATTCTTGAATTTTGTTCAAAATTCGTATTTTTTGGTAGCAAATTGAAATTTCAACTTTTTGGTTGAGAATTCTTTAATTCTTTGAAAATTCGTCTTCTTTCGTAGTAAATTAATCTTGTTGTTTAAAAATGCATCCTTTTTAGTTGAAAATTCAACCTTTCGGTTCAGAAATCTTGAATTTTGTTTAAAGTTCGTCATTTTGGTAGAAAATTAATCCTTTTGTTTAAAAATTGTTCTTTTTTAGTTGAAAATTAAACTTTTAATTTTAAAATTTTTGAAAAATTCGTCTTCTGTGGTAATTAATTAATTTTTTGTTTGTTTAAAATTCGTCTTTTTACGGTAGTAAATTTATCTTTTTTTTTGAAGATTAATCTTTTTTAGTTGATAATTCTTGACTTTCATTGAAAAATTTTCTTTTTTTAGTATTTAATTAATTTTTCGTTTAAAAATTCATTATTTTTAGTTGAAAATTCAACATTTTGGTTCAGAATTCTTGAATTTTGTTTAAAAATCGTCGTTTTGGTATCAAATTATTAGTTATTATTAGTTATTATTAGTTAATTATTAGTTAGTAAATTTAAATTTTAACTTTTTGGTTGAGAATTCTTTAATTTTATTAAAAATTCGTTTTCTTTCGTAGTAAATTAATCTTTTTGTTTAAAAATGCATTTTTTTAAATTGAAAACTAAACTTTTTATTCCAAAATTATTGAATTTTTAAAAATTTCGTCTTGTTTGGTAATAAAAAAATATTTTCATTTAAAAATAAATCTTTTTTAGGTGAAAATTCGTCTTTTTTGGTAGTAAATTAATCTTTTCATTTGAAAATTTATCTTTTTAGTTGATAATTCTTGAATATAGTAAATTAATATTTTTATATCAAAATTCTTCTTATATGTTCAGATTTATTGATTTTTTTTAAATTCGTCTTGTTTGATAGTAAATACATTTTTTTCGTTTAAAAATACATCTTTTGTAGTTGAAAATTCTTGAATTTTAGTGAAAATTCGTCTTTTTTGGCAGTAAATTAATTTTGTTGCTAAAAATGCATTATTTTTTATTTGAAAACTCACTTTTTGATTGAGAATTCTTGAATTTTATTGAAAATTTGTCTTTTTTTATACAAAATGAATTTTTTTGTTTAAAAATTATTCGTTTTTTTTTTGTTGAAAATTAATCTTTTTGATTAAAAATACGTATATTTTAGTTGAAAATTCAAGTTTTTTGATAGCAAATTCATCCTTTTCTTTAAAAATTGTTCTTTTTTAGTTTGAAAATTAAACTTTTTATTGTAATATTATTGAATTTTTTAAAATCCGTATTTTGTGGCAGTAAATAATTTTTGTCGTTTAGAAATACATCTTTTTTAGTTGAGAATTCTTGAATTTTATTGAAAATTTGTCTTCTTTGGTAGCAAATTACTCATTTTGTTTAAAAATACGTCTTTTTAGTTGATAATTCTTGAGTTTGATTGAAATTTTTTTCTTTTTTTGGCAGTGAATTAATTTTTTGTTTAAAAATTCATAATTATTAGTTTCTTTATGCAAAATTCTTAAATTTTGTTAGAAATTCGTATTTTTTGTTAGCAAGTCGAAATTTTAACTTTTTGGTTGAGAATGATTAAATTTTATTAAAAATTCGTCTTCTTTCGTAGTAAATTAACCTTTTTGTTTGTAAGTGCATCTTTTTTAGTTGAAAATTCAACTTTTTGGTTCGGAAATCTTGAATTTTGTTTAAAATTTCCTATTTTTTGCGAGAAAATTAATCCTTTTGTTCAAAAATTCTTCTTTTTTAGTTGAAAATTCTTGAATTTGAATGAAAATTCGTCTTTTTTGTTAGTAAATTAATCTTTATTTTGATAATTAATCTTTTTTAGATGATAAATCTTGAATTAGATTAAACATTTTCTTTTTTTGGTGGTCAATTAATTTTTTTGTTCGAATATTCATTACTTTTATTTGAAAATTCAACTCTGGTTGAGAATTCTTTAATTTTATTGAAAATTCGCCTTCTTTCGTAGTAAATTAATCTTTTTGTTTGAAAGTGCATCTTTTTTAGTTGGAAATTCAACTTTTTGTTTCATAAATCTCGAATTTTGATTAAAGTTCGTCGTTTTGTTAGAAAATTAATCCTTTTGTTTAAAAATTGTTCTTTTTTGTTTGAAAATTAAACTTTTAATTTCAAAATTTTTGCATTTTTGTAAAATTCGTCTTCTGTGGTAATAAATTAATTTTTTTTTGTTCAAAAAAACTTTTTTCGTTGTTGAAAATTCGTATTTTTTCGGTAGTAAATTAATCTTTTTTTTTTTTTTTGAAAATTAATCTTTTTTAGTTGATAATTATTGAATTTCATTGAAAAGTTTTCTTTTTTTGGTATTAATTTTTTTTGTTAAAAAATTCATTATTTTTACTTGAAAATTAAACTTTTTGGTTCAGAATTCTTGCATTTTGTTTAAAATTCGTCGTTTTGGTAGCAAATTATTCCTTTGATTTACAAATTCTTCTTTTATAGTTGAAAATTAAACTTTTGATTTCAAAATTATTGAATTTTTAAAAAATACATCTTGTTTGATATAAAATAATTTTTTTCATTTAAAAATACATCTTTTTCAGTTGAAAATTCGTCTTTTTTGGTAGTAAATTAATCTTTTCATCTAAAAGTTTATCTTTTTAGTTGATAATTCTTGAATATAGTAAATTAATATTTTTATATAAGAATTCTTCTTGTATCTTCAGAATTATTGATTTTTTTTTAATTCGTCTTGTTTAGTAGTAAATACATTTTTTCGTTTAAAAATACATCTTTTCTAGTTGAAAATTCTTGAATTTTAATGAAAATTCGTCTTTTTTGGTAGTAAATTAATCATTTTGTTTGAAAATATTTCTTTTTAGTTCATAATTCTTGAATTTGATTGAAAATTTTTCTTTTTTTGGTCCAAATTTTAACTTTTTCGTTAAGATTTATTAAATTTTATTAAAAATTCGTCTTCTTTCGCAGTAAGTTAATCTTTTTGTTTATAATTGCATCTTTTTTAGTTGAAAATTCAACTTTTTGGTTCAGAAATCTTGAATTTTGTTTAAAATTTCCTATTTTTTGGGAGCAAATTAATCCTTTTGTTTAAAAATTCTTCATTTTTAGTTGAAAATTCTTGAATTGTAATGAAAATTCGTCTTTTTTGGTAGTAAATTAATCTTTTTGTTTAAAAATGCATCTTTTGTAGTTGAAAATTAAACTTTTTATTTCAAAATTATTGGATTTGTAAAAAATTCGTCTTTTTTGATAGTAAATTAATTTTTTTGTTTAAAAATTCATATTTTTTAGTTGCAAATTCGTCTTTTTTTAAGTAAATTAATATTTTCATTTGAAAAATTCATATTTTTAATTTGATAATTCTTGACTATAATATAATAATTTCTAGTCCGTGGAGAGAAGGATAAACGAGAAATAATAAGCGAACGGGTAGCTTAATAATCACAAGTTTACTCAGTTTACGTTCTCACGTTGCTTGCTCGAACCAGACTGGCTCGGCCTTTCTCTCCCGCTCGCTCGCAAGCGCGTTTCGGTGACTGGAAAGGGGAGGGCCTCACGCAAGATAACCAATCAGAGCTCGAGCTCAAAATGAAACTTCCCGGTAACGAGTTTTAGAAGGTTCTCGATTCCTGGTAATATCCTGTTTCGAGAAGCTTCGAGAAATGTAAATACAAACTATCTTCTAAAAATTATAACTTTAATTCTAAATACATTAAAATGTTACGAAAATCAATGGATTTTTTATTCTTTATTCTAAACATTCATTCCAATTAATTTGAATTCTTTTGAATTTAGCTTGAATTGGTTTGAAGTATATTTTGTCCCATAGGAACCGGTGAGGCCTGAAATGAATAAAAAGTTTTTGTCTGGAAAATGAAGGAATATAAATCTTGTCTTTCTCTCTCTCTCTCTCTCTCTCTCTTTTTGCTCAGGTGAAACCGGTAATGACGCGAAAACTGCGCCGACGGCCGAACGATCCTGTGCCGGAGAAGGTGGAGAAGCGGCGAAAACCGCCACCTGCCCAGTTGAATTACTTGCTGGACGAGAAGGAGATTGACAGTGACTTGAAGGCGATCAGTCGCGGCAAAGTATTGACGACCACTGTCCGGAAACCAGGTGCGTTTTTCCTTCAAGGACTGAGCATGAATTTTCTCTCAATATTCTAGCACGTGCCAAGCAGAGGTTTGGTTTTCCACTTGTCCTGACGACTCTTTCCTCTTCTCCGTTCCAGTGGTAATGCAGCAGCACTACAGTCCGGTCAGTGTACCAACTCCTCCGCTGAGCGTCTCCACCGACTCTTCGCTTGTCGAGACACGAATAGAGGACGGCAAACTTCTTTACGAGAGAAGATGGTAAATTGCTGTTTTTTTTCAATTTAGACAATTTTTTCTAGTTTTTTTTCTTTCTTCTTCTTCTTCTTCTTCTTCTTCTTCTTCTTCTTCTTCTTCTTTTTAAAGTATGTAAGGTAAGGTTTTTAGTAGTTGGTTTTTTTTTTTTTGTAGATGTTGAATGTTTCTGGTGAGATGATCGATGCATCTTTTTGGTTTGAAAATTTAGGGTTTTTAGTTGAGAATTCAACTTTTTCGTTCAGAATTCTTGAACTTTATTGGAAATTCACCTTTTTTGGCAGTAGATTAATCTTTTTGTTTAAAAGTACTCCTTTTTTAGTTTAAAATTCAACTTTTTGGTTTAAAACTCTTGAATTTTTTAAAAAATTTGTCCCCTTTGGAAGAAAAATAAGCTCTTTGTTTAAGAATTCTATTTTTTTAGTTTAAAATTCAACTTTTTGGTTTGAAGTTCTTGAATTTTTTTCAAAATTTGTCTCCTTTGGTAGAAAAATAAACTTTTTGTTTAAGAATTCTGTTTTTGTAGTTTAAAATTCAACTTTTTGGTTTAAAGTTTTTGAATTTTTTCAAAATTTGTCTCCTTTGGTAAAAAAATAATCTTTTTGTTTAAGAATTCTTCTTTTTTAGTTCAAAAATTCAACTTTTTAGTTTAAAATTCTTGAATTTTAAGAAAAAATTTGTCTCCTTTGGTAGAAAAATAAACTTTTTGTTTAAAAATTCTATTTTTTAGTTTAAAATTAAACTTTTTGTTTGGGAATTCTGGAATTTTTTTGAAAATTCCTCTTTTGTCATTATTAAATTAATTTTATTATTTAAAAACTACTCATTTTTAATTGAAAATTAATCTTTTTGTTTCAAAATTCTTCTTCTTTGTCTAAAATTCAACTTTTTTGGCTTAATATTCTTGAATTTTGTTAAAAATTTGTCTCCTGTGGTAGCAAAATAAACTTTTTGTTCAAAAATTCAATTTTTTTAGTTTAAAATTCTACTTTTTGCTTGAGAAATTCGTCTTTTTTGGTGGTA
Source organism: Belonocnema kinseyi (assembly GCF_010883055.1). Classification (NCBI taxonomy): domain Eukaryota; kingdom Metazoa; phylum Arthropoda; class Insecta; order Hymenoptera; family Cynipidae; genus Belonocnema; species Belonocnema kinseyi. The sequence continues at coordinate 150,166,322 of NC_046657.1, forward strand.
AATTAATATTTTTGTTAAAAATTTTTAAAAAATCCGTCTTCTTTGTTAGTAAATTAACTTTGTTTATAAAAATATAAAATAAAAAATGGTGTAAAAAGTTGAAATTTCAACTTTTTAGTTCAGTATTCTTGTATTTTATTAAAAATTCGCCTTTTTATGTTAAATTAACATTTTTGTTTAAAAATAAAAAAATTTTGTTTGTTTGAAAAAGTTGAAATTTCAAGTTTTTAGTTTAGTATTTTTGAATTTTATTAAAAATTCGTCTTTTGTGTGGTAAATTAATATTTTTGTTTAAAAATAAAAAAAATTGTTTTAAAACGTGGAAATTTCAACTTTTTTGTTGAGAATTCTTGAATTTTATTAAAAATTCATCTTGTTTGACAGTAAATTAATCTTTTTGTTTAAAAATAAAAAAAATTTGTTTTAAAAAGTTGAAATTTCAACTTTTTAGTTTAGTATTCTTGAATTTGATTTAAAATTCGTCTTTTTTGTGGTAAATTTATATTTTTGTTTAAAAATTATAAAATATTGTTTGTTTTAAAAAGTAGAAATTTTAACTTTGTTGTTGAGAATTCTTGAGTTTTATTAAAAATTCGTCTTATTTGTTGGTAAATAAATCTTTTTGAATAAAAATAAAAAATTGTTTAAAAAGTTGAAATTTCAACTTTTTAGTTTGTTATTCTCGAATTTGATTAAAAATTCGTCTTTTTTGGTAATAAATACATTTTATGGTTTTAAAATACATCTTTTTTAGTTGAAAATTCATCTTTTTTGCTGGTAAATTAGTATTTTTGTTAAATTTTTTAAATTGTTTAAACAGTGGAAATTTCAACTTTTTTGTTGAGAATTCTTGAATTTTATAAAAAATTCGTCTTGTTTTTGTGGTAAATACATTTTTTGGTTTAAAAATACATCTTTTTAAGTTGAAAATTCGTCTTTTTTGCTGGTAAATTAATATTTTTGTTTACAATTCTTTTTAATTGTTTGTTTAAACAGTGGAAATTTCAACTTTTTTGTTGAGAATTCTTGAATTTTATTGAAAATTCATCTTCTTTGGTAGTAAATACCAAAATTATAGGTGTCCTTGCATAATTTATAATTATGAGCACTGATTATTATTTTTTTTTAATAGTTTTATTTTATATGAAATAAATTGCTCACATTTGAAATAAATATCGAATAAGTTTTCGTTCCTCAGTTTCTTTTTATTTTAAAATGAAGTATAAATTACAAATGTAAATGTTTTTTTTTACGAATGAAAATATGACTATTATTCAATGACAGGTTTCACCGAGGTCAATCAGTCTACGTGGAAGGCAAGGATTTATCGAGGTTTTCCGCAAATATATCAGCGATTGGAACGGAGGCTGTAAGTAATTTTATTCTCTTTATCGGCAAATTTTTTGAGGTGCAATTTTTAGTTTGTTGTCTTCTTTTTGTTCAAGATTTGGGTAAAGAAAGTTACGGACGGAAACAAAGTACGGATATATACGTCCCAGTTAAGCAGGGGGAAGATTTCCATCAAACGACGCGCGAATTAAATAAATTCATCCTAATACCTACGTATGTAAGTGTGATTATTGCTTTTAATATTGTTGGTATTTCCACATCCTGAAAACAGAAAATTCTCACGCTATTAAAAAAAAAAGATGTTAAAATTTAAATCGTATTTACCGAAAGCGGCTTTGCATAATTCACTTAACATGCCCCGTATTTCCCCTAAAAGTCCCCTTTTTTCCTTCCATGGAATTTTTGGAATCTGTAAATTTTTCGAAATATTTTGGCATTTTTATTATTTTTAGATATTCTCCATATTCGTGCTCATATAATTCTAAGTTTCTGTTTAAAAATTTATTTTTATGACTTCAGTCGTGATTTATTAGTGACAAGTAAAAACGGTAGCAAATACGAAAAACCATGCGCATGAGCAATTCCATGCAGTGTTGCCTTTTTGAGTACAATTGTACTTTTTGCGTCCTACTATCGGCTGGTGAGTACATGAGTACGCCTCTCGAATTTTCAGTACAATCGACATTGTACTTTTTTTTAGTACATTTGAGTACACATTTATCATTTGTTCGTTGGCTAACGTGTTCATTCATTAGAGGAATGGAGCCAATGAAAGAACACGTTTGAGAATATTGAAATCTAGTGGTGTTCTGTAATTGGCTGTTCATTTTACGCTTTGCTTGCATAAGATTTCACCCTAGATTTGAAAGCAGTGATTCCAACTTTGGCATGTTGAGCTACTGCGCTTGACTGGCGCAGCGGCCCTCATTAGTCGGTATTGGCGCGCCAAATAAAAATTAAAACTTATATTTATACAGACCGTCATTTCGACCCCTCATTTATATACATTATTTTTTCCATCAAGAATAATTAATTGACATTTTGTATTTGGAATATATTTTTCATTTTTAAAAGATTTTTTTTAATAAAAGAAAGTTCACAAATTGTAAAAAACTTTATCATTTTTTGAAAGAAAAACTTTAAAAAGTGATAGTTGACATTACTCAAGATTTTTATATCAACTTTTGAATTTCGCGCTAAAATTTCGTTGGATCAAGTCTATTCCGAGGCGCTGGGGTCGAAAGTACAATTTCAGACTTTTCAGTACAATTTCTTGCTAACGTGCGAACAATTCCCAGATATCACTATGGCAATCCTGATTCCATGTCTTAGTTATCTGAAGAATTTAGACTATTATTAGTAGTCCTGATGAAAATTTTTGTATTTTTTTCTCTAGGTGTTTAAAGAAATAAAGCCTAAAATGATTTTTGAAAATATAATATTTTGAAGAAATGCGTTTGAAAAAAATGTCCAAAACTACATTTTATTACGAATAATGAAAAAAATACACCTTGATAGCATTAAAATCACCAATGTTGTGAGGGTTACAAAAAAGGAGACGAAAATGTTCAATTTGGAATATCTCCCAAGTTTTTGGAATTTTTCAAAAATCATTTTCAGGTTTTCTTTTCAACACCTAAGTGAACAAACACTACAATTCTCATCAAGATTACTAAACATATCTTAAATTCTTCAGATGATTTGACATGGAATTGGTTGCGACATTACAGTTATACAAAATTTGGTGTTAAATCAGGGACTCGAACTATGGCCAGGAGTAGATATTGAATCACAAAGAAACAGCGATGCGACAAAAGCATGATAGGGAATGGGGAGTTAAAGCGTGGACTCGAACTGTGTTTAGGAATAGATGTTGAATCACAAAAAAAGCGATGCTACATTGCAGTAGCAGAAAATAAGGAGTTAAAGCACGAGCTCGAAATATGGCCAGGAATAGATAGTGAAACACAAAGAAAAAATGAAGGGACGTTGGAGTAATAGAAAATGAGTATTTAAAGTACGGGGCCGAACTATGGTCAGGAGTAGATAGTGCATCATAAAGAAAAATTGATGCGACATTAAATTAATAGAAAATGATGAGTTGAAGCACGGGCTCGAACTATGGTCTGGAGTAGATAGTGAATCAGAAAGAAACAGCGATGCAACAAAAGAGTGATATGAAATGGGGAGTTAAAGCCTTGAATCGAACTATGGTTGGGAGTAGATATTGAATCACAAAGAAAAGGGAATGCTACATCACACTAATAGAAAATTTGGAGTTAAATCAGGGGCTCGAACTGTCAGGAGTAGACAGTGAGTTACAAAGAAACAGTGATGCAACAAAAGACTGATATGAAATGGGGAGTAAGGCGCGAAATCGAACTATGGTCAGGAGTAGATAGTGAATAAGAAAGAAACAACGATGCAACAAAAGAGTGATATGAAATTGGGTGTTAAAGCGTTAACTCGAACTATGGTTAGGAGTAGATATTGAATCACAAAAAAGGGATGCTATATTACAGTATCAGAAAATAAGGAGTTAAAACACGGGCTCGAAATGTAAGCAGGAGTATATTGTGAAACATAAAGAAAAATGGATGCTACATTATATTAATAGAAAATAAGGAGTTAAAGCACGGGCTCGAATTATGGTCAGGAGTAGATAGCGAATCACAGAGAAACAGCTATGCAATACAGAAGTGATAGGAAATGGGGAGTTTTGGGCGCGAAATCGAATCGTGATCAGGAGTAGACATTGAATCACAAAGAAAAGAAGAGGCTACATTACAGTAGCAGAAAATAAGGAGTTAAAGGACGGTCTCGAAATATGGTCTGGAGTAGATAGTGGAACACAAAGAAAAAATGAAGAGACCTTAGAGCAATAAAAAACGGAGTTAAAGCACGCGCTCGAATAGGAGTAGATAGTGAATCTCAAAGAAACAGCGATGCAACACAAGAGTGATAAGAAATGGTTATTTAAGGCGTGAAATTGAACTATGGTCAGGAGTAGATAGTGAATCACAAAGAAAAAGGGATGCTACATTACAGTAGTACAAAATAAGGATTGAAGGCACACACTCAAACTATGATCAGGAGTAGATATTGAATTATAAAGAAAAAATGAAACGACATTAGAGTATCAGAAAATGGAGAGTTGAAGGACGGATTCGAGCTATGGTCAGGAATATAAAGTAAATCACATGGCAATTAAGTGGCTGGTCTGATTATGAATAAGAGAGCAAGACAGCATGTCAAGAGGCATGCATTTGTATTTTCCAGATTGTATGGACTGGAATGAAAGTAAATTTATTAAACTTCGAATTGGATAGAAATATTTTCCAGTGGATTGACGACTCCTCTTTAATAAATTGAAACTTTAAAATACTACCATTATAATAAACAAGCTAAATATCCGGGTATCTACCTCAAAAGAAAATCAGGGATTTTGTTCACCCGAAAAACCGAGAAATAATAAAGAATTTAATTCGGAGGCCGAGATTTTGTATTCAATTGTAATAAAATTAAGCGATTAAACGAACTTACTTCAAGTGAAGTTAAATCGAAATTATGCTGGTACACATTTTTCGAATAGACCAGGCATGTTGCAAGTTGCTGGTTTCTTAATCCTAACTATCAGTAGTTCAAAGCTCTAGTTAATCATATAGAAGATAAAACGAATATTTGATAGGCGATTCAAGTATTTGGTTAAAAATTGATCTTTTTAGTCAAAAATTGAACTATTTGGTTAAAAATTAATTTTTTTGTTGCCTCGCTCATTCGGTTCTAGCCTCTATATACTTTCAGGGACTATGGAGGGGAAGGAGTTATATATTTTTAGATTAGTCGATCATTTATGTACTGCTTGTTTAAACAATAAATTCGTTTCACAGAACAACGGATCTTCATAAAATGGGTCATTGTATGCCTAAACCATATATTTGTAATAAACAAGCTCTTTTCTAAGCAAAAGCTAAACAATATATCTCCTTCGTAATTTGTTTTTGGATCTCCAAAATTACCCTTAACCCTGTCCGTATCCTGACGTTGGACTCCAACGCATCCATTCATTTCTCCTTGTGGAATGATTCTTCCCCATTATCGCAAGTACCTATATTATTATATAAAGCGTTCGAAAAAAAGTATTTTATTTCATTCCGTTCACCATCTACTGGGACGTTGCACAATGTAATAAATAATCTTACGATTCCCACTTTTATTTCATACCACAGCCTCTTGCCATGCTGTCTTTCGCTCTCATTGACAGTCAGATCGAACCCTGGCGTACCTTGTACTACGGACCATAACTCGAGTCTGTTCTTTAACGGCCCATTTTATATTAGTCTAATGACGCATCTTTTATTCTCTATGATTCTCTATCTACTCCTGACCATAGTTCGAGGACTCAAAATTCTTCGTTTTCAATCTAAAATCCAGTTTCTTTAAAATATTAATATTTATTATATTCTATTAAAAATAGAAAAAGTCGAAGACGAAATAAAAAAAATAGTTTTTCATAATTCTATTTACGAATGAGAAAATAGTTACAACTATCTAGGAAAACAATATATTTGATCCTCAGACAATTCCGTGAAATCACTAGGGCCAGACTGCCCGATTTCATATGAAATGCCCGTTGATGAAATTCAACACTTTTGAATTTTCGAGAACAAATTAATTGACATGAATTAATTTCTAGGTGTATTTGTCTGTAAATCTGAGCGGAAGTTCGGCTTGGGCGTTAGGTGCGACCAAAGGTAAAGTGACCTTGACGGCGCTTGTCTTTTGCCACCAGTAGAACCAGACCCGCTGATGGTACCCGATGGCCGTGTACATCCAGACGAAATAGGAGAAGATGATGAGCGTCATCATTGCCAGGAGAGAGTAAGTGGTCCATCGAGCCGGAGGAAAGTTGTCGTAGGTCTGATTTTGCGAATAAAAGTCGGCCGCAACCACGCAGACGTAAGAGCAGGCCACGGTCAGCGGAGTGACAAGCAGGCAGCGAAGTACATCAGAGTGCAGATTTCGCACGGAAATTCGGTGCCTCTGATTGCCGAGGCAGAGCCAGACCGGAATTGACTGGAGGGCGCGGTATCGAGGTGTTCTTTCGACTTGGAACTCGTATCTGCAGAGCTCGCAACTCTTTCTGTTGCTCTCTTCCAGCCATTGCTCCAAGCAGGTCAAGTGAATTGCTCCGATCGTTCCCTGGGAAAATAAGGAGACTTTCTTTTAATTGTACATAAGCGGAAATTAATTATTAAAACTTAATGGTGGGTTAAGTTGCTCGCGCCTTGACAAATCGGCGTCAGAGAATCGATATTGAAGACCAAGATTGTGGGTGCCTTCGTAATATATGTTAATAAAGTACTTTTGATTTACAGGGTGACGTTTGTTTTTTTCTTTGAAAAATGTCTGGCAGTTTTTACTGTTAGATTTCATTTTCATGGTGCCCTTTTTCCCCGGATTTATCCTTTACTTTCTAAAATACCTTTTCCCCATTTTTTCCCCACAAAGTTTCGTTTCAATTTTCAAGAATATCATTTATGAAATCTTTAAAATCGTGTGAAATTCTTTCAAATCTTTGTAACGTATTTCACACCTTCTGAAATCTTTGTGAAAATATTTAAAGAAATTTGGAATTTCTGAAATTTTCCGAAATCTTAGAAAATTTTGAAAGTAGTTTGTTAAAAAGTAGTTTTTTTGGTTTAATTTCTACGTTAAAAATTATAATCTTTTTTGTTTGAAAGTCATACTATGTTTTCTCTGACAGTGCTTATTTTGGGATCGTTTCGTATTGCGCATGCGTCGCACTAACAACTGGATTGCAGAGAATTGAAGGTGACTGGATACTAGCGCACTCTGCCGCTTCGGGGAAGAAGCTCGGGTATTTCAGCTGGAAGTTTAGTTTCTACAATGCGTCTTCTCTGACAGTTGAAAATTTTTTGCATAAAAGTTTTATCGTAACGATTTTTAATAAAAATGCTACATTACTGCATAGAGTTAGTGGTTGTGACAGGAGTACAATAAGAAATAAACGATTTTAGTTTTTCGAACTTCCAGTAGCGAATCCGACAACATAAGTATAACAATAGCGAATACAATTGTTCTCGTAGAAACAATATGAAGGGCGCCTATTAGGTATTTTCACTTGAATGACCAGCTAACTTCACTTCTTTGATTGCTGTGGAGAGCACCCCAGCAAACATGGTTACAGAAAAGATCTGTAGATGTTCTAGAACACAACGGAACATGTTCTAGAAAAGGTTAGGAACAGGTTACAAACATGCAAGTAATTGTGTCATCCCCCATACGCTAGAACAATTCTGTAACAGTTCTAGAACCCCGTGACATACGATTTGTAACAATTCTAGAACCCTGTTACCAGTGTTATGTAATAATTCTGTAACAGATCTAGAACGCTGTAACAACTGATCTGTAACATTTCTAGAACAATTCTAGAATTCAATTACAAATGTTGTATAACAAATCTTCAACAGATCTAGAACGCTGTGACAACCGATCTGTAACATTTCTAGAACAATTCTAGAACTTCGGTACGCTGGGCTGTGAAAAACCTAGGACAATTCTATAACAGTTTTACAACTGTTACACAGCCACACAAAAAAAGTCTGTGGATCTGGTAACAAGATACACGTATTCCTATGGATTTTGGGGGGCTGAATTCAAATTCGGTATCAAAAATCACCCATCACGTCATGGTTGAGCCATAACCTCAACAAATGACGAAAAATCATGCACTGCGGCAAATAAATTTCAAAATAATGCCAGTGATGCAAATTTTCACTTCAAAAACATGTGGACAACTGTGAAGGATCAACTCTTGCCTGATATCAACTTATTTAGCATAACTTTACCCAACAGAACCTGACCTCGCCTAACAATGTGTGTGCTACATCGAATGGGTCAACTCGAGCCTAACCTAGAAATAAATCTAACCTAACCTCACGAAACACAATTAAACTGATTGTGTTGTCCCGTTGTGTTTGCGGTACCGTTTCATTCAGCTTCGGCTTAACCTACATAGAGGTTTAACCTATCCTAATCTAACAAAACCTGATCTAACCTAACCTGGCCGAATGAAATTCAACCACACGTGTAGCTATGTAAGCGTACGGTTCTCAGTCTTAAATGTGTGCCACATTTAATAGGTTAACTCAATCTTAATCTACAAATGAATCTAACTTAACAGAACTTAACGAAATTTTGCTTAACGCAAGATAAAATGTAAACACGAAAGATAGTATAAATATATCCCTTAAGTTTAAGAAAAGCAGAGAGAAAAAAATCTTGAATAAAACTCTTATTCATTTGCATGTTTAAGTTACAGTTCTACATTTTAATTGATACAAACATTGTCAGGTTAATTGAAATGGGGTCAATTCTACTTGTAGTTCTAAGTTTCTTCAAATGAGTAATGTGCGTCTAAATTTTTAACCACCTGTAGTACAATGAAATGAATTTTATTGTTTTATAACGGGAACACTAAAGTTTTGTTGCGTTAAGCAAAATTTCGTTAGGTTCTGTTAAGTTAGATTCATTTGTAGGTTAAGATCGAGTTAACCTATTAAATATAGCACACATTTAAGACTAAAAACTGTACGCTTACATAGCTACACGCGTGTTTGAATTTCATTCGGCTAGGTTAGGTTAGGATAGGTTAAACCTCTATGTAGGTTAAGCCGAAGCTGAATGAAACGGTACCGCAAACACAACAGGACAACACAATGAGTTCAATTGTGTTACGTGAAGTTAGGTTAGGTTAGGTTTTTTTAGGTGAGGATAGGTTTGACCTCTTTGCAGGTTGAGTCCAAGCTGATTCAAACGGTACCGCAAACACAACGGGACAACACAATCAGTTTAATTGTGTTTCGTGAGGTTAGGTTAGGCTAGGTTAGATTTATTTCTAGGTTAGGCTCGAGTTGACCCATTCGATGTAGCGCACATTTGCTACTGGGAAAATATGCTTCCAGAGCTTTACGTGTGGTCCAATAAATTTCTGTTAATTCAGGTTAGGTGAGGTCAGGTTCTGTTGAGTAAAGTTATGTTAAATAAGTTGATATCAGGCAATGGTTGATCCTTCACAGTTGTCGATGTTTTTGAAGTGAAAATTTGCCTCAGTGCATGATTTTTCGTCGTTTTTTGAGGTTATGGCTCGACTATGACCTGATGGGTGATTTTTGATACCGAATTTGAATTCAGCGCCCCAAAATCCATAGGAATACGTGTGTCTTGTTACCAGATCCGCACACTTTTTTGTGTTGCTGTGTTATTTATCAAATATGGTACAGTGTTATGTACCCATCACAGCAATAGGACGGATACATTTTGATCCGGAATAGCAAGTATGCAGTCCCAACTAAAAAAAAATTACACGTCCGAGATATCTACATTGGGGCTATTCGCAAGGGTCAGGCTCGACCATAATGTTAACGAACTAATCTTTGTTCCTAATTCGTTCTAGAACACACTTGTAACAGGGTTCTAGAACTTCCATATAATATTGTTACGGCACAGTTCTAGAATAAACTTGAAACAAAAATTATAGAGCATCTATTATCAGATGAACAATTCCATAGCAACTGTTACAGAACAGTGCTGTCACATAGTTCGAGAACAGTTCTGTCACAATTTTCTGGAATACTGTTACCTTTTTGTTCTAGAACAGTTAGGTCCCAATTTTGTCACAGTGTTAAAGACCACTGTTACCTTTTTGTGCCAGAACAGTTTTGTTACTACCTTGCAACAACTTTTATAGAACACTGTTCCTTTTTTGATCTGGAAAAGTTATAGAACGTGTTTCCTGGGACAATGGACCAAATGCATGGGATTCGGTCCATTTTTGCCCTATTTTACTAATATCTTCGTGAAAGGTACTTTTTTTTATAGTTATAATTGAAAAATAGTTTTTGTTTGTTAAGAACTATTTAATAACGTAATAAAACTATGGTTATCATTATTCATTACGAAGATAATAAAAAATTAAAATTTTGTACCATGCATTTAGTAGATTATGTTCCCCTCAGCATTCAACGAAGTAAAGTTACTTGGTGATTAAAGTGAAAATACTTCCTTTTGGGATCTGAAGACTTGGGTGCACCACTGTCGTGAAACTAGGTTGCATTTTTAATTGGGCTTGTAAACAATTTTACCATTGTATTTATTAGTTTTCAACCAAGTAGTTAAATTTTCAAGCAAGAAAATTATTTGTCTACAAAAAAAAACAATTTGTAACAAAATACATGAATTTTAAATCAAAAAGATGAATTTTTAACTGAAACAATACACCTCTAACAAGAAATGAATTTTTAATAAATCTGATAAACTTTCAACTCAGAACATTAATTTTTTTACAAAATAACATTTTTTTCTAATACAATACACAAATTTTCATGAAATTAGTTGAATTTTCAACTAAATGAAGATCAATATCCCACCAAAAATGTAATAGTCAAATTTTTAGTAAAACAAATTGAATTTTGTCAACAAATAAGAGGAATTTTCAACCAAAAATGGAATAATTAAATTTGTGGGTAAAATAATTAGTTTCCAACTAAACTAATGAATTTTCAACTAGAGTGGTCAAATTTCAAAATAAAAAGATGAATTTTTCAACCAAGAAGATTGATTTCTAACAAAAAGACACATTTTCGACAAAATACAATTTTGCAATGAAAAGGATAAATTTTGTCTACAAAAAATTTGCAACTAAAAGGATGGAATATTTAATTTGAATATTAACATTTTTAGCAACAAATAATTTTCAACCAAATAAAAAAATAAATTTAAATAAAATTAAATTGGTTAATAAATAACAATTTCAACCATGTAGTTGAATTTTAAACTAAATAAAGATCAATATTCCACCACAAATGTAATAGTAAAAATTCTAATTGAAATATTGAGTTTTGTCAACAAAAAAAGGAATTTTCAACCAAATGAAAAACTAATTTAAATTAAATTAAATTGGCTAATAAATAATAATTTTCAACCATGCAGTTGGAGTTTAAACTAAATAAATATCAATATTCCACCAAACATGTAAAAGTAAAATTTCTAGTTAAAATTTTGAATTTTGTCAACAAATTAGCAATTTTCGACCAAAATTGGAATAGATAAATTTTTAGGTAAAAATATTAATTTTCAACCAAACTGATCATTTTTCTACTAAAATTATTAAAATTCAACTAGAATAGTTGAATTGGAAACCAAAACGATGAATTTTCAGCCAAGACTATTAATTTCGACAAAAAAGATAAATATCCAAAAAAATACAATTTTTAACTAAAAAACATAAAGATTGTCTAAGAAAAATTTGCAACAAAAACGATGGCATATTTAATTGGAATTTTAAGATTTTCAGTAAAAAATAATTTTTAACCAAATAAAAAACTAATTTAAATCAAATTAAATTGATTAATAAATAACAATTTTCAAGCATGTAAATGAATTTTAAACTGAATAGAGACCAATATTCCACCGAAAATGTAATAGTAAAATTTCTAGTTAAAAAACTGAACTTTGCCTATAAAAAAAAGGAATTTTCAACTAAAAATGGAAGAGTTAAATTTTCAGGTAAAAAAATTAATTTTTAACCAAACTGATAAATTTTCCACTAAACTGATTAATATTCAACTAGAATAGTTGAAATTCAAAACCAAAATATGAATTTGTTAACCAAGAAAATTGGTTACTACCAAAAAGACATACTTTTAACAAAATACAATTTTACAATAAAAAAGATAAATTTGATCTACAAAAAATTTTAAACTAAATGAAGATCAAAATTCCACCAAAAATGTAATAGTAAAGTTTCTAGTTAAAAAATTGAATTTTCAATCAGTATTTTAGCTAAATTCAGCAAATGTTCGGTCTTACGGTCAATGATAAAATCAAAATAAAAGCATCCGAAATAACATGTGAAAAACATATTTATTTCTTTTAAAAAAATCCTCAACGTTTCGACCAACACTGCGGGTCTTTATCAAGAGTCGATATAAAAATCTATAATTTAATAACAAATTGTATGAGCGTAAGCTGTATCTACAATTGTTTTGTATATTTGTTAAATTGAATTTTGTCAACAAAAAAAAGGAATTTTGAACCACTAATGAAACAGTTAAATTTTCAGGTAAAAATATTAGTTTTCAACGAAACTGATGAATTTTTAACTAAACTGATTAATATTCAAATAGAATAGTTGAATTTCAATTCAAAAATATGAATTTTCCACCAAGAAGATTAATTGCTACCAAAAAGACCAATTTCCAACAAAATACAATTTTTAACTAAAAAATATAAATATTGTCTAATAGAAATTTTTAACTGAAATGATGGGATATTTAATTGGAATTTTAACATTTTCAGTAAAAAATAAATAATTTTCAACCAAATAAAAATCTAATTTAAAATAAATTAATTCGGTAAAGAAATAAAAGTATTCATAACCTGATAATGAAAAAATGTTAATAAAAAATAAAAATAGGAAAATGTTTCTCAAACCTTGCACCAACAAGGAAATACAATCTGCGCGGTTTGATGAGAGTCGTAGCAAATTCGGCAACTGATGTCATCCAATCCTGAAATTTCGCTGATCGCAGATCTACTTTTTATTGCCAAAGAAAAGTTGTCTTCCGGTAAATCGAGAGAAGCATTTCCGGTTTTAATTTCTTTTAATTCCAGTTCCACTCTGTCAACAATTTCTTCTAAAGTACTGCTAACTGAATCGAGTTCTCTACAAGCTGCCATTATATTTTAATTTTTTTATTTCATTTACTTTGCCAAAGGCTAATTTTATCACATTTTCTAACAACTTTTGTTAACTGTCATTTACGTTTCTGTCAGTTGGAAAGTACTGAAAATCATAAGCAGTCATAAATTAAATTAGGTTATTTTTCAGTAAAAAAAGAATTTTTACCAAGAGTTAAATTTTTCAACAATATAATTTAATTTTTACTAATAAGATGAATTTTCAAGCAAGAAAAATAATTTTCTATAAAAAACACAGATTTAAAAAAAATACATGAATTTTTTCAACCAAATAGTTGAATTTTTAAACAAGAAGATTAGCTTTTTACTGAAAAAGACGATTATTTAACAAAATACACGAATTTTTAAGAAAATAGTTAAGTTTTTAACTAAAATTAAGAGATTTTAAACTTTGAAACAAAAATGAAGTAGTTACATTTTGAGCTAAAAATATTAATTTTTTACAAAAAAAAAAAAACGGATTTGCAACAAAATAATTAAATTTCCAACAAAAAATGAATTTTTAGGAAAGGACTTCAACAATCAACCACGAAGATCATTTTTCTACAAAAAGACCATTTTTAACAAAATATATGAATTCTCAACCAAAAAATTGAATTTTTAACTAAAAAAGATAATGCAATTATTATTAATAAAAAAGATAAAATTTTCTAGACAAAATGTAATAGGTACATTTTTAGTTGAAAAATAAATTTAAAAAAACATTTTTCAACAAAATATTTAACATTTGCAAAAAGAAATAATAAAATTTCTACAAAATAATTACATTTACAAACTGAAAAGATGAATATTAAACTATAAAATAATTGATCTGGAACCTACAAATGAATTTTTAACAAATTATTTCATTTTTCAACGAAGATGATTAATTTTCTTCAATAGACAAATACATTTTTTTTTAATAGATGAATTTTCAACCAAATAATTGAATTTTTAACTAATAAATAGCTATTTTTAACAATTCAGGAAAATTATTAACTAAAACAGATAAAATTGCCACAAAAATGGAATAATTAAATTTTTACCCAAAAAATGAATTTTTTACACAAAAAAAAACGGATTTGCAACAAATTATTTAAATTTACAACAAAAAATGGATTTTTAACAAAGTAGTTCAACTTTCAAAAATTTAGTCGAATTTGCAACTGAAAAAGACAAATAATTAATTTTCTACAAAAAGCAAATACATTTTTAACAAGATACACGAATTTCTAAGCAACTAGTTGAATGTTTAACTAAAAAAAGCCATTTTTAAGTATGCAATTGAATTGGTATTAACAAAAAAAAGGTTAGATTTGCCATCAAAAAGTGGAATTTTCAACTAAAATAATACATTTCCGACCAACAAATGAATATCAACCAAATTAATTCAACTTTCAACTAATATTTTTCAACATTTTAAACAAAAAAAGAATAAAATTTCTACAAAATAATTTAATTTTCAAACTAAAAAGATGAATATGAATCTATAATAGTTGATCTCGAACCTAAAAATGAATTTTTAACAAATTAGTTCATTTTTCAATGGAGACGATTAATTTTCTTCAAAAGACAAATACGCAAAAAATTTGTCACAAAAAATGTAATGGTTGAACTTTTGACAAAAAAAGCAACTAATTTTTTTATAAAATACATGAACAAATAAAAAAACACGATTAAAACTCGAAACACCTCCTTTTATTATAGTTAAATATGAATTTTTAATAAAGTAGTGTAACTTTCTAACAATCCGTTAAATTTTCTTTAAAAAACTAATTTTTTAACGTAATAGATGATTTTACAACTAAAAAAATATAAATTTTCCACCAAAAATGGAATAGTTAAATTTCTAGATGATAAATTGAATTTTACTAAGAAAAAAACGTATTTTCAAAAAAATAATTGATTAATTTTCTACAAAATAAAAAAAGAATAAAAATTTAAAGAAAATACATTAATTTTTAAGCATTGAGTACATAGTTAAATTTTTAGTTTAATAATCGAATATAAAAAAAAGAACTTTCTATAAAACAGTTAAATGTTGAACCAAATAGATTAATTTTAAACTAAAATGCTGAATCTTTAACTGGAACTCTTTAACTCAATAAAATTGTTGAATCCTCAACCAAGAATACGAAATTTCAATCGTCACAACGTAAATATAAAGAAATTTTATTGTAGAGAAAAATTTAATTTTCAAATCGATAGTGATTTATAGGCCAAAAAAGTCCAATTTTATTAAAACATTCGAAAATTTAAATACCTTATTTATTTAGTTTAGTAAAATTATTATTAGTACAGTCAAATTATTTATTTATTAATAATTTTTAATATTATATATATCTTTATTTATTTATTTAACTATATTTTTTATCAATATTAATTAATCACTTATTTATTATTATTTGCCGTCAAACTCTTCCTAAATTTTGAATGTAAGAGGAATAACTTTGACACTAAAATAAAAGAAAATGTGAAAGATCCTGTGTAAAGGTACCATTAATCATTATTATGTACTTTATTAGATGAAAACTCTGACATTCTCTGATCAATAAGTATGTTATATTTCAGTATAAGTGGATTCTAGCAAGGTCAGAGGAAATTAATTTCTAGGTAGCTATAAGTTTTTCCCCTCTTACACAAATAGTTAAAAAAAAGTTTTAGCCAATTATAGCAACTGGATGACATTGCTCGAGTTCGTTTAGGCTGATTATTCGAATGGCTTGTCACGCACTACTGACACACTTCCTACGGTAATTTCTTCCGCCCAACGCGACTTTCTTCGCTCCCACTCTCTTCCATAATTCACAAACACTTCCGTCAATGGAACGCATGTATGATAAGTTGTTATGCCTTTTTTCAATTTAGGAAATTAAATTCAGAATAAATCTGAATTTCAATTCCTTTTTAACGTCCAACATTGAAATTTAACTACAAAATGCTTGGAAAGAAAAAAAAAATCCAACGATCTTTAAACAATAAACTTTATTATGTACCTTCATTCCAATTTTCTTTAACGTTCAACATTCAAATTTAAATATGAAATGCTTGAATATTTAAAAAAAACAAGACTCCAACTATCAAATTTGGACAACACACTCTTGAATGACTCCATCTAAAATTGTAATAACATTTAAATTTAATTACGAAATTCTTGAAAAAAAAAACAAGAATCCAATCATAAAATTTGGACAACACGCGCCTAAATGTCTCCAGTCAAATATTTGATAGTATTGAACATTCAGATATCAATAACTAAATGCTTGGACATGAAAAAAACAATAATTAAACGATCAAACTTGGACAGCAAGTTCTTAAATGTCCCCATTCAAAGTTGTTTTAAAACATTCAAATTTAACCACGAAATGATTGGAAATTGAAAAAAAATCAAGTGTCTAATGATTAAATTTGAATAGCACGCTCGTAATTGTTTTCATCCAAAGTTGTAATAAAATTTAAATTTAATTACGAAATTCTTGAAAATAAAAAAATTTTTTTAAACTAGAATCCAATAATAAAATTTGGAGAACACGCCCCTAAATGTCTTCAGTCAAATATCTGATAGTATTGAATATTCAAATATCAATAGCGGAATGCCTGGACATGAAAAAACAATAATTAAACGATCAAACTTGGACAGCAAGTTCTTAAATGACCCTATTCAAAGATGTTTTACAACATTCTAATTTAACTACGAAATGCTTAAAAAATTCAAAAAAAAATAAATAAAAAAAGATTCCACGATCTTGGGACAACACACTTTGTTAGGTGCCCTCATTAAAATTTTCTTTAACGCCCAGCATTCAAATATTACTATGAAATGCTTGAAAATTTAAAAAAAACAATACTAAAATTTGGACAACTTGCTCCTAAATGTCTCCAGTCAAATCTTTTATAGTATTGAACATTCAGATTTAATAACGAAATGCTTGGACGTGAAAAAAACAATAATTAAACGATTATACTTGGACGGCAAGTTTTTCAAGGTCCCCACGCAAAATTGTTTTATAATATTAAAATTGAACTATGAAATACATGAAAATTAAAAAAAAAATCCAACGCTCTTTGAAGAACACACTTTGTTAGGTGTCTTTATTCATATTTTCTTTAACGCTTAACATTCAAATTTGACTATGAAATGCTTCAAAATTTGAAGAAAAAAAACAAGTATCGAACGATCAAATTTGGACAACACGCTCCTAATTTTCTCCATCAAAAATTGTAATAACATTTGAATTTAATTAAGAAATGCTTGGAAAGTAAAAAAATTCCAACGATCTTTGAACAACACACTTTGTTATGTGTCTTTATTCAAATTTTCTTTAACGCTTAACCTTCAAAGTTCACTATGAAATGCTTGAAAAAAAAAAATAAAAAAAAAAAACAAGTACTTAACGATCTGAATTGGACAGCACGCTCTCAATTGTCTCCAGCCAATTTTTTTTATAGTCATGAACATTTAGATTTAATAACGTAATGCTTGGACATGAAAAAAACAATATTTAAACGATAAAACTTGGTCGGAAAGTTCTTAAATGTCCCTATTCAAAGTTGTTTTATAACATTCAAATTTGACTACGAAATGCTTGGAAATTAAAAAAAAAATTATCCAACGATCTTTGAAGAACACACTTTGTTAGGTGTCTTCATTCAAAATTTCTTAACGCCCAATATTCATATTTAACTATGAAATTCTTGAAAATAAAAAAATAAAACAAGACTCCAACGATCAAATTTGGATGCCTATATCTAAAATTGTTTTAACATTCAAATTTAATTATGAAATGATTAGAAATTAAAAAAAAACAAGAATAGAATAATAAAATTTTGACAACACGCACCTAAATGTCTCCGGTCAAATATTTTATTGTATTGAACATTCAGATATCAATAACGTAATGCTTGGACGTAAAAAAAAACAATAATTAAACGATTAAACTTGGTCGGCAAGTTCTTAAATGTTCCCACACATAGTTGTTTTATATGATTCAAATTTAACTATGAAATGCTCGGAAATTAAAAAAAAATCCAACGAAGTTTGAAAAATACACTTTGTTAGGTGTCTTCATTCCAATTTTCTTCAACGCTTAAAATTCAAATTTAACTATGAAATGCTTGAAAATTAAAAAAAAAAAAACAAGTATCCAACGGTCAAATTTGAACAACACATTCTTAATTGTCTCCATCAAAAATTGTAATTATATTTAAATTTAATTACGAACTGCTTGGAAATTAAAAAAAAAAAAGAATCCAATAATAAAATTTAGACAACACGCTCTTAAATGTCTTCTGTCAAATCTTTGATAAAATTGAACATTCAGATTTAATAAGGAAATGCTTGGACAAGAAAAAAAAACTAAAATAATTAACTTTGATAGCACGTTCTTAAATGTCCCTATTCGAAGTTTTTTTCATAACATTCAAATTTAATTACAAAAGGCCTCGAAATTAAAAAAAATGGATTTGTCAAACTTCGTTAACACACTCACAATTATTCCCATTACAAATTTGTGTAACTTCCAACATTCAAATTAATAAATAATTAATTAAACTTGGACAAAACACTCTTTAAATGTCTCCTTAGAAATGTTGTTTATCATCTTTCATTTAAATTTAACTAAGAAATACTTGAAAATTAAAATGAAAGCAAGAACACAGCTATCAAATCAGGACAACACACTTTTAGATGTATCAATTCAAAGTTAGCTTAATATACAAAATTGAAATTTAGCTACAATATGCTTGGAAATTAAAATTAAAAAAAAAGAATCCGAATATAAAATCTTGACAATACACTCTTAGATGTCTCAATACAAATTTATTGTAACGTCCAACATTCAATTTTAGCTACGAATTGATTGAAAATTTAAAAAAAAATCCATTTTTTTAACTTATACAGTAACGTTTCCTGTACCATCGAACATTTAAATTTAGCTAAGAAATGCTTTGAAATTAAAAAGAAATTTGTTTACCGAATTCTAAACCAAAAAAGATTAATTGTTAACAAATTGTATTTTTAACCAACAAAGCATTAATATTTTTCAAAAGAGACAAGTTTGCTAAAAATAGTATAATTTTTCAACCCGAAGTTATGAATTTTTAACCAAAAAAAGTTAATTTTTAACGAAATACATTAATTTTTCACCAAAAAGAATAATTTTCTATACAAACACGACATTTAAAAAATATAATAGTTGATATTTCGATTCAAAAAGATTTTAACTTTAAATAATAAACAGTTAACTTGATAAAAAACGAATTATGAACGAAATTGTTAAGTTTTCAGGTAGAGAAGATTTTTGAGTCGAGAAATTAAAAAAATTGTAGGCCAATTATAATATAAAGAGTAAAATAAATTTTCAGAATCAAAGTAATTAATTATTTAATTTTTTAGCAAAAAAACAACGAAATTTCAAAAAAATACATGAAATTTCAATTAAGAAAGTTTTTTTCAGAAAGTTTATTTTCTATTTAACTTTTAAGAAAGTAGTTTATATTTTAGACATGTGATTGAATTTTCAACATAAAAGGTGAATTCTCAGTGAAAATGTAATAGTTGATATTGCAACTAAAATACATTGGAATTTTATATAAAAAAAGAGTTAATTCATGCAAAGAAACGAACTTTCAACAAAATTTGTGAATTTTCAAAAAAAAGAAGATTTTTCCATCAAGAAATAAAAAAAGTTTTAGGCTAATTATAATATGAAGACAAAAATAATTTTTCACAAAAATAGTTCAACTTTCCACCAAAAAGATGAATTTTTAAGCAAGAAGATGATTTTCTACTAAAAAAGAGGATTTTTTAAAAACAAAAGACATAAATTTGTCAAAAAAAAAACAAACAAACAAAAAAAATGTATTTTTTAAGCAAGAATTTTATTTTATACAAAAACAATTTCAACAAAATACATGAATTTTCAACTAAGAAAGATAAAATTTTACCAAAAATAAAATTTTTGTTTTGAAAAAATTTATTATCAATAATAAGAAACCGAATTTTCGAAAAAAGTTAAATTTCCAACCAAACCATTTTGATCTAAAATCCAGAATTATCAACAAGAAAACTGAACATACAAAAAGGCAGTTTAACTTTCACCCAAGGATTTGAAGTTTCAACGAAAGAAGGGACATTCTCAATTATAAATAGAATGCTTATTTTTCTAGTTTAAAAAATAAAAATTCCAACAACAACAAAAAAAGAATTTTTAAAGAAAAAATTTAATTCTTCACCAAAAAAGATGACTTTTTAACTAAAACAGTTCAATTTAAAACCAATAGTGGAGTAGTTGAATTTTCAGTTAATAAAATTAATTTTTAATAAGAAAAAACAACAAATTTTCAAACAAAATAGAAGAAAACAATTTGGGATTACACAGCCCCACAAAAAAAAATTTTCTGCAACCCGAGCTAAACTACCATACATATACGTTCTTAAGGTCACTGAATCCGAGTTCGGGGTCAGTTTGAATCCATCAGGTCAGGCTAAAGGTCAATTGAAGCCGAAAATGGATAAAACCATTGGATTGGTGAAAACCTCTACTTTCCGACGTTTTATGGGTCGCTGAATCCGAATCCGGGGTCAGTTTGACCCACCAGGGCAAGATAAAAGTCAAGTGAAAGTCAAGATGAGAAAAAACAATTGAATCGGCGTGCACAACTACATAAAGACGTTTTTGGGGTCCCTAAATCGAAATCTGAGGTGATTGTCACCCTATCAGGTCAGATAGAAGGTCATCCCATGTTCAAAACTGAGAAAATTATGGGATTGGAGAAAACCTCTACTCTTAGATGTGTTTGGGGTTGTTCAATCTGAATCTGGGGTTAGTTCGACCCCATAAGTTCGATTCTATGGTTTTATCAATATTGACCTTGGGATGACCATCATCCTGAACTGATTAGGTAAAAATGTCCCTGGATTCGGATTTAGGAACCAAAAAGTGTCTTAAAGTAGTGGTTCACGCCGGTGCAATGATTTTTTTTGTCATTTTGACCTTTACTTGATCTTGACCTTGATCTGATGGGTTCAAAATGACCCCGGATTCGGATTCAGCCACCCCGAAACCGTCTTAGGGTAGAGGTTTTCTTCGATCCAATGGTTTTCTTTATGTACACCTTTACTTGACCCTGATCCGGACCTAATGGGGTCAAACTGACCCTGGATTTGGATTCAGCGGCCTTAAAAAAGTCTGTGAGTTTAGGCTTTCTCCGATTTAATGTTTTTTTCCGATTCAATGGTTTTCTCCATTTTTATCTTTAATTTACCTTGATCCTGACCTGATGAGGTCAGGGTGAAACCAGATTCAGATTCAGGGACCTCAAAAACGTATGGGTATGGTGGTTTAGTTCGAGTTGCAGAATTTTTTTTCAAGTTACTTACTTGTGTTACTTAAATTACTTCACATCATGATTGCACATGGATTATCTCTCATAACACTGAATTAAAAGTGTATTACTGCATATTGGAACTGGATTACAATAAGATTACTTTTATTACCTGAATTACTCTGAATTATCTGATTTACAAATGGATTACTTTTAATTTCTGCGATTTATCTTTGTTATAACGGTATTAATAAGGATTACTTAGTATTACTCAGAATTACTTTTAAACTAAACCAGATTACAAGTGTATTACTACTTGTATTACTGTGTAGTTTATTACTGCGTATTCGCATTAAAAGAGAAATACTCTAGATTACAAGTGAATAGCATCTGATTATATCTGAATTATAAGTGAATTTTTCGGATTACTTTAATTATTGCAGATTACAAATAGATGACTAGAATTACTCGTATTACTTCAAATTAGCTTGATTACAATTGTAATACTCTGCATGGCGATAAATTACTTCGGACGAGAACTAGATTACAAGCGGATTACTTGTATTACCTAAATTACCGTTTATTATCTGGAGAACAAGTGGATTACACTAAATTAACTTGGAATATAAATAGATTATAGTGGATCACAAGTTGTTAACTCAAGTGAACAAGTTGATTAGGTCTGAATTGGCCTATATTACAAGTGTATTTATCCGGATTATTGGAATTTTTCGAGCTTACAGGTGGATTACGTGTATTACCTGAACCACTTAGAATTGCCTGGATTTCAATTTTATTAATATGGATTACTTGAGATTACCTAAAGTATTCTTAATTATCTGGATTACTGAATAAATCAGAATTATCTGGATTACAATTCGATTACTCAATATTAATTCGGATTATAAATAAATTACTTCCGATGAGAACTAGATTATAAGTGGATTACTCGTATTACCTAAATCACTTTGAATGATCTGTATTACAACTGGATTACAATTGGATTATTGCCAATTATAAGTGGATTGTAGCGGATTATAAATGGATAACTTCTATTACTTGAATTACTCTGAATTACTTTGATTGCAATTGGATTACTCTAGATTGCTGTGAATTACTTCGGATTCCAAGTAAAATACTTCAGATGAGGACTAACTAAAAAATGGAATATTTTTATTACTTAAATTACTCTGAATTATCTGGATAACAAGTGGATAACCCTGGATTAACTTGGATTATAAGTGTATTGTGACGCATTGATAATGTAATACTCCAGATTACACGTGAATTAAATTTTAATTAAAATTTAATTAAACCGGATTACTTGAATTATTTCGGCTTACAAGTAGATTACTTTTACTATCTGAATCATTCCGAATTATATAGATTACAGTCGAATAACTCTATATTGTAGTGGATTTCTTCGGATTACAAAAAAATTTACGAATGAGTACTAGATTACAAGTGAATTACTTATATAAATTAAATTACTTTGGATTATCAGGATTACAAGTGGATTGTCACGGGGTAAAAATGAAATATTCCACATTACAGGTGGATTAAAATCGAATTGATTTCTCGAATGATTACTCGAATGTCTTTGAATTATCTGAATTACGCTAAATTATCAGGATTAAGAGTGAATTATGATTGAAGTAATTTGAGTAATAAGTGGATTATTTTGCCTTAGAAGTGGGTTACTCGTATTACCCGATTTCTCAAAATTATCTTGATTACAATGTGATTACTCCAGATGACTATGGATTACCTCAGATTACAATAAGTGAACTACTTCGGATGATAAGTAGATTACAGCTGAATTACTTACATAACCTAAATTGTGCTTAACTATTTGGATTGTGGGTGGATTACGTTGGTTTAATCTGGGATGTAAGTGAATTAGTTTGGATTAAAAATGGAATACTGCAGATTACAAGTGGGTCATATGTGGATTATTCCGGATTAATTGAATTATTGCAGCTTACAATGGGAAATGATAGTTGTATTACTTGAATTATTCTGAATTATGTTGATTAGAATCGTATTACTCTAGATTACTGTGGATTACGCCGAATTAAAAATAATTTAACCCGAATGAGAAACAGATTACAAATGGATTACTTGTATTTCTTGAAATTCTCTAAAATACCTTGATTACAAGTGGATTACGCTGGATTAAGCCTGATTGCAAGTGGATTCTGTCAGATTAGAAGAGGATTACGATGGATCAAGTCTGGTTAAGCGTGGATTCTGTCGGATTACAAGTGGATTGCGCTGGGTTACGCTGTATAACGCCTGATTGGAAGTGAATTCTATCGGATTACAAGTAGATTATTCTGCATTATGTCTGATTACAAGTGGATTATGTATGATTACAAGTTGATTGCCCTGGATTAAGTCGGGCTAGTAGTGGATTTTGTCAGATTACAAGTGGTTACATTGGATTAAGTCTGAATAGTAGTGGACTTTGTCAGATTACAAGTGGATTACGTCTAATTACAAGTGGATTCTGCTGGATTACAAATGTATTACTCTGTGTTGCTCTATATTATAAGCGAATTACTCTGGTTTACATATGGATTACGCAGAATTACTTGAATTACTCCGAATTACATTGGATTATCAGAGTGGTTTCCGTTTCCTGAAAGACTGGAAATTGGATTTTTTATAATTGCTATGGATTTTTTTTTAATGGGCATGGCAAAGATTTTGTTTTTCATCAGGAAATATGTTATAGACGCGCTGTGGCAAATCATTGTAGCGGAATGCAATTTAAACTTGTTTTTTCTTTTAATCCCCACGCATACACGTAACAAAGGACAGGTTATTTTTTCTTATTCGTGGGAATAAATTATAGCTTCAAGTGATTTGCACTTCTGATGAGAAAGGAGGCCTTGATAATAAGCAGTTATGGGAACAAACTATTTTTTGTAGATTCTCTATTCTGCTCGTTATCTGAATTTGAAAATTTAAATTATTCGTAGTTCACTTTAATATAAAATATAAATTTAAAAGAAAGTTTTTTTGGATTGAAAAAAAGATCCGAAAAAAAGAATAGCAATATGTTGCTTATCGCATCTTTTCAATACACTCTTCGCTATCTTATCCTCTTCTTTGTCTATCCACGCCAATCTTCTTCAATCTCTTTGCCATATAAATTCACGTCAATCCTTTTCAGTATTCTAATCATTATCTCATCCTGTCCTTTATCTATCTACTTCAATTTTTTTATATTTCTCTCTCAATCTAAATTTCCGTCTATCCCTTTTAATATCTTATTCTTTATCTTGCTGTATTCCATATCTATCAAAGTCTATCTTTTTTTGTATCTCTTTGCTAATATAAATGCACATCTATCTTTCTCAGTAGTCCAATCACTATCTCTTCATATCCTTTGTACATTCGTATCAATATTTTTCTGTCATTTTGTCAATTAAAATTCACGTTTATCTTTTTAATACCCAAATATCTATCTCCTGCTATCCATTGTATATGCATGTCAATCCGTTTTTATATCTTGGTTAATCTTAATTCGCGTTAATCTTTTAAAATAATCTAATCCTTACCTCATCCTATCATTTATCTATCCACTTTAATAGTTTTCTTTTTCTCTATCAATTTAAATTTCCGTCTATCCCTTTTAATCTCTTATTCTCTATCTCGTTGTATTCTACATCTATCAAAGTCTATCTTTTTTTTGTATCTCTTTGCTAATATAAATGCACATCTATCTGTTTCAATACTCCAATCACTATCTCATCCTATCATTTGTACGAGTATATGCAAGCCAATATTTTTCTGTCTCTTTGTCAATTTATGTTCACGTCGATCTTTTTTAATACGCTAATCCCTATCTCATCATATTATGCTATCCTTTGTATGTTTATTTGAATCGATTTCTATCTCTTTATCAATCTTAATTCACGTCTCTCCTTTTCAATACTCTAATCCCTAAATCATTCTATCCTTTATCTTTCCACATGAATTTTATAAATCTTTTACTATCTCCGTCAGTATAAATTCCCGTCTATCTATTTTAATCTGATTTTCTATATCTCAGCATATTCTACTTCTATCAACGTCTAATTTTCCAATATTCTAATTCTATCTCAT
>NC_046657.1:150191972-150214626 GCF_010883055.1 Belonocnema kinseyi
ACTATCTCTGTCAATACAAATTCCCGTCTATCTCTTTGACTCTGTTTTTCTGTATCTCATCGCATTCTGCATCTATCAACGTCTACCTTTTTCAATACTCTAATCCCTATCACATCCTATTCTTTCTATATATTCATGTTCATCTTTTTCTATCTTTTTATTAAATCAAAATTCACGTTTATCTTTTTCAATCCCCTCTTCTCTATCTCATCCTATCCTTTATCTATCCAGGTCAATTTTTTTCTGTCTCTCTATTAATCTGAATTCCCGCCTATCTTTTTCAATCTTCTCTTCTATATCTCATCTTATACTACATCTATCAACGACTATATTTTTCTGTCTCTTTGCCAAACTAAATTCCCGTCTATCCTTTTTAATCTCTTCTTCTATATCTCATCTTATCCTTTATCTATCCACGTCAACCTCAAGGCTTTGCCGATTTTTAATTTTGATGGATATAAAATGATAACATTACTCAATCGCTGAAGATTGAAAAAGAGATCAAGATATAAATTTATATTTAAGAGATAGAATTAAGAAAAAAAAGATAAGGGTCCTCGGTTACGAAAGATAGAGAAAGGGATTAAAAAAGAAAGGTACGTTTAATTACCTTGTGCCCAATAATTTTTGCATGGCCGTTCGGATTAAAAGTGGATTACATACTTTTATTACCTGAAATACTCCGAATTATCAGGATTATAAGTGGATTAATCCATCTTTCCTGAATCAGCCCGGTTTGATTTGATTACCCCGACATAAAAGTGGATTACTTTTATTACTTCAATTGTTAAAAATTATCTGGATTAAAAGTGGATTACGCTAAATTACTCCGATTTATAAGTGGATTATCGGATCAGAAGAGGATTACAAGCGGACTAACATGAGTTACTTTAATTTCTGAATTAAAAGTGGATTACATAATTTTATTACGTAAAATAGTCCGAATTATCGGGATTAAAAGTGAATTACTGTGGATTACAATCTTTTATAAGTGGATTATTGGTTTAAAGAGGATTACAAATGCACTAATATGGTTTACTTTAATTTCTGAGTTAAAAGCGGATTACATATTTGTATTAACTAAAATACTCCGGTTTAGCTGGATTATAAGTGGATTACTGCGCATTACTTGCATTACTGCGAATTACAATTGTATTACTTTAATTTCTCCAAATTATCTGGATTAAAAGTGGATTACGCTGGATTACTCTGCATTACAATTGGATCACGGATTAGACCAGGATTGCCAGTAGGCTACTACATGTTACTTTAATTTCTGAATTACAAGTGGATTACACACTTTTATTACCTGAAAAAATCTGATTTATCTAAATCAAAAGTGGATTACGGTGGATTACTTGTATTACGCCGGATTACAAGTTGATTACCTTTATTACTGCAATTTCTGCAGGTTGTTTGGATCAAAAGTGGATTACTCTGATTATTTGAATTACGTCGGATTAAAAGTGGATTACTTTTATCACTTTAATTTCTCCTAATTATCTGAATTGAAAGTGGATTACCTGGATTACCCTGATTTACAAGTGTATTATAGATTAGACTAGGATTACAAGTAGGCTACTACGGGTTACCTTAATTTCGGAATTACAGGTGGATTACATAATTTTATTACCTGAAATACTCCGAATTATCGGATTATAAGTGGATTGCAGTGGATTATGTGGATTATGTGAATTACTGCGGATTACAAGTGGATTACTGTTATTACTGCAAATTCTACAAACATCCTGGATTAAAAGTGGATAACGCTGGATTACTTAGATTTATAAGTGGATCAGCAGATGAGAACAACTTACAAGTTTATTACTTACTATTATTACCTGAAATCCTCCGAATTAACTGGATTATAAGTGGATTACGTCGGAAAACGTGCATTACCGCAGATTACAAGGGGATTACATTTATTACTGCAATTAATCTGGTTAAAAAGTGGATCACGCTGGATTGCTTAGATTTATAAGTGGATTAGCGGATGAGAAGAGGATTACGAGTGGATTACATCCTTTCATTACCTAAAATATTCAGAATTATTTGGTTTATAGGTGGATTAATCCTTATTTCTTAAATTAATCCGCGTAAAAAGTGGATTACTTTCATTACTTCAAATGCAGCAAACTATCTGGATTCAAAATGGATTATTCTAGGTTACTACAATTTATAAGTAAATTATAGCAATATAAAAGGATTACAAGCGGATTACTTATATTACATGAATTACTCCAAATGGTCTAGATTACAAGGATTAATCCACATTGCAAATGAATCAGTTTTGGCTAGAATTAGACTAAAATTAGATTATTTGCATAATCTGAATTATCTGGACTAAAATTGGATTATTCTGTATAAATTTATCATGACAATTTTGGAAAAAGTGTTTTGTTTATTTTTTATTTATTAATAAAAATGAAAAAAACTAAGCAAATTTGTTTAGAAGAGGACCGAAGTATGAGAAATACTTGGATTCAATCCGAAATACCTGCAATCAAAGAAGCAGCTATCCATAAAAATTTTCTAAAAACTTCGCAATTGTTTAAAAATATATCGAATTTGTTATAAATAAATAAGTGCGTGAAAATTGATTCATGTAGATGGACAGTGATTCGTCCACCTATTCGCACTAAATTTGAACAATTTATATACAAAAACCGATTTTTAATTGAATTCGTAAAAGATAATTAATAAATTCTTAGTTTATAAACAAATTTCACAAATAATTATCCACAGCAGGTATTTTTGATGAAATAAATCAAGTTTTTCTACTAAATCAACCAAACATTATACATAAGTCTCATATATTTATCATATGTAGTAATTAAATAACAATTGATGATTGCTTAAATAAATTTAATTAACAAATGTACTGTCTGAAATCTTTTAGATGTGAAAACTTGATTTTTTTAAGGTAATGCAGTGTATATAACTAACTTCTAGACCCTTAGGGAGTTTATGTGACAATTAAAAATTTTGATTGTTAAAAACAATTTTTTAAACAAATCTTATCATCTTAGGCATTTTTTAAGAAAAATTGTGTTTCTTTAGAGTATTAACAACCTGTTATTTAGGCATGGCTCTGTGCTATCGATCGAAAAAATTGATAATAAATTGTTTATGCACATTTCATTAGCAATTGTATTTTTTGTTATTTCTAAATGGATAAAGTTGGGTTTTTTAACTTAAACAACTGTTAATAATTAATTTTTAACACATTATCTTTTAGAAATTTTCAGTTGTTAATTCTAATTTTTTTTCTTAGAAAATTAATTATTTATACGTCATTAGGTTTAGAAATTCCAAGTTTCTACCTCTTAAAATATCCAGGCAAAGTATTTTTTATTACATTTTTTGAATGGCAGTCATCACTTGTTATTGAATGCGAATGCATCTGTTAAGTACGTGACATTTTCGCATAATTTTTGAATGAATAGAAAAAACTTGATTTATTTCATCATAAAGTCCTGCTATCGACAATTGTTTATAAATTGAAAAATTACTCATTATCTTTCATGAATTCAATTAAAAAACGGGTTTTGTCAAACAATTCTTTAAAGTTTGTACAAGCTGTTTGTCAAGTTACTGTAAATCCCAATTACATTTTATAACAAAAAATTTTTCTTTTCATTGTTGATAATAAATAAAAAATTAATCAAACACTTTTTTCAAAATTTGACATTAAAGATTTATTCTGAGATTTTTTAGCTTTAATTTAAAAAATGATATAAATTAACAATAAAAATGGAGTAGTTAAATTTTCAGTTAAAAACATTAATTTTCACAAAAACAAAAAGGAATTTTCAGCAAAATTGTTAAATTTTCAACAAAAAATATGAATTTTTAATGAAGGAGATTACTTTTATTTAAATGAGATAGTTAAATTTTTAACCACGAATGAATTTCACACAACAAATGTTTAACAAATTGTTCAACACTGAACTAAGTTGTTGAATTTTCAAATAAGAATACTAATTATCTACGAAAAAACATAAATTTTTAACAAATTACATAAATTCTTAACCAAACAGTTAAATTTTCAACTAAAAAAGATATCTTTACATCAATAAATGGAGTAGTTAAATTTGCACAGTTTAAAAAAGTAATTGCCACAAAAAAAAGAATATTGAACTAAAAAAGATAAGTTGACGATAAAAAAATTTAATAGTTCAATTTTTACCCAAGATATTCATGTTCATGCAAAAAGATGATTTTTTTGTCAAAATAAATGATTTTTTAAACAAATAATTAAATTTTTGACCAAGAATATCATCTACCAAAAAAGATCAATAAAAAAAATGTGATGAATTTCCAACAAAAAATTGAATCTTTAACTAAAAAAGATCAATTTAAAATGATAAATGAACTAGTTAAATTTTTAATTAAAAACAAATCATTTAAAAATTTTTTTTTAAATGGCAATAAAATCCAACAGTAAAAGTTTTAGTTAAAAACATTTATTTATACTAAGAAAAAATTGAATTTGCAACAAAACAGTTCAATTTTCAACCAAATTAGTTGCATTTTTACAAAAAAATTAATTTTCTATCAAAAAAGAAATTTTTTTAACAAATTACAAGAATTTTCAAACAAATAGTTAAATTTTCAAAAAATAGATAAATTTTCCAACAAGAAGATTCTTTTTCTACAAAATGGTTTTTTTAATGCGTGGATTTTTAAAGAAATAATTTTATTCTGACCTAAAATATATGAATTTACATTGATAACAGGAAAAGTGAAAATTTCTCCGAAAATTTCAAGCAAAAAGTTGAATTTTCAACCAAATGTTTCTTCTAAGAAAACTCTGTCTTACATTTTTGTTATTAAATAAAAAATTTTCTTTCCATAATCGGCTGTTGCAGACTTAAATAAAATTTCATTAGCTTTAATTTATAAAAAAAGTGAAAATAGGTTGATAAATCGATCAACAGTTAAATTTTCCGGAGTTAAATTGACAACAAAAAAAGGAATAGTTAAATTTTCATGAAAAAAATTAATTTTCAACAAAAAAGATATTTTTACAATAATAAATGGAATATTTTAATTTTCAGTTAAAAAAACTAACTTTCTCCCAAAAAATGAAATTTCAACAAATTAGTAAAATAAAATAATTGTATTTTCAACTAGAAAATGAATTTACATTGTTAACTGGATAGTGACATTTTGAATCGAAAAGTTGTATTTTCAACAAAATCGTTCTTCTAAAAAAATTTTATTTTTTACATTTTTGTTATTGAATACAAAAAATTCTAGAATCGACTATACCAGATTTCAAAAAAATTTTATTAGCTCTAAATTATTAAAAAAAGTAAGTCAGTTGAGAAATCGTTCGACAGTGAATTTTCCAGAGATAAATTGACAATAAAAAAGGAATCATTAAATTTTCATTAAAGAAATAATTAATATTCACCCGAAAAAATGAATTTTTAACAAAATAGTTTAATTTTTAAAGAAATAGTCAAATTTCAACGAAAAAGATTATTTTATATATTCTACCAAGAAGACGAATTTTTTTAAAAATAGTTAAATTTTCTGTTAAAATATATATAAAAGAATTTTCAACTAGGAAACATAAATCGACAATCAAAAATGGAATAGTTAAATTTTCACTTAAATTTAATTTTTTTTAACAAACTAATTTTCAACAAAATAGTTGAATGTTTGACGGAATTAGTTAAATTTTCAAGCAAAAAAATAAATTTTCTACCAATAAAGATACGCTTTATAATCAAATACATGAATTTTCAACCCAATAGTTGAATTATCAACCAAATGGTTCTTGTATAAAAAAAAACATTCCTTTTTTCATTTTTGTTATTAAATACAAACTTTTTTCCAAAATCGACCATAAAAAATTAATGCGGAATTTTATTAGCTTTAATATAAAAAAAGAACGTCTCAATCGATTGAGAAATCACTTCTGAATATCAATTTGTCCAGACACTTTTTTGCCCCACTGTGCGCCGCGCCGACTTGACTGCTGCACCAAGTGGAGGTGGTCCTGCTTGACGCGACGAAGTGGTTTCCGCGGTCCACGCGTCCACGAGTCGAGGAGCACGCAGTCTTCACGCGGAGCGCGTGGTTGGTGTTGCTTATTTTTCCGCGCTCCTTTCGTCCGTCCTTTCGGGTCCGTCCGCCTATCCTTTTTCGGATTTTTATTTTATTTTTCCCCCGGGCGCGCAAAAGAGAGCGAAAATTAATTTTATTTTTGAAGAGTGTGAAGCGGAGGGATTAAATTATCCCCTTTCCCTGTTAACACTGACCACAACTTTGCAAGTAAGTTGAGAAGAATAAAGTATATTTGTTTATTATATTATGAGATCTTCTTTGAGTAGAAAAATATTTTTTGTTTATTAAAATAGAAAATCAATTGTAAGAAAATGGTAATTTTAATTCAAAGTTGGAAGAATGGAATTACTTAAATTAATTTTTTATTTGATAATTTTTGTTTTGTTGAATGTTTTTCTGAAAATGAATTTTCCTAAATGAAAATTCAACTTTTCCATTTTCTGTCAAAAATTAATATTTTTTTATTTAAATATTCACATTTTTTGTTGAAAATTAATCTTTCTCAGTCGAAAATTAATATTTTTCGTTGTAAATAACTAAACTATTTTACTATAAAATTGAACAATTATGTTGAAAATTAGTGTTTTTTCTGATTGGTTGAAAATTAATTTTTTAACTGAAAATTGAACTATTCGATTTTTTGTTAAAAATCAAATTTTTCTAGTGAAAATTCAACTATATTATTGACAGTCGAACTAAAAATTCGGATTAAAAATTAAACTATTTTCTTGAAAATTCATTTTTTTTTAACTGAAACTTTAACTATTAAATTTTTCGAAAAAACGTGCCTTTCTTAGTTGAAAATTGATGTAAATTTTTTAAATTTGATTTTTTTGTACAAAATTAAGATCTTTTCTTTTAAATTTGTCTTTTTAGTTGAAAACTTAACTATTTTGGTTAAAATTCTTCTTTTTTGGTAGGAAATTAATCATCTTTCATCAAAATTCTTAACTTTAGTTGAAATTGAAGTATTATAATGAAAAATTTAACGATTTTGTTAAAAATTAATTTTTTCGAGTGAAAATAATTGTTTTTACTGAAAATTTAAGTATTATATTTTTTATTGTAAATTTTTCTTTTTTAGTTAAAAATTCATCTTTTTCGTTAAAATTTTTTATTTCGGTTGAAGATTAACTTTTTAACAAAAATTTAACTGTTGCAATTTTTATTGTTAAACCTTTTTTACTTGAAGATTAAACTATGTGATCGGGTATCATATTTTTTTAACTGAAAATTTAATTATTTCATTTGTAATCGAAATTAGTATTTCTTAGTTGATAATTCATGTATTTGGTTAAATACTTTTTGTAGAAATTTTTTTGTTGTTTTTGTTTGAAAACAACTATTTTGTTGAAAATTCACATATTTTGTTAAAACTTCGTTTGGTAGAACATTAATCTCCTTGCTTAAAAATTTATCCTTTTTGTTTAAAATTTAACTGGTTTCTTGAAAATTTTGTTCTTGTGAAGATTAGTCTTTTTAAATAAAAATGTAACTTCCTTTTTTTATTATAAATTTTTTTAGTTAAAAATTCAACTAGTTTTACCTAAAAGTTTAATTATTTTGTTAAAATTTCGTATTTTGCGGAACATTTTTTATTTAAACTGAAAATTTAACTATTTCAATTGGGATCGAAATTTGTCTTTCTTAGTTGACAATTAATTTATTTCGTTGATTTTTTTCGTAGAAAATTCATTTTTTTGTTAAAAAAAGCATTTTCTTAAAAATTCTTATTTATCGTTAAAAAATTAATCTTCCTGCTTGAAAATCTAACTATTTGTTGGAAAATTGATGTATTTTGGAAGAAAGTTAATATTCTCGCTTGAAAATTCAACTTTTTGATTAAAATTTAACTGGTTTATTTGGAAAATTTATCTCTTTCTTGGAAATTCGTTTTTTGTTGTTGTGAAAATTAGTTTTTTTAACTTAAAATTTTACTATTCCATTTTTTCTGTCAATTTAACTTTTTTAGTTAAAAATTCTTTTTAACTGAAAATGTAACTATTCCATTTATAATTGTGAATTTATCCTTTTTAATTGAAAATTAAATTTTTTGGTTAAAAATTCAACTATTTGATTGGAAATTCATCTACTTGGGTTCATATTAAACTACTTTGTTACGAAATTCAGTTTTCTGGTAGAAGAGTCTTACGTTTTATTTGAAAATCGTTTAGTTGAAGATTTAACTTTTTTGTTGAAAACTCATTTTCTTTTTTGTAGAAAATTTATCTTTTTGGTTAAAAACCTAACGAATTTGGAGAAATATTAAACTATTTAATAGAAAAAAATTTTTGAGTTAAATAATTTTTCCTACTGAAAATGCATTTTGCAACTAAAAATTTTACTATTATATTTATTAATGGTAGAAAAATCATGAAGTTTGTTGAAAATTTGCCTTTTTTATAGTTAATAATATTCTCGGTTGAACTATTTTGTTTAAAGTTTATTTTCTTGTAAAGATTCATTTCTTTGCTTAAAAATTCGTTTTTTAATCAAAACTATTTTTTTGAACTGAAAATTTATTTTTTCATTTTTTGTTCAAAATTGACCCTTTTTTAGTTGAAAATTCGATTACTTGGTTGAAAGTGGAACTACTTGTTTTTTAGAAAATTCAGTTTTCTGGATTAAGATTATTGATATTTATTTGAAAATCGTTTGCTTGCAAATTTAACTATTTTCTTGGAAATTATTTTTTGGTTGAAAATCAATCTTCTTTCTTGAAAATTAATCTTTTTAGTTGACAATTTAATTACTAATTTTGTGACAAATTTAACTATTTTGTTGAAAATCATTGTTTTTTTTGTTGTGAAAATGATTTTCTTTACTGAGTATTGTACAGTTTCATTTTTATTGTCAATTTATTCTTTTTAGTTGAAAATTCTCTTCTTGACTGAAAATTTAACTATTCCATTTATAAATGTAAATTTATCTTTTTTTTTTTTAATACATTCTTGGTTGAAAATTTAACTACTTGGTTTAAAGTTAAAATGCTTTTTAAATTGGGTTTTTGCAAAAATTCATCTCTTTAGTTGCAAATTTAACTGTTTTGTTGAAAATTCAACAATTTATTTAAAAAATTGTTTGTTTGAAAAATCGTTTTTTTTCGCATAAAAATAAACTTTATAAACTGTAAATTTACCTATTTCATTTTTAGTGAAAATTTATCTTTCTTAGTTGAAAAATATTATGTTTGGAATTGCGGTTCTTTTGTAGTAGAAAAATGAGATTTTTACTTTAAAATTCATCTCTTTGGTTGAAAACTTAACTGTTTTGTTGAAAATTCATGTATTTTGTTAAAAAATCCTTTTTTCATAGAAAATGATTATTTTGGCTTGAAAAATCAATTATATGTACCTAATATGAAATTTATTTATTTTGGTAGAAAATAAATCTTCTTGCTTGAATATTAATAGTTTTTATTTAAAACGTATACATTTGATGAAAAACTATTTTGTCGAAATTACATTTTTTCGGGGCAAATTAATTTTTTCAATCTGAAAATTTTATTATTCCATTTTTTATTGTTAATTTATCTTTTATAGTTGAAAATTCTTTTCTGCTTTAGAACATCATTTTATTCCATTTTTTATGGTCAATTTATCTTTATTAGTTGAAAGTTCTTTTGTGTTTTGTTGAAACTTAGATTATTTCATTTTTTCATGTCAATTTATCATTTTTAGTTATACATTCTTTTTCTAGTTAAAAATTACCTTTTTCAATGAATCACTCAACTACTCAATTTATTATTTTAAATATATATTTTTTAGTTGAAAATTCTTTTTTGATAAAAAATTAATATTTGAGTGTGACAATTCAACTATTTGGTGGAAAATTCATGTATCTTGGTAGAAAATTAATCTTCTTGCTTGAATATTACTCGCTTTGGCTTAAAATTTAATTAATTTGGTGGAAAAATTTACTATTATGTTGAAAATTAACTTATTTATTTGTCAAAATAATTTTTTAAACTGAAAATGAATTTTTTTTCAATTGTTATTTCGTTTTGTTTGGAATTAGTTTATTCCATTTTTGATTGTCAATTTATCTTTTTTAGTTTAAAATTATTTTTTCATGATGAAAATTCAACACACTTAGTTGCAAATTAATGTTTTGTTTAAGTCTTCTTTTCCTGTAGAAAATTAGTTTTCTCCATTAAAAGTTTAACGATTCAATTAAAAATTAATCTATTTTCTTGAAAATTCAAAAAAAATTTTTAAAATCAATCCTTTTTTATTGTCGATTTATCGTTTTTATTTAAAACTTCGTTTTCTTGTTTTGTTGGGAATTATTTTATTCCATTTTTTAATTGTCAATTTATATTTTTTAGTTGAAAATTCATTTTTTTGTTTTTTAAAAGTATTTTTTTTTAACTTTATTATTATTATTATTATATATTTTTTGATGTTATGGGTGCATGGTTAGTGGGTAAAATCATCAGACCAGCAATCTGAAAGACCTGGGTTCGGTTCCCAGCGGAGGTAGAGAACATTTTTTCGCAACTAAGAAGTTAAAAATCAATATTAAATTTTTTTATCAGTATACAAAAGACACTTAACATCAATTTATTTAATAAATTTATCTGGTTGGCAACCATAAATAAAAAGAATCTGACCATAATTATCAAATTTTCATATTTAATACGAATGCTTCCTCGGTAATGACTTCTATCTGACTTGGATAACTGCTCCCAGCGCGTCGTTAAAGCGTCGGGTATTCGCATTATGTACCAAGTAATCGTGTCGGATAAGCGCGATATATTTCTGGACCCCATTCCACCCACCCAGTGTATATTTTGTCCCCCTGAGGTACACTCGTTCGGTGCTATCTCGGGCTAACTTTCAAAGGCATTTCTTTTTCAAAAAATTTCTAAGGGCTATTTGTTTCCACTGCCGAGTGGTTATTTCAAGATACCTAAGAATAAAGTTTGCTTACTACTGATCCAATAGTTTTCGGAGAACCAAGAAAAAAATCTACCTCGGCCCGGATTTGAACCTGGAACACCACTATGCATGAGGGGAACGTTAACCAGTTATAACACTAGGACCACAACAGATCGGAATAAGTAGCAAAAGGAAAGGATCTGTTAAGGTCCTGATGACGTAATTAGATAACACTCCACTCATGTATAATGTTAGTGGCGTTCTTGGTTCAAATCCGGGCTAAGGTATATTTTTTTTCTTGTTTTTCCAAAAACAATCGGACCAGAAATAGGAAAAATTCCAGATTTGTCCGCTTATTCGAAGAAATGTAGATAATAAAAGTTATTAACTTGTAATCCAGAGTTTTGTTGAAAATTTGTATATTTTTGTACAAAATTTAAATACATTGTTTAAAAAATGTCTTTTTTGGTCGAGAATTAATCTTCTTGCTCGAATATTCATCTACTTGAATGCAATTGAATTCTGTTGATGAAAACTTAGATTAGTTTGTTAAAAATCTTTGTTTTTTTTGTTCAATTTATTTTTGTAAATTAATATTTTTTAGTTGTAAAATTAATTTTTTGTTGGGATTGAAAATTAATTTTTTAAAGTGAAAATTTTACTGTTTCATTTTTCATAATAAATTTTTGTTTTTATTCGCAAATTCAACTGTTTGGTTGAAACTTTATGAATTTGTTTAAAAATTGTATAGAAAATTAATCTTATTGATTGAAAATTGAACTATTTGGTTGAAAGTGGAACAATTTTGTTAAAAATTGATTTTTTTACTTAAATGCATTACTTTAGTTAAAGTTTCATCTCTTTGTTTGAAAATTTAACTGTTTTGTTGAAAATTAATTTTCTTAAAATTGAAAATGTTACTATTTTATTTTTTAAATAGAAATTTATCTTTTTTATTACTTAAAAATTCTTATTTTTTGGTAGAAAATAATTTTCTTGGTTAAAAATGAACGTTTTTGTTTTAAAATTAAACAATTTGGTTAAAAATACATCTTTTTGGTCGAAAATTTAACTATTTTTAAGAAAAATTTAACTGTTTTGTTGAAAATTCGTTTCATTGGTAACAATGAATTTTTTTTTAAACTGGAAAAGGAATTCAAATTTTTTTGGTAACTTTATATTTTTTAGCTGAAAGTTCATATTTTTGATACAAATTTTGTTGTAGTTGGAAATTAATTTGTCTAAACTAAGAATTTAAGTAATTTATTTATAATTATAAATTTTTGTTTTTATCTGAAGTTTCAACTATTCGGTTAAAACTTCATGTATTTTGTTAGAAATTTGTCCTTTTTGTAGAAAATTAATCGAATTGGTTGAAAGTTGAACTACTTTGTTAAAAATGGATTTTTGACTGTGTATGCATAATTTTAGTTGAAAACTATTTTTTTTCGTAAAAAATTAATTTTATTAATTAAAAATGAAACTATTCCATTTGTTTATGAAAATGAATCTTTTTTTTGTTGAAAATTCAACTATAATTGTTAAAAATTCATATTCTTATCGGTAAAAAATTAGCATTAATTGTTAAAAAATTCATTTTTTGGTTAAAAATTAAATAACTAGTGAAGCAGTGTTCACCTTGGTTGAATAGTCAACTATTTTTTTAAAATTCATCATATTGTTAAAATATAACTAATTTGATAAAAATATTAACCGCTGTGTTAAAAACTATTTTTTGTTGTTTTCTTGAAAATTAATTTTTTTATCTGGAAAGATAACTATTCTGTTTTTTTTTTAAATTGATATTTTCTTAGTTAAATTTAGTCAAAATTTAACTGTTTGTAGCAAAAATGCTTTTTTTGTAAAGAATTAAATTGTTAATTTAAAAATTCAACTATTTCTTTTGTGGTTGAAAATTTAAATTCTGTAGTTAAAAATTTAAGTAGTTTGTAGAAAATTCATCTATTTGTCTAAAGAAACGTCTTTTTTGGTAGAAAATTGATTTTCTTGCTTGAAAAAAAAATTTTTTTTATTGTGTGCAATTCAACTACTTGCTTGGAAGTTAAACTACTTGATTGAAAATTATTATTTTTTTTTGCTTGTGATGTTTCATGTTAGTTAAAAATTGAATTTTTAACTAAAAATATAATTTGTTATGTTTGGTTGAAAATTGATATTTTTTAATTCAGTGAAAAATCAACTACTCGGTCCAAAATTTATGTGTTTCGTTGAAAATTAAGTTATTTTTGTTTTACGTCATTTTTTGTTTGATTACTTATCATTTCAGATGAAAATTCTATTTGGATAAAAATTTAAATATGAGTTTAAAAAATCGTTCTTTTTGATAATATATAAATTTTTAAGTGAAAAAATAACTATTTTGTTGAATATTTATGTTTTCTTAGTTGAAAATCTATTGTTTATATTAAAATTCAATTATTTCAGTTGAAGATTCGTGAATTTAGTTGAAAATTTATATAGTTTGTTGAAAATGCGTCTTTTTGCTTAAAAATTTCATGTTTAGGGTTGAAAGTTCAACTATTTAGTTATGATTTGATCAAGTGAGTAACTATCTAATGATTCTATCTAGTGATTCTGTCTAATATGAATATCTATTTAGTGAGTCTATCTTCCTAAAGATTTGATCTAGAGAGTCTGTCTAGTGAGTATAAATATATAGTGAGTCTTTCTATCTAGTGAGTCTATCTATCTGATGATTTTGTCTAGTGAGTGTCTAGTGGATCTACATGTCTAGTGAGCCTATCTATATAGCGAATCTGTCTATCTGATGACGTTATCCTAGTGAGTCTATCTATCTGATGATTATATCTATCGAGTCTGTCTAGTGAGCCCA
This sequence comes from Belonocnema kinseyi, assembly GCF_010883055.1. NCBI lineage: Eukaryota > Metazoa > Arthropoda > Insecta > Hymenoptera > Cynipidae > Belonocnema > Belonocnema kinseyi. Next base: position 150,205,785 of record NC_046657.1, read on the forward strand.
CCTGTCTAGTGATTCTATATTATTGATGATTTTTTCTAGTGAGTCTATCTTTCTGATGATTTCATCTAGTGAGTCTCTCTAGTGGACCTACATGTCTAGCGAGCCTGTCTATCTATCTTATGATGTTATCTTCAGATTCTATGCATCTGATGATATTATCTAGTGAGTCTCATCTATTTGACGATTTTATCTAGTGAGTCTGTCTTGTGGGTCTACATGTCTAGTGAGCCTATCTATCTAGCGAGTCTATCTATCTAATGATGTTATCTAGTGGACCTATCTATCTGATGATAATATCTCTTGAGTCTATCTATTTTATGATTTTGTCTAGTGAGTCTGTCTAGTGAGTCTATTTATCTGACGATATTATTATGTAGTGAGTCTGTCTAGTGAATCTATATTTTTGATGATTTTATCCAATGAGGCTGTCTTGTGAGTCCACCTGTCTAGTGAGTCTATCTATCTGATGATGCTTTCTAGTGAGCCTCTCTATCTGATGATATTATCTAGTGAGCCTGCCTAGTGATTCTATCTATTTGATGATTTTATCTAGTGTGTCTGTCTAGTGAATCTATCTACCCGATGATATTATCTAGTGAGTCTGTCTTGTGAGTCGACCTTTATAGTGAGTCTGCCTGTCCAGTGAATCTATCTATCTGATGATGTTTTCTAGTGAGTCTATCTATCTGATGATATTATCTAGTGAGAATGTCTAGTGATTCTATCTATTTGATGATTTTATCTAGTGAGTCTGTCTAGTGAATCTATCTATCCGATGATATTATCTAGTGAGCCTGTCTACTGAGTCTACATGTCTAGTGAGTTTATCTATCTAGTGAGTCTATCTATCTGATGATTTTATCCAGCGAGTCTGTCTAGTGTCTCTACCTGCCTACTGAGTCTATCTATCGGATGATTTTATCTAGTGAGTCTGTCTAGTAAGTATACCTGTCTAGTGAGCCTATCTATCTGGCAAGCCTATCTGTCTGATGATTTTATTTAGTGATTTTATCTATCTAGTAAATCTACATTGTGACTATCTATCTAGTGAGTCTATCTAGTGATTATACTTATCTAGTGAGTCTATCTAGTAGGTCTATCTAGAGAGTCTATCTAGTGAGTCTGTCTCGTAAGTATATCTATAAAATAAAAATTAAACTGAACGAATTACTTCACGGTGGTCGCTTCCTGTGAATTAAATGATTTGTATAGAACCAATAAATTCAAGACGCTTCGGTAAATGAAAAGTATATCATGAAATTTTAATTATTAATTTAATATACTCGTAATTTTTTTTATATTTCTTGGATTAAGCGTGCTGACCTAATTACTTCTGAGGGCCTGCTTGAAATAGAAAATCTACGTGGGAATCGTGGTGATCGATTGTACGTAAATGGGTTCATAATAATTCTTGAGGACAGTTATTTTTGACACATTCCAGCATACGAATACGATTACGTGTCGCGCGAATCAGTTTTGGGATGACCTTGCAACATGAAAGACTTTTTAAGACATTCGGTTGAGCGTCAGAAGACTAGAATATGTATTCGACTTTATGGAGTTTATATTCGTCAGTCGAGACGAAATGATCCAATTAAAGCGATTATTGAAAAAGGGCACCTTTTCCAGTAATTATGTAAATCGACTCAGGCACATGCTTTATTAAAAAATATAGCTATGCGCGCGTGCACCTGCACGGATTTCTTTTGTATTAAAAATGTGAATAAACAATGTGCCCATAACTGTATTATGGGCCCCTTTTCCAGTAATAGTTTAAAGCGACTCAGGCATATATTGTATCAATAAATATAGCTTCACGCGCCTGCATCTTCCTGAAATTTTATTTCTTATAATAAAACAAATAAACGGACAAATTTTCCCATAAGCCTATTATGGGACCCTTTTCCAGTAATGGTTCAAATCGACACATTTTTTAATAATATTATTATCATGGGTGCCTTTTCCAGCAAATGGTTTTAATCCATTCAAAACATATTAAAAATATACATATTTTCAACATTTTGGAAACTATTACATTTTTGGTTGGATATTAAACTTTTTTAGTTGAAAATTCTCGGTTGAAAATTTATATTTTCGGTTTGAAAATAAAGTATTTTGTTAAAAACATATCCGTTTTGTACAAAATTTAGGAGTTGTGAAACGGTCGTTTTGTTGGTTGAAACTTCAATTATTTTGTAGAAATTTTTTTTTGTATTACATATGTTTGTCTGTGAACAATGCAGCTCTTTCGTTTTTGGTTAAAAATTGATCTTTTTAAGTTGAAAATTCGCTTTTTTTTCGTGGTTGATAAAAATGTAATTTTTAAATTGAAAATCGAATTGTTTCATTTTTGGTTTAAAGTTTGTTTTTTTTGAAGTTAAAAATGCAACTTATTTAATAGAAAATTAAACAATCTGGTTGATGATTCACTTTTTTTTTAATTCACATATTTAGTTGAAAATTAGTTTTTTTTATAAAAAATTAATTTTTTCAGTTAAATTTATAACTATTCCATGTTTGATTGAAATTTGATTCCTTTAGTTGAAAATTCAAGTATTATATATTTGTTCTTTTTTTTTTGTTTAAAATTGATATTTTGTAGTTCAAAATCCGTTTTTAGGTCAAATAAATTTTTTAAATCGTGCACCAACTCTGCTGTTTTTTCTATTATCAAAAATGTAAACAAAAAAATGTGCCCATAAGTTTCAATTTTTGGTTAAAAATTGATCTTTTTTAGTTAAAAATTCGTTTTTTTTTGTTGTTGTGAAAATTAAATTTTTTAAATTGAAAATGTAACTGTTCCATTTTTTGTTAAAAGTTTTTTTTTTAAGTTAAAAATTTAACTTCTTTGGTAGAAAATTCAATGATTTGGTTGACATTTCATTTTTATTTTAAATTCATGTATTCAGTGAAAATTCGTTTTTTTTTTAAATATTTTTTTCAGTTAAAAATGTAACTATTCCTTTTTTGATTAAAATTTTATTTTTTTTAGTTGAAAATCCAATTACTTGTTTTTAATTCATGTACTTTCTTATAAACTCTTTTTTTCGGTATAAAATTAATTTGCTCGGTTGAAAATTGACTTTCTTGGCTTCAAAATCGAGTATATCGTTAAAAATGATATCTTTTGTAGCAAATAAAAAAATGTTGTAACTTTGTTTTGGTTTGAAAATAATCTTTTGTAGTTCAAAATTCGTTTTTTGGTAAAAAATCAATTTTTCAAATCATGCACCACCCTGGATGTTTTTCCTTTTGTTAAAAATGTAAACAGGGAAATGTGTCCATAAGTGTATTATGGGCCCCTTTTCCAGTAATGGTTTGAAGCCACTCAGGAATATATTTTATCAAAAAATATCGCTTCGCGCACTTGCACCTTCTTGTATTTTTATTTCTTACACTAAAAGAAAAAAATAAGCAGAAAAATGTGCCCATAAGCCTATTATGGGCTCCTTTTCGAGTAAGGTTTCAAATCGTCTCAGTTATATAGTTTGTTAATAAATAAAGTTTTACCCACGTGCATTTCCCTGGATTTTTATTTCCTATATTAAAAAATAAGAAGTAGAAACATGTACCCATAAGCCTGTTATGGCCCCCTTTTTCAGTAATGGTTTAAATCGACTCAGACACATTTTTTATTAATATTATTATGGGCCCCTTTTCCAGCAAATGGTTTTAATCGATTCACACCATATTAAAAATATAAACAATTTGAAAATCCTTATAACTATTCCATTTTTGTTTCAAAATTCAAGTAATTGTTTAAAAATTCATGTATTTTGTACAAAATTCGTGTTTTTTTGGAACTATCTTAAATCAACTGAGGCACATATTTTATTATCAAATATAAGTTCTCACTGCCGCACCTCCCTGGATTTTTATTTCTTATATTAAAAAAATTAAAAGTAGGAAAATGTGCTTATAATCCTATTATGGGTCCCTTTTCCAGTAATAATTTAAATCGACTCAGGCATATATTTTAAATATAAATATAGTTATGCGCGCGTAAATCTCGATGGGCTTTTATTTTTTATATAAAAAAAAGTAAGAAAATGTTCCCATAAGCCTATTATGGGCCCCTTTTCCAGTAATGGTTTAAGTCGACTCAGACACATTTTCTAATATTATTATAATGGGCCTCTTTTCCAGCAAATGGTTTTCATCGATTCAGATCATATTAAAAAGATAAACAATTAAAAAATTCTTGTAACTATTCTATTGGCTGATTAAAAATTAATCTATTTTGTAAAAGGTTTAAGAGTTTTGTGAAACAGTCATTTTGTTGGTTGAAAATTTGTTTTTTTGATAAAAATTTATTTTCTTATTAAAAAAGCAACTTTTCCATTTTTGGTTAAAAATTGATATTTTTTATTTAAAAAATCGTCTTTTTTGTAAAAAGTGATTTTTTTCAATTGAAAACGTAGCTTTTCCATTTTTGGTTGAAAGTTTGTCTTTTTAAATTGAAAATGCTACTTAAATTTGTAAAACATTGAACTATTTGGTTGACAATTAACTTTTTTTTTAATTCCTGTATTTAGTTGAAAACTCGTTTTTTGTGGTTGTAAAAAAGTTGTTTTTTTTTCAGTTAAAAATGTTGCTATTCCATTTTTGATTAAAGCTCGATCTTTTTCAGATAAAAATTCAAGTAATTGTTTCTAAATACATCTACTTTGTTAAAAAGTCGTTTTTTCAGTAGAAAATTATTCTTCTTGGTTGAAACTTATATTTTTGGTTTAAAAATTAAGTATTTAGTTAAAAATGAATCTCTTTTGTGGAAAACTTAACAGTTTAGTGAAAAAGTCCTTTTTTCAGTTTTAAATTGATATTTTGTAGTTCAAAACTCGTTTTTTTTTGTCAAAAATCAAACTCATGTACTTTGTTAAAAAGTAGTTTTTTCTGTATAAAATTAATATTCGCGTTTGAAAATTTACATTTTTGGTTCAAAAATCAATTATTAGGTTAAAAATTAATCTATTTTGTTTAAAATCTAACAGTTTTGTGAAAAAATCCTTTTTTTGGTAAAAAATTAATCTTTTGTAGTTTAAAGTTCGTCTTTTTCCGGTAAAAAATTAATTTTTTAATTGAAAATGTGATTATTAAATTTTTTGTTGAAAATTCGTGTTTGGTTAACAATTCAGTTACTTGAAAAAAATTGAAAATTTTTGTGAAAGTAATTTTTTTTAGTTAACGATTCAACTTCTTTCTTAAAAATGCATTTTTTGGTTGGAGGTCATAATTATAGTTGAAAATTTATCTTTTTAAAACAATTTGACTACTTTGTTGAAAATTCGTATTCTTTGGTAAATAAAATAATTTTTTTTTTTAATTCACCTCCTTGGTTGAAAATGTATGTATTTTGTCACAAATTCGTATTTTGCAGTAGAAAATTAAGCTTCTCGGTTGAAAATTGATGTTTTCGGTTAAAAGTTTAATTATGCGGTTAAAAAATAATCTGCTTTAGGGAAAATTCAACAATTTGGTTGACAATGACCTTCTTTGGTTAATAATAAATCTATTTTGTAGAAAAATCAATAATTTTGTTGAAAAGTCATTTTTTATTGAAGATTAGCTATTTTAAATAAAAATTCGTTTATTTCTTTGAAAATTAATTTTTAACTTAAAATTTCAATATTCCTCTTTTAGTAAAATGTTAATCTTCGTCAGTTGAAAATTTGTGCATTTTGTTGAAAATTTGTCTTTTTCAGTAGAAATTTAATCATCTTGGTTAAAAATTAAAATTTTTGGTCAAATGTTAAAAATAATCCGCTGTAATCTACCTCCATTGGATAAAATCTTCAGGAGTTCCTTCCTTCTCGCGATTATGTTTTAAAATTTTTTTAAATTTTCTTAAATCTCGCATTTTTATGTATTGAGTGTCGTTGAACCTTTTTTCAGTTTAGTTCAAGAATGTACATTTGTTATAATTAAGAGTTGAAAGGCTCTTATCTCTCGCGCCCTTTACTCTTATATAAAAAAAGGCTTTTTTGAATTTCGCCAACGCTTCATCTTTCATATGAAAGTAGTCGCGTCGCTTGACTACTTTCCTGCTTCGATCCCCCAAACTCATATGAAAGCTGCTTTGTAGACAAGAGCAATCCTTAACAGAAGCTTCAAAGTCGATAACGTCTTCTTTTTCGCACGTAGGGGCAGAAACCTCTCAAGGGCGTTTTTATGGGCTTTCAATATAGACGTCCTGATGAAGAAACTATACAATTGAGTTTTTAAAAAGAAAATGGCCATTAGGAACCGCTTATAAACTACGTTAAGGGGTCATCCGCAAACTACTTCAGGGGTCGACCATTAACTTCGTTTGAAGCTGAACATAAACTACGTCTCGTGTTAACCATAAACTACTTCTGGGTCGCCCATAAGCTACGTCAACTTTTGCCCATAAACCACGTTAGGGGCCGTCCATAAAATACGTGAGGGGTCGTGCGTAATATATTTTAGGGGTCGACCATTAACTACGTTTGGATCTAACAATAAACTACATCTTAAGTCGACCATAAACTACGTCTGGGGTCGTCCGTACAAAACATCAGGGGCCGTCCATAAAATACATTATGGGTTGACCATAAAATAGGTCAGGGGCCTTTCGTAAAAGACGTTAGGGGTCGATCATTTACTTCGCCCGAAGCCGACCATAAACTACGCCTGGGGTCGATCATAAATCACGTCAGGGGTCGCCCATAGGCTACGTTAGGAGCTGTCTATAAAAAACGTTAGGGGCCGTCCATTCTTTCAGAACAGGGAAGAAAGGCTGATTCGTAACAAAAATGAGGTAATAATAGAGGAATAAAATATTTAAAATAAAATTTGTTCATGCAGTATGGAACACTTCAGAATTCTGAGATTTTCTATCAAAGAGATGAATTTTCAACCTACGAAGATAATTTTTTACCAAATAGTTGAGTTTTTAACCAAAAATTAAAATTTTAAAAAATTTTGATTTTCAGTCAAATATTTGAATTTTCTACTTAATTGTTGAATTTTTGAGCAAAACATAAAGACTTTAGACCAATAGTTTATTTTTAACAAAAAAAAAAAAAGATTAGGGGTCGGCCATAAGCTACGTGAGGGGACGTCCAATAAACTACGTCATTGGCCGTCCACAAACTACGTCAAGGAGATCAAAGAGCTAAACCAAGTAATTAATCATTTAAGAAAGTAGATCAAGTTTTAATGAACTAACTGAATCTTTAATCTAAAAAGATGATTTTTCAACCAAGACAACTAATTTTTTACCAAAACACGAATTTTCTACTAAGAAGATTAATCTTTATTTATAAAGATCTATTATATATTTATATTAATATTTATATTATATTTATATTATATATTTATCTTTATAATTAAGCTTCATCAAAAAAGGCAAAATTTAAACCGGGTTGCTGAATTTTAAAGCTAAATATGATTTTTCAAGAAAATAGTTCATTTTTTACCAAATAGTTACATTTTCGAATAAATGGATTCACTTTTAACAAAATAGACGAATTTTCTATCAAAATAGTTTATTTTTTAACTAAACATATGAATTTTTAGCCAAAAAGTGACTTATCAACCAAATAGTTTAATTTTCTACTAAATTGTTGAATTATCAAGCAAAAAGACAAATTTTCTTCGAAGTAGTTGAATTTTTAATCCGAAAATAGGAAACTCAAAGAAAAAAATAATTTATTTAGTAAATTATTTGATTCGAGAATAAGAGAATTCGTAATCTTAAATAAAAAAATTAATTTTGTTTACAAAGTTCATATTTTTTAAACCATATAATTCATTTTTAAGCACAACAGGTCAATTTGTAACCAAACAAGTACATTTTTATTCAAAATCATGAATTTTCCACCTAGAATCAACTACGTCAGGGATCGTCCATAAACTACGTCATTGGTCGTGCACAAACTACGTCAAGGGCAGCCCGTAAAACACGTTAGGGATAGTTCATAAAAGACGTGAGTTGTCGCCCACAAACTACGTTAGGGGCAGTCCATAAAATACGTGAGTGGTCGTCCATAAAATAGGTTAGGTGTAGTCCGTAAAATACGTTAGAGGTAGTCCGTAAAATACGTGAGTTGGCTCCCACAAACTACGTTATGGGTAGTACGTGAAATACGTGAGGGGTCGTCCACAAAATACGTTAGGTGTAGTCCGTAAAATATGTTAGAGGCAGTCCGTAATATACGTGAGTGGTAGTCCGTAAAATACGTGAATGGTCGTGCACAAGCTACGTTAGGGGTAGTCCGTAAAATACGTGAGTGGTCGTCCACAAAATATGTTAGGTGTAGTCCGTAAAATATGTTAGAGGTAATCAGTGAAATACGTGAGTGGTCTTCCACAAACTACGTTAGGGGTAGTGCGTAAATACATGAGGGGTCGTTCACAAAATACGTTAGGTGTAGTCCGTAAAATACATTGGAGGTTGTGCGTAAACTACGTGAGTCGTAGTCCGTAAACTACGTGAGTGGTCATCCATAAACCACGTTAGGGGTAGTCCGTAAAATACGTGAGGGGTCGCCCATAAACTATGTTAGTGGTTGACCACAAACTACATTAGAGGTGGACCTCAAACGATATTAGGGGCCGGTTTCAAACTACATCAGGGGTCGACCACATACTAGGTAGAGTCGTTTATAGACTGCGTCAGAGGGCGTTATTAACGAAAATTCTTTTTATTTATAGTTAGAACTTAATTTTTATTACTGAAAATTTTACTATTCTTTTTTTTGTTGTCAAATTAATCTTTTTAAGGGCATGCGACACAGTGGAATTCCTACATTACCAACCTCTTTTTTCTATTGAACAACATTTTTTTTTGAACCATAGAACTTTTTTTGTAAATCAAATA
>NC_046657.1:150214726-150263938 GCF_010883055.1 Belonocnema kinseyi
TTTACCAAAAAAGTTCTATGGTTCACAAAAAAATTTTGTTCAATGGAAAAAAGAGGTTGGTAATGTAGGAATCCCACTGTGTCGCATGCCCTTAAATTAAAAATTCGTCTTTTCCGGTAGAAAAATATTATTCTTGATTCAAAATTAAACTATTTGGCTTAAAGGTAATCTATTTTGTTAAAATTTTAACAATTTGGTGGAAAAGTCATTTGTTATTAAGATTCCTTCTTTTGGCTGTAAATTCATCTCTTAGGTTGAAAATTTAACTAATTTGCTTAAACATTGTTTTTTTCGATTGAAATATACATCTGCTTGCTTGAAAACTCGTTTTATAATTAGTTATTTATTTATTATTATCTTTATTTGTGTTTCTCCAGTGGAAACTTATTCTTCTTGATTGAAAATTCAATTATTTGGTTGAAAGGTCATCTATTTTTTTGAAAATTAAACAATTTAGTGGAAAATTCATTTTTATATAAAGATTCTTTAGTTTAGTAGATATTTCATCTCTTTGATTAAGAATTTAACTAATTCGTCGAAAAGTCGTTGTTTTTGTCGTTGAAACTATATTATTTAACAGAAAATTTAATTATTTAATTTGAAGATTCATACTTTTAGTTAAATATTCATCTCCTTGTTTGAAAATTCGTTTTATTTATTATTTAAATCGATCTTTTTTAGTTAAAAATTTTTTCAATTTATTAAAAACTCGTCTTTTTCGGTAAAAAATTATTCTTCAACAGAAAATGTAACTAATAGTGCTCAAGATTTGTTGTTTTCTTTTTATTTGATTCAAATATAATTTTTAAACTAAAGATTTTAGTTGTATTTTTTCCAGAAATCGTATTCTCCGGTAGAAAATCATTCCTTTTGGTTGAAAATTTACCTATTTGGTTTAAAGTTCGTCTCTTTTATTACAAATTTGTTTGAAAAGTCGATTTTTTGGATGAAGATTTTTCATTTTAGTTGCCAATTCATCTATTTGGTTGAAAATTTAATTTACTCTAAAAAAATCGTTTTTTCTTTTTTTTTTTTGAAAATGTATTATTTAACAGAAAATTTAACTATTTGGTTAAAAATTAATTGTTTTCGTTTTTTGTTGAAATTAAATTTTTTAACAGCAATTTGAACTATTCCATTTTTTATGAAAATTTTCTTTCTTTTTTTAGTTTAAAATTTTCCAGTAGAAAAATATTCTTCTTCGTTGAAAAATTAACCATTTGGTTCAAATTTCACCTATTTCGTTAAAAACTTAAAAATTTAGAGCAAAAGTCATTTTTTAGGATGAAGATTTTACATTTTACTTTAAAATTCATGTGTTTAGTTGAAAATGTAATTAACTTGTTAAAAAATTGTTTTTTGATTTAAAGTTTATTATTTAACAGAAAATGTAACTGTTTTAGTTGGAGATTCAACCATTTGGTTTAAAGTTCATATATTTTCTTGAAAATGTAACAATTTGGTGGAAGTCATTTTTTTCGTTGAAAAAATTGCTGTTTTTTGTTGTTGTTGAAAATGTATTATTTAACAGAAAATTTAACTGTTTTAGTTAGAGATTCATTGTTTTAGTTTTTTTCTTTAAATTTAATTTTTTAACTACAATTTAAACTATTCAATTTTTTATGAAAACTTTTTTTTTAGTTTAAAAGTACCCTGTAGAAAATTAAACCATTTGGTTCAAAATTTATCCATTAATTTTTTTTTTTTTAATTTATTGGAAAAGTAATTTTTATGCAGATTCTTCAATTTAGTTGAAAATTCATCTCTTTGGTTGAAAATTTTACAAATTTGTTAAAAAATTGTTGTTTTTTTGGTTAAAAATTGATTAGTCAACACAACTTTAAACTATATTTGAGTTAAAGATTCATTAGCTTCGTTTTTTTTAATTTCATTTTTAACTACTATTTTAACTACTTCATTTTCTACGAAAAATGGATTTTTTTCACTTTAAAGTTGTACGCGTTTTTTAAAAATTTATGCATTTTGCTGAAAACTCATCTTTTTCGGTTTTGTTAAAAATTCAACAATTTTTCTAAAAAACAATCATTTTTGGTTAAAAATTCGCCTGAGTTTAGTTTAGGCGGAGTTATCCGCCTTAAGTTTATATAATCCAGAGTGATCCTGTAAAATCTGGAGTAATATTAGGTAATCCAGAGTAATCCTATGCAATCCGGGGTAATTTTAGGTAATCAAGAGTAATCCTATCCAAAAAAGAGTAATTTTATATATAGAGGTAATCCAGAGTAATTCTATGCAATACGGAGTAATTTTCGGTAATCCAGAGTAATACTATGCAACAGGAAGTAATTTAAAAATAAAGGTAATCCAGAGTAATTCTATACAATCCGGAGTAATTTTCAGAAATCTAGAGCAATACTGTGCAAGCCAGAGTAATTTTAAATATAGAGGTAATCCTGAGTAATCTTAGGAAATCCGGAGTAATTTTTGGTAGTTCAGAGTAATTCATGCAATCCAGAGTAATTTCAAATAGAGACGTAATTCAGAGTAAACCTATAAATTCCGGAGTAATTGTAGGTAATCCAGATTAATCCTATGCAACCCAGAGTAATTTTAAATATAAATGTAATCCAGGGTAATCCTATGAAATCCGGAGTAATTTTCGGTAGTCCAGAGTAATCCTATGCAGTCCAGAGTAATTTTAAACAGAGACGTAATCCAGAGTAATCCTATAAAACCCGGAGTAATTGTATGTAATCCAGAGTAATTTCATTCAACCCAGAGTAGCTTTAAATATAGACGTAATCCATAGTAATCCTAGGAAATCCGGAGTAATTTGAGATAATTCAGAGTAATCCTATTCAATGCAGAGTAATTTAAAAAATAGAAGTAATCCAGAGTAATCCTTTGAAATCCGAAATAATTTGAGGTAATCCAGAGTTATCCTATGCAATGCAGAGTTATTTTAAATATAAACGTAATCCATGGTAATCCAAAGTAATTTTAATTAGATGTAATTCTGTGTAATCCCATAAATTATCCGGAGTAATCTTGGGTTATCCAGGGTAATCCTAAGTAATTCAGAGTAATTATATCAATGCCGGTAATCCAGGGCAATTCAGAGTAATCCACTTGCACTGAACAGAATTTTTATGAGTTTTTATTAATTAGACTTAATGTTACGCTAATGATAATTGAATAGCCGTGAGTAATTAAAAAAAAGTAATTACGAAATTGTTTCAATCATATTAGAATCAGATCAAGCGTTAAATTAAAGTAGCGGTCCCAAGACCTAACGGTCTCACATTCAGCAGGGCAGTGGTTCTCAACTGAACTTTTTTGGAACGAAGAAATGTTTACTGTTATTACATTTGTGATCAACTAGCACTAAAAATTATAGAAGAGATAAACAAAATAATAAATCAAGAGTAAAAAATGTAACATTTATGATAATTAACATATTTTTATTGCATTATATAAAATATTAATAATAAATATATTGATTATTATTATTATTATTATTATTATTATTTATAGAAATAGTTTATTTGATATAATTTTATTATATTACACACACACACACACATATATATATATATTTTATTACTATTAAATAATATTAAATTTAAATAATAATTTTTAAAACCAAAGCTTACCAAAGCCGGTAAATTTTAGCAAGTTATATTAAAAATTATTACTTTTGAAGCGGAATACATCTAAGAAAGAAGAACGGATACATCTGGAATTTACAGGGTACTTAAATAAGTGTTTTTGCTTGAATCACCGGGCTGACTGAAAAACCCTGAATAATAAAATTTACGATACTGTACAATTTTCAGGTTAGAAAATTTCCAAATAATAAAATTTCCGGATAATAAAAATAACGATTAATAAATTTCGCAACAGTTTATAATATTACTGAATTTGGAAATTCCCTAATAATAAAATTTTCGCCAGAAAATAGACAATTTATAAAATATCCGAACTGGAAAATTCCCGAATTTCAGCAGTTATAAAATTTGTTTACAAATAATTTCTTATTTATTAAAAATACTTTTATATTTTATTATTTTTATTATTACTTTTATTATTATTATTAAAAATAATTTTCTAATTCGGCAATATTATAAATTGTTCGGCAATTTTACAATTCAGGAATTTCATTAATCGGGAATTTTATTATTTGGAAATTTTAAAGTGTCTGGAATTTTATTTTGAGGGAAATCCATTATTCGGGAATTTTATTATGTGGTAATTTTACGGTGTTATGAATGTTATTTTATCGGGAATTTTCCAATTTGGAATTGGAATTGGGCATTTCAGTATTCGGGAATTTTACAATGTCCGGAATTTTATTTATCTAGATTTTTCCAATTCGAGAATTTTATTATTTGGGAACTTTCCAATTCGGAAATTTCATTATTTGGTCATTTTTCAGTGTAAGGAATTTTATTTTTTGGGAATTTTCCAATTCGGGAGTTCCATTATTCGGGAATTTTACAGTGGTGGGAATTTCATTATTAGGGAACTTTATTATTCGGGAATTTAATTATTTGGGAATTTAATTATTCAAAAGTTTTATTATTTAGAAACTTAAATATTTTGGGGTATTTTATTATTCTGAAACTTTGAAGGGTCAGAAATTTTATTTTTTGGAAATTTTCCAATGTGGGAATTTCATTGTTCGGGAATTTTTCGATTGGGTAATTTTATTATTAGAAAATTGTATTATTTGGGAATTTTTATTTTTTGGGAATTTCATTATTCGTGAATTCGACAGTGTCGAAAATTGTATTTTTAGGGAATTATTCAATTCGGGAATTTATTTATTCGCAAATTTTATTGTTCGGGAGTTTTATTATTTAGAAATTTTAGATTTTTGGGTATTTTACCATTCAGAAATTTTACAGCGAAAGGAATTTTTTTTAAATTTTTCATTGTGGGAATTTCATTATTTGAGAATTTTTCGATTCGGTGTTTTATTATTCTGAAATTTTATTGCTCGGGAATTTTATTATTCCGAAATCTTATTATTTGGGAATTTTATTATTAGGAAATTTTATAATTTTGGAATTTCATTATTCGGGAATTTTATAGTGTCGGGAATTTTATTACTCGGGAATGTTATTATTCGAAAATTGTATTTTGCGGGAATTTTTCAATTCGGGAACTTAATTATTCAGAAATTTTATTGTTCGGAAGTTTTATTATTTAGAAATTTTAAGATTTTTGGTTATTTTATTATTCGTAAATTTTGCAGTGTAAGGAATTTTATTTTTTTGAAATTTTCCAATGTGGGAATTTTCTTATTCCGGAATTTTTCGATTGGTGTTTTATTATTCTGAAATTTTATTATTCCGAAATTTTATTATTCCGAAATTTTATTATTAGGAAATTTTATTATTTGGGAATTTTATTATTCGGGAATTTATAGTGTCGGAAATTTTATTATTCGGAAATTTTATTTTTCGGGAATTTTACGATTCGGGAAATTCATTATTCGGTAAATTCATTATTCGGTAAATTTATTATTCGAGAATTTTTCAAATCGGGAATTTCATTATTCGGGAATTTTATTGTTCGGGAACTTTTGGATTCTGTAAATTTATAATTCGGAAATTTATTGTTCGGGAATTTTATTATTCGGGAATTTTACAGTGTTGGGAATTTTCCAATTATGGGATTATATTATTCGGAAATTTCATTATTTTGGAACTTTACAGTTTTAGGATTTTTATTTTATCGGCAAAATTTTCCAAGCAGGAATTGGAATAGGAAGCTCTTCCAGAATTATTTAAAAAAATCAAATTGTATCAAAATCACTTTTAAATTAAGGCTATCCAAATCCAAGACTGCTTATTATACCAAGGATATTTTTACAAAGAAAACAAGACAAAAGTCTGTTTCCTATTCTTCTGAAACATCTTTTTTATAATTGTTTAATTATTTGTTAAATATTTCGGTCAAAATGAAACTAAATACGTAAAAAGGGCTAATTTATCTTAAAAATAATTACAAATTATGAAAATTAATTTGAACAAATTAAAAAATACATTGAGTCAGAACACCCTTCATCGCAGTTTATTCATAAATTTCTGGTGAAACACGGCTTTGCACAACTTCGGCAGCCCCCATACAATATTCTGGCCTGGCTTCATCTTCACTGTGGGCAAAGTGAATAAATAAATAAATTCGAAGATTATTGTTATTAACAATTCATATTTCCGAAATTATTAATCAATTAAATATGTAAATAATTATTTAATTTTGCAATTTACAGGAATGTTACTGCCGTTTTTTCTCATCGCTTTTTTCTTCGGAGGAAGTCATGCGCTTGCTATTGGCCAGGAGGAAATTGAAAATGATGAATTTGCGCGTCACTATAATTCAAGATACTCAGTCTACGATGAACCGTACAATATTGAGTTCAAGTATCACAATTATGAACAAATGAGTCGATTTCTTCGAACTACGTCTCTTCGCTTTCAGAATCTGACTGCCCTCTACTCGATAGGAAAATCAGTCAAAGGTATATATATTTACTTATGAACAATAATATTTTCGATAATTATTGACTTATTTTTTATTGAAATTATATTTTTGTCCTAAATAATAATTGCCGGGTAGCTCAGATAGTAACGCTTCTGATGCATTAACGGAAGGTTGCGAGTTCAAATCTCACTGCCTGTAATTTTTTTTCATTATTGTTTTTTTATTTTTTATTTATTAAAATGTTTATGAATATATTTTTCTTCAATTATTTTTAAAAATTCTGCTAATAATAATTTTCGTAATATTTTCTTTTACGGAACAACTGACTTATCTTAATTTTCTATTGCAACTTAATTGTTTAACTGAAAATGTAACTATTCTATTTTAGGTTGATAATATGTCTTTTTTACTTAAAAATTCAACTATTTCGTCGAAAATCCTTGTATTTTGTTGAAATTAGGTCTTTTTTAGTGAAAAATTTATCTGATTTTGTTAAAAATTATTTTTTAAAATTTAAAAGTCAACTATTTGCTTGATTTTTGAAAGCTTGTTGAAAATTTATTTTTTTAAATTCATCATATTGTTAAAAATGTAATTATTTTGTCGAAGTTTTTTTTCTTTTCAGAATTAAATTTTTTCTGTTGAAATTGTGACTTCTATTTTTTGTTAAAAATTAATTTTTTGTAGCAATAAATTATACTATTTGTTTAAATATCCATTTTTTTGTGACAAATTCATCTTTTTGTAAACGATTCCTTTTTTGTAGTTAAAAAATAAGTTTTCGGTTTAAAGCCTGTCTTTTTTGCTTGAAAATTCAACAATTTAGTAAAAAACTAAACTATTCGGCTAACAAATTAACTTTTTTGTTAAAAATTTAACTATTTGGTGGAAAATTAAATTTTTTGTTAAAGAATATGTTTAGCTTCAAAATTTATCAATTAGATTGAAAATTCGTTTTTTTTTTGGTAAAACATTATTTTTTTTGGTGGAAATTTCATCGTTTTGGATAAAAATGTCACCGTTTGGTTAAAAAATGAATTAGATGGTTAAAAAGGAAACACTTCGTAAATTTTTATCAAATATTTACAATGATGGTTAAAAATCAACTATTTAGTTGCATTTTTTTCGATAAGTTTCATATTTTTGGATTAAAAATTCAATCACTTTGTAGAAAATTCGTCTTTTTGCTTGTTAATTCAAGAATTTAGTAGAAAATTAAACTATTTGGTTGACAATAAACTTTTTTGCTAAAAAGTCATATTTTTGGTTGAAAATTCAATTATTTTGATAGAAAATTTATTTGGTTAAAAATTAATTAATTTATTTGAAAATTTAACTATTTGGTAGAAATGAACTATTTTCTTGAAAAATCATATTTAGCTTCCATATTTAACAACATGATTAAAAATTTGTCTTTTTTGAGAAAAAACTAATCTTCTTGGTAGAAAATTCATCTTTTTAGTAAAACATTTAACAATTTTGTAGAAAATTGAACTACTTCGTTCAAAGTTGAACTACTTAGTTAAATCAATTTGGTTGAGAATTAAACTGTTTCGTTAAAAATTATTTTTTGTATTTTAATTCAACTTATCGAATATTCGTTAAACAAAATTAAAATTAATTTTTGAACTGAAAATTTAACTATTTGATTAAAAATACGTTTTCTGGCAACAAATTAATATTCTTAGTTAAAAAATTGATCTTTCTATTTTGAAGATTCAGTTATTGTATTAAAAGTTCATCTACTTTCTTGCATTATTAATTATTTGGTTTATCTCTTTGATTGATAATTTAACTATTTCATTCAGAATTAATTTTTTAAACTAAAAATGTAATGATTTGATTTTTCGTTCAAAATTAATATATAAAATAGAAAATTGATGTTTCTTAGTTGAAAATAAAAAAATTATGTTAAAAACTCATTCTTTTTCGTTGATTGAAAATTAATATTTTCAATTAAAATATCAACTATTACATGTTTCGTTAAGAATTATTTTTTTTGTTGAAAAATAAACTACTAGCTTGAAACTTAATCTACTTTTATAAAATTTACTTTCATTTAAGTTGGAAATTCATATTTTTGGGTTAAAAATTAAACTCTTTTGAATAAAATTTCATCTTTATGGCTTCGCAATTCAACCATTTGGTTGAAAATTAACTTTTCATTTGAAAATTCATATTTTAGGTTGAAAATTTAAATATTTAGTTAAAAATATTTGCGGAAAAATTAGATTTTTGATTTGAAATTTCAAGTTTTTTACAGCTAAACTGTCATTTTCCTTTAAAAAATTAAACGTTGAAGATTAATCTATTCATTAGAAAGTTCGACTCTTAGTTAGAACATTATTCTTTCAGCTGGAAATATCCATCTTTTTGATTGAAAATTCAACAATTTGCGTGAATAATTAAATTTTTTGTTGAAAAATTATATTTTGTTGTGGAAAATTCAACTGTTCTGTAGATGATTCGCCTTGTTCTCTTTAAAGTTCAACCTATTTGATGACTATTTTAATTTTTTGTTCAAAATTAATTTGTTTCGGTTAAAATTTAATTTTTTATCTGAAAATTTGACTATTCCATTGTTGGTAAGAAATTCATTCTGTGTAAGTTGCAAGTCTATTATTAGGAAAATTTGTATTTGGTTGAGAAAAATATATATTTTTTTAAATTCTTCCTTTTGGTTGATAATTCAACTATTCTGTTAAAAAGTCGCTCTTGTTTTCGATTAACTCTATTGGTTGAAAATTCTTCTTTCGGTAGAAAAGTCATCTTTCTTGGTTGAAACTTCATCATTTTGGTTGAGAATTCAAATATTTTGTTAAAAATGATTTTGTTTTTGCGTTTAATTTAACTGATTGGAAATTCACTCCTTGGTAGAAAATTCACCTTTGCTGTTAGAAAAGTCATCTTTCTTGGTTAAAAATAAACATTTTTGTTCAAATTTTAACTATCTTCGAAAAAAATCATCGATTTGGCTTGAAAATGTAACTATTTTGTTAAAAGTTTAACTATTCTCTTGAAAATGTCACTTTTTTGCAATAAATTACCTTTTTAGGTTGAAAATTGATTTCTTTCATAAAAAATTTTGAAATCTTAGAATTCTGAAGTGCTTCATATTAAATTAATGAATTTTATTTTAAATATTTTATTCCTCTATTATTCCTTCATTTTTGTTAGAAGTCATCTTATCTTCCATGTTATGAGAGATCGGACGGCACCTGACGTATTTTAAAGACGATCCCTAACGTAGTCTATGGACGACCCCTAACGTACTTTATGGACGACTCGTAACGTAGTTTGTGTTCGGTCGCTATTATAGTTTAAGGACGACCCCTAGCGTATTCTATGGATGACCCCGAGCCTAGTTTATGGGCGTCCCCAAAGTAGTTTAGGGACGACCCATAACGTACTTCATGGGGGACCACTAACGTAGTTCGCGGTTGACCATCAACGTACTTTATGGACGACCTCTAACGCAGCTTATGGTTGGCCCCAACGAACATTATGGACTACCCTTATGTAGTTTATGGACGGCCCATAACGTAATTTTTGGCTAAATATTAATGGAATTTATGGACAACTCCGAATTTAGTGTGTGGTTGACGCCTAAAGAACCTTATGGACGACCCCAAATGTAGTTTATGGACGGCCTCTAATGTAGTTTGTGGTTTACCATTAACGTACTTTATGGACGACCCCTATCGTATTTTACAGACTTCCCCTAACGTACTTTGTGGTTGACCCCTAACGAACGTTATGGACGACCCCTAATGTCATTTATGGACGGCCCTTAACGTAGTTTGTGGTTGAATATTAACGTAATTTATGGACGACCCCAAATGTAGTTAATGGACGACCCCTAACGTAGTTTGTGGTTGACCACTTAAGTATTTATGGACGACCCCGAAGAAATAACAGGTCAAAGGCAGAAATAAAAAAAAATAAACATTTTTTTTGCACAGGTCGTGATCTCTGGGTGATGGTCGTTTCCTCCTCGCCTTACGAACACATGATCGGCAAACCCGACGTGAAGTACGTGGCTAACATACACGGAAACGAGGCTGTGGGCCGGGAGCTGATGTTGCATCTCATTCACGTATGTAAATTCACCGTCCGTCGACCTCATTCACTTCTTTTCAGGTCGCTCTGCTCGCTTACTGGCTAGAAACACTAAACGTTTCCGTCACACCTGTAAAAACCTTCTATACAGTGTACGTATTCTATAGGGGCAGGATGTACTTATAATCACGAATGCGTGATTTTTTTTCTTTCCAATTCCAAAGCCTACAATGCAAGTGAAAGTGGGGTTTACGGTGCACAGTGGACAGTCCACGGCGGAGAAAAGTATTTTGTTTAAAAAAAAAAATGCGAAAAAATAATTTCCGTTTTGATTTCACGGTCTGCAAACTTTTTACAGTTTTTTCCTTTTTATTTTAAATTTAATTATTGATTTCAATTCTACGTGACCGTAAGAGGGAATTGGGTATCCATGGGAATTTTTTTAGTTAGGCTTTACATTCTTTTAGATTTCAAAGTTTTTATTTAAAATTATCATCACAAATTGAGGTACTTTATTAAAAAAAAGATATTTATTTAATTATAAAAAGAAAAAAAATCTTTTTAGTTTGTAATAATCTAATGACTATTATTTAATTTTTTAATCTTCTTTCAACTTCCTTATCCTACAATGTAAGTGTAAATGGGGTGTACGGTACATGGTGGATAGTCCACAATGGAGAAGAGTATTTTATTTTTTTCTTAAATACGAAAATTTTTTTTCTTCTATATTTACGGTCTGCAAACTTTCTACAGTTTTTTCTTATTATTTTTAATTTAAAAATTGATTTCAATCATGCATAACCGTAAGAGGGAATTGGTTATCCATTGGAATGTTTTTATTTATTTTTAACATTTTTTTAAATTTCAACGTCGATACAAAACTTCCCTAAGATTCTTGGGAAAATTTTCCAGTGATTTTTTATTTTGAAAAATAAATTTTAAAAGAAAAGTGAAAATATTTCGGACCATTTAAAATAACTTTCTAAAATTTCGAAACTAAATATAGAAAATTTTAAAGAAAAATGTTGCAATTTTGCTAAATTTCTCAAAAAAGTGTCTGGAAGATTCTAGAGCAAGTTTTTTAATTTTTCAGGTTATTAAAGAAAAATTTAGAAAAAATTGAAATCATTTTGAAAGATATTTAGTATTTCCAAGGAAAATTAGTTTTTTTTTCATTTAAAAACAATTAGTTTAAAGAGAATGTTTAAAAAATTTTAAAAACATTTCAAAAGATTTTTTAAATTTTCGGAAAAGAATCTGGAAGATTTTAATTTCTTTTAATTTATAGAATTAAAAAAAATTGTAATCATTCTAAAAGATATTTAAAAGTTTAAAAGAAAATTTAAAAATAATTTTTATTTGAAAAGATTCATACAAATTTTAAACAAAGTGCATATATTTGAAAATTCCTAAATAAAATGTAGAAGCTTTTTAAGATTATTTAAAAGTTTTCATAATAATACAAACCAATTGCTAAGATTCTACGGAAAATTAATTTTTTTTGTTTAAAAAATATATATTTTAAAGGGAATATTTAAAAAGATTTTAAAACATTTCAAAGGACTTTTAAAATTATCAAAAAAAGAATATGGAAGATTTTTAAAAAATTTCTGTAAATTTACAGGATTAAAGAACATTGGAAATTTTGAAAGATATTTAATAGTTTAAAACAAAATTCAAAAATAATTTTAAATTTGAACAGATTCATACAAATTTCAAATAAAATGTATATTTTTGAGGAATTCAAAATAAAGTGTACATTCTTTTTAAGGGAAATAAAATGTTTCAAATAATGCAAAAACGTTTTCTAAAATTCCACGGAAAATAAAAAAATAAATTATTTGGAAAAAATATTTTTTAAGATAATATTTAAAAAGATTTTGAAACTTTTTAAGGACTATTAAAATTGTCGACAAAGAATCTGGAAGAGTTTTAATCAATTTCTTAGAATTTGCAAGATTTTAAAAAATTGGAATAATTTTAAAAGATATTTAGAAGCTTAACAGCTATTCAAGAATAATTTAATATTTACAAACATTTATAGATGTTTTAAACAAAATGTATATATTTAATGATTTATAAATGAAGTTTAAAAGCTTTTTAAGGAATTTGGTAGGTTTCAAAATAAAACAAAACATTTTTTAAGATTACACGGAAAATTATAAATTTTTTTTTTACTATGGAAAAATTAGTTTAGAGAGAATATTTAAAAAGGTTTGAAAACACTTCGAAATATTTCCAAAATTTTCGGAAGAGAATTTGAAAGATTTTTAACCAATTTGAATTTGAAATAAAAAATAATGTCTTAAGATTCCTGAGAGAATTTGAAATTATTTTTTATTTTTAAAAATTAATTTGAAGATAAAATTGAAAAAGGATATTTGAAGAGTTGGGACAAAAAAGTAAAATCTTTTTAAGGATATTGAAAGGTTTCAAAATTAAAAATAACATTTTTTTCCAAGATTCCACGGAAAACTTCTATTTTTTTTTTAGTTTTGAAAAAATGAATTTAAAGAGAATATTTAGAAAGGTTTGAAAATACTTCCAAGATTTTTTTAAACAGAATTTCTCAGATTTTAAGGCACTTATTTTTATTTTTAAGCTTTAAAAAAATTGAATAAAATTTTAACCAAATAGTGGAATTTGAACATAAGAAAGATCAGTTTTCAATTTAAAAAAAAATTAACAAAAAAAATTGCAATTTAAAAAAGAACATTAAAAAAAGAGTTACATTTTCAACGAAAAAGATGAATTTTTAATTTAAATTATGAATCGTTAAGAAAGAATGTGAATTTTTAACAAAGTAGTTCAACTTTTGACAATTAATTGCATTTTAAACGAAAAAGGATAAATTGATAACCAAAAACCTAATAGTTGATATTTCAACTATAAAATATTTTTATTTAAATAAATTAAAGTTCAAGAAAAAAAAGATAAATTTTCAACAAAGTAATTTAGGCCTCAGCCAAAGAAGATTAATTTATAACCAAACAGTTTAGCGAAAAAGCAAGAAAAAGGGAAAGTTTCTTAAAAACAGGGGAAGAGATAACAATTTTTTAAAAGGAAGAAAAGAGGGGCATATGGAGAAAAGTGTCCAGTCTGTAGTTATTAAATATTCCTATTTCATTTTTTTAATAAAATTTTGTAATCACATTTTTTATTTAAATTGCTTAAAACTTGAAAGTCTTGATTAATAATTATTATCAAATTAAAAGAAATGGCAGTCTTTAATTTAAATAAATACCTTTTCATTTTGTAATAATGCATGAGACTGAAGTTTATGAACACAAAACCCTCGAATAGTTAGTATTCTCGCGTGGAAGCCTAGAATCATTCACATTCCGATATTGGCACAGCCCGTACGGTAAATACTAATTCGGAAGTACTTTGACTCTTGGAAGTCCCGCGAATCGATTTCGCATAATCGACTCTGAATAAACGGAACAAATTTCGATTCTTAAATTAATCTATCTAGAATTAAGTTACAAGATAAGTAAGAACTACTAAGAACAAAAAAAAAATGAGTCAAAGTAGGTTTTCGCAACCCCTCCTCTCCTATACTTCCCCTACTTCTATTGTCCTTCCCAACTTCCCCTTATTTCCCCCCACCCCTGCCAAAGTTCTTCCTTCTCTACTTCCTCCTGCCCTCGTCTTGCGGGCTAGCACTCTTGATCTCCTACATGCCTTTACCAGCCCTCGTTTCCTCACACTCACTTCCTCTATTTCTCTTCCCATTATTTCCCCATACTTCCTGTACCAACTTTTACCCTAACTTTCCCTAATACCCCTCCCCACATTAAACCTGACTACCCCTACTTCCCCTCCTCTCACTTCCTTCTTTCTACTTTCCCTCCCCCTCTTTCCCATTATTTCCCGTCCCCTCACTTCAACTCTTCTACTTTACCTTACTTGATTTTCCACCACTACACTTCCCCTCACTTCCTATAGTGAATTTGACATCCTTTCCCCCTCACATGCTTTTCTTTTTCCAGTACCTCCTCGCTTGTAATTTGTATACCCCTTCTCTGGTGGAGAGTTTCTTCGACGGCACTCACCTCTAGCCACCCTCATTTCCCTTTTCAACAACCCCTTGTTTGTTTTTATATCCATTTCCGCCCAATTCAACTAATTTCCTCGCCTCACTTCCCTTACTTCCCCTAATACCCTGGGGATAATTTCCCCTCATTTCCCGTATTTTCCCTAAACCTCCTTCTCCTCTTTCTTTAAAGTCAGGTTTAGATTTTATCCAAAATATTAACCATTTAAAAAATATGCGGATAAAAACCTAGCATCTACTAAATTATACAGATTTTATACCAAATTTGAAAGGAAAATTATTGAGTGGTCCTAAGTCGGCAGAGTGAGAGTTTTTTGTCTAAAATAGAGGGTAAACAGGATTTAATTGCGCTTTGATGTCTTTGGTCACTGATCAGCTACCATGATCCTTGATCTACAATTATATGTCGTTCAGAGAAGTGTAGAGTGATTTTTGTGGTCGCCATGTTGCGCAAAGTGAAGAAGTCGATTCTGGCTATTTCTCAGGATGCAAAAAAAGGGCAGATTATCTAAGTTTTAAGAGGAAATTGATAAATTTAAACCATATGCAATAAAAAAGCAGGTAGAAAATTGTTAATAAGAAAACACAGAAAATAAAAGGACACCTGTCAGAGACAAGCAAAATTTAGTCAAAACAAAACCAAACTAAAAAAGTAACAAGAGATGAGTGACATGGAGTTGAAACAAAACAAAATAAAATAACACACAAATAGCAACAAAAGCAACAAAAAACGTTGCCGACTCTTTACGATATCGCAAAGGCACCGAAAGGACATAGACATAGGATGTCGTAAAGATGTCGTGAAGATGTCGTAACGTGTCGTAAAGACGACGCCAAATTTTGTACCCACTGGGTAATCGATTAGACGTTTCAAAATATTTAAACAACTGTAGCTGCTTTACAAGAATGGAAGAAAATGGAATTCCGTTCGCACGACAAATTTATATCCCATTCTGTCATGATAAATGGTTAATCTGACGCGCGCACCATCTTTGAGAAACACGAGGGTGCCAGCTTAATCCACAGTGTCGACTTAGGACCACTGTCCCCTACACAATTCCATCCATTACAAAAAAAAAAGAACACGCGTGATTTTCCTGATATAGATCAAGCTGCAGCTTCAATAACTTAATCAGTTATTATATTATTAGTTTTTTTATTAAATAAAAAATTATGCTTTTAAATAATTCACTGAATTTATTTCTTTTTTTTTAAATTCTTCTATTTATATTATTTCTACTATTCGCACTTGGTTTCATTTTTTCATTTCATTACTTCAATTACCTTCAACATAAGTAAATAAAATATTAATATTTATGTACTTAACAGAATTTGTCCACAGGTAGTGTTTTTGGCGGGTATTTTTAAACTGCGATGATAAAATAAAATCTAAAACTGCTTTCTTATCGATTATATTTGTAAAGTGTAAAAAAATATGTCAAAGGTCGAAAATCTGATTTGCAGTTATTCGTCACAAAATATGGGACTGATTCCTATATCACCTGGTTGTTAGATAACACCAGGATCCACATACTGCCGTCTATGAACCCGGATGGTTTCGAAGTTTCAAAAGAAGGATATTGTGACGGTTCACAAGGAAGGTGATTTTTTTGAAAATATATAAGAAAATTAAAGGTATTATGTGCTGCGAATTTACTTCCTCTCTCCTCATTTCCCCTACTTCCCCTTTCATAATTTCTTATCACTTCTCCTGCCTTTCCTCTCATGAGTACTTCTCCTTTCCCCTACTTCTACTCCCCTTAATTCCCATCACTTTTCCAATTTCGCTCCCCGAATTTCCTCTCATTCCCCCTCCACTAATTTCCCTTCAAGTCTCCTACTTCCCGGCCCCTCATTTCCTCTTACTTTACCTACTTCTCTTGAACTCATTTCCTCTCACTTCCCCTACTGTTCCTCTCTATATTTCTCCTACTTTAAATTTCCTTACTTTCTCTACTTTCTATTTGAAGCCCTCCTCTCTCCTACTTCCTCTCATTTATACTTACTTCTCCTACATCCATAATAAATGTACCATACTTTATCTACCCTCACTACGCCTCACTTCCTGTAGTTCCCCCTTCCTCACTTCTTCCCCTCCAATTTTCCCTAATTCATCTATTTCCACTTTCCACATTCCCCATTACTTCCCTAATTTTCTCTTCCCTCATTTTTTATCAGTTCTTCTACCTTTTTTTCACTCATTTCCCCTAACTTCCCCTGCCCTTCCTCCCATAATCCCCTCTTATTTTCGATAAATCTCCTCCATTAATTTCCCACCACATTCCTTACTTTCGATCCCCTTGTTTCTTCTCACTTCCCCTCCAAGCATTTCCCTACAAGTCAACTTCTTCCCCTCATTTCCCTTTAATTCACCTAATTATCTTGGTCCCATTTCCTAACACTTTCTCTGCTGTTCCTCCCTATATTTAGCCTGCTTCAAATTTCCTAGCTTTCCATAATTTCCATTCGAAGCCCTCACTTCCTCTCCTCTACTGTACCTCATTTCTAATAATTTTCCCTACTATGTCTCATTTATACTTACTTCCCCTACTTACCTAATTAATTAACCCTACTTCTTCTATCCTTATCATGCCTCCTTTCCCGCAGTTTACATTCTCACTTCCCCTCCTCCATTTTCTTAAAATTCATTTACTTTCCCTTCCCTTATTCCGCATTAATTCCGAATTATCCCTTTTCTCATTTTTTATCCGTTCTCCAAATTTTTCTTTCCTTACTTATTCTCGCTTTTCCTACTTTCTCGCCACTTATTTCTCCTCACTTTGTCTTTACATATTTCTCCTCACTTCTGTACTTTCTCTATCAAAATTACACCTTATTCCGCTTTATTTTCCCTACTTTATCCCCTCCATACTACACCTACTTACCATCTCCCCATTGCCCTATATACCTCCGGTTATGGCCCTTAACAACCCTCCTTTCCCACTCTTCATTTTCCCTCACTAACCCTACTTTCCCTTCCTTAATTTGCTCCCGCTTTTCATACTTCCCTTTTCTCTTACTTTCCCTAATTCTCCTCTACAATTTCACCCTCATCTCATCTCGCTTCTCTCACTTTCCCTCCCGTTATTTCACATCACTTCACCTACTTTCCCTTCCCTAATTTCACCTTACATCTCCTACACCCACTTCAATCATTCTCCTCACTTCCCGTACTTTCCCGCTACTTATTTCCCCTCATTACCCCTATTTTCTCTCCCTTAATTTCGCCTTTCTTCTTCCCTTTCCCCTTTCTTTCCCGACTTGCCCTCTCCTTATTTGCCCTAATTTCACTTGCTTCCCCTCTTCTCATTTTCCCTCACTTCCCCTGTCAACCCTCCCATTATTTTCTCTTGTTTACACTACTTCTCCTTTCCTCATTAACCTCATTTCCCCTAATCTCCTGTTCATTATTGTTGAATATGATTTTTCATCATTATTTTTTTTATATAAATTTTCAGATATAATGCACGAGGATTCGATTTGAATCGCAACTTCCCCGATTATTTCAAACAGAACAACAAGAAGAGTCAACCGGAAACGGAAGCGGTTAAAGAATGGGTTTCCAAGATACAATTTGTACTCTCGGGAAGTCTCCACGGCGGTGCCCTCGTTGCAAGCTACCCATTCGACAACACCCCGAATTCACGTAAGAATCTTTTTGCATATTTTTTTAAACTGTTATTAATTTGTTTATTTATTTACCTATCAAATTCTTTATAATATCTTGTAATCCCATACTATCTCGATGGATCCCATGCAATCCCAATACATTTCTTTCGTATCACGAACGATCTCTATAAAATTTTTTACAATCCTTTACAATTCCTACTGATCTCTAGTTGCCTCTATAAGATTTCGTACAACCCCATGTACTGCTTTGAATCTCATGCAATCCTTTATAACCCCATACAATCTCTGTAAAATATTTAGAGATCTCTATAAAATGTTGTGCCATTCTATGCCATCCCTTTACAATCTGATACAATCCATTACAATCCCTTGTATTTCCATGTAATTTTGATAAAAACCCAAAGCAGTTTTGATGGAATTCCATGCAATCTCATTAAATCTTTATAAATTCTAGGGCGATCTCTATAAAAGTTCGTAAAATTTCATAAAGCGCTTGCAATTCCCATGCAATCATTGTGATCCCATGCTATCTCATTAAATCTTTACAAATTCTAGAGCAATCTCTATGAAATGGTGTGCCATCATATGCCATCCTTTACAATCCCATTTAATTCTTTACAATCCCTTGTAGTCCCATGCAATTTCGGTGAAAACCCATGCAGTTTTGGTGGAATCCCATGCTATCTCCCTAAATCTCTATAAATTCTAGAGCGATCTCTATAAAAGGTTGTGCCGTCCTATGCCATGCTTTAAAATCCCATGCAATCCTTTACGATCCCTTGTAGTCATATACAATTTTGATAGAAACCCATGCAGTTTTAATGGAGTCCCATGAAAACTCATTAAATGTTGAATTGTCTCTATAAAATTTCGTACAATTCTTTAAAGTGCTTGCATTATCATACAATTTTTGTAGCCACATGCAATCTCGATGGAATCCCATGCTATCTCATTAAACCTTTATAAATTATAGAGCGATCTCTATAAAATGTTGTGCCATCCTATGCTATCCTTAACAATCCCATTTAACCCTTGTAGTCACATACAATTCCGTTAAACACTCATGCAGTTTCGATGGAATCCCATGCTATCTGACTTATTCTCAGTAAATTCTGGAACGATCTCTATCAAAGTTTGTGCGATCCTATGCTCT
The DNA here is from genome assembly GCF_010883055.1 of Belonocnema kinseyi. Lineage (NCBI taxonomy): Eukaryota > Metazoa > Arthropoda > Insecta > Hymenoptera > Cynipidae > Belonocnema > Belonocnema kinseyi. The sequence goes on from NC_046657.1 coordinate 150,234,076, forward strand.
CCTTTACATCCCTAATAGCCCGATGCAATTTCGATAGAAGCCCATGCAGTTTCGATGGAGCCCATGCATTTTTATTAAATTTCGAAGTGTCTGTATAAAGTTCCTTATAATTTCATAAAGTGCTTACATTCTCATGCAATCGTTGTAATCCCAGACAATTTTGATAGAATCCCATGCTGCCTAATTAAATATCTATAAATTCTAGAGCGATCTCTATAAAATGTTGTGCCTTCCTATACTATCCTTTACAATCCCATGTAACCCTTTACAATCTCTTGTTATCCCATGCGATTTTGATAAAAACCCGTGCAGTTTTAATAAAATCCAATGCAATCTCAATAAATCTTTATAAATTCTAGAGCGATCTCTATAAAACGTTGTGCCAATCTTTACAATCCCATGCAACAATTTACAATCCCTTGTAGTCCCATGCAATTTCGACGGAATCCCATGAAATCTCATTAAATCTTTATAAATTCTAGGGAGATCTCCATAAAAATTCGTTTAATTCCATAAAGTGCTTGAATTCTCATGCGATCTTTGTGATCCCATGCAATATTGATGAAATTCCATGCTATCTCACTGAATCTCTATAAATTCTAGAGCGATCTCTATAAAATGTTGTGCCTTCCTACGCCATCCTTTACAGTCCCATGCAATTTCGATGAAAACCCCATACAGTTTAGATGGAATCCCATGCAATCTCGTTAAACCTTGATAAATTCTAGAGCGATCTCTATTGAATGCTCTGCCATCTCATGATATGCCTTACAAATCCATGCAGCAATTTACAATCCCTTGTAGTCGCATGCAATTTCGATAGAAACCCATGCAGTTTCAATGGAATCCCATGCTATTTTATTAAATCTCTGAGTGTATTAAATTTCTTATAACTCCATAAAATGCTTAAATTCTCATGCAATCCCTATGATCCCATGCAATCTTGATGGAATCCCATGCTATCATCTTAAGTCTCTATAAATCTTTTGCAATCTTGGAATATTCCAATTTTTGAATGATAGATATGAAATAGTGTCGATTCCTGGTCTATTATTTTCTGGAGAAACGAGACAAAATCTACCTCAGCCTGGATTTGAACCGGATACGCACCTGTTTATGGGTGGAGCATTAACCAATTACGTCACTTCAGCTATGTTAGATCTTTCTTCAGTTTAAAGTATTTTCATCGAATAAGAGTATAAATTTAAACAATGACAATATTTTGTTGATCAGGAACTAAAGTATTCATAAAAAAAAAGTTTCACGCAGTAAAGAGATGCAGATTAGTGTGAAATTGTGATCTAGGAGAAACGAGGAATGATCTACCACAGCTTAGGTGGCGTAATCGGGTTATTGGTTAACGCTTTCATGTATAGTGACGTTCCTGGTTCAAATCCGGGCTAAGATAAGCATTTTTTCGTTTCTAAAAAAAAGTACCAGTAATCGACACTATTTAATATTTAACATAAAAAATGGTTAAATTACCCTGGTAATTGCTCGACATTTGTAATTTGGGTTATCATAATTTATATGGAAATAATTGCTATCATTAGAAAGTGCGACGTCAGGGCCACGTCGACACAATGGCAACTACAATTATACATTGAGCATTATTTATTCGACTGTGCAGCTATTTGACATTAGGAAATATTTTCCGTGAAAGTGACAACTTTAACTAAACATCCTGCAATGGCGTAATTTTTCTAATGGGGTTTAAATAGTGGAACAAGTGATTCCGCTCGTTTTCCGTCTATTCTCTTAATCTCTTGACTTAAAAATAAATAAATAACCTCATTTATATTCATGATGTCATTTTTTTATTGTATTTATAATTAATGTCAGTCCATTTCCTGAATAATAAAGTTCTATGGTGGTCTAACAATTTTGAATGAAGTTTATGGTTAAAACTGTTTAACAAGTTTTCTTAAATTCAGCAAGTTAAAGGATTTTAAATTTTGAGACTCGAGTTTTTTTTAACAACTCACATCTCCCAAATTACGAATTGAATTAGATCTAAACTTTTTCTCACATTTTTTAACTAAAAATCCTTAAGTTCAGATTTAAGATCTATAGAAACACTTTTTGAAAACAATTAATTTTCAGAGTTGAATATAAATTTTTTTTTATCGAAAACAAATTTGAAAAGTCTACTATTATATTTTTGGTTGAGAATTCATCCTTTTTAGTTTAAAATTATCTGATCTGGTTAAATATTTTTATTGTTTTCTAGAAAATTTACAAACTTTGTTAAGTAATTCCGCTATTTTGAAAAAAATTTAACTATTCTTTTGAAACGATCTTTTTTGTTAGAAATTAATGTTTGTTTGTTGAAAATTCAATTATTTTATTTAAAAAATCGCCTTTTTGTTATTGAAAATTCAACGATTTAGTTCATTTTTCTGTATTTTACCTGTAAAATATTTCTTGGTTAAAAATTCAACTTCTCTGTTGAAAATTCTATTTTTTGGTTTGAAAATTTATCTCTGTTGATAGAAATATATTTTTTTGGCTAAAAATGCACCCAGTGGGCACAAAATTTGGCGACGTCTATACGACATCGTGACGACAGCTTTACGACATCCTATGTCCATGTCGTTTCGATGTCTTTGTGATATCGTAAAGACATCTTCAGATCATACGACTTATTTACGATATCGTAAAGACACCTTAACGGCATGGACATAGGATGTCGTAAAGTTGTCATAACGATGTCGTAAAGACGTCGCCAAACTTTGTGCCCACTGGGCAATTACTTTTGTTTTAAAATTCGTTCATTTTGGTTGAAATATCAACTACTAAATTTTTGATTGAGAATTCATCTTTCACGGTTAAAAACTTTCTTAATTATTTACAAATTAAATATTTCAAATTTTTGAGAAGTGGAAGTTTTGAAAAAATGTAAATAAATATTCAGGTATACAAAAAAAAATTAAGCGAAAAAAGGCCTTTAATTTTCTTAATTAACCACAAATTTCACTCATCCAACACCATTAGCATTCATTAGTATGTTCCAAAACTCGATATTTTCGTATGTGAAAGATAAATAAATAAATAATCTCATCACTTTATTGTTGCGTGATTTCATGTACTCTCAGGAATATGTCGTTCAGCGCCATTATGTGCAGGTATAGTAAAAAGTAGTCGCCTATTTTTTATTTTCTATTTTCACACGTCTATTTCGCAATCTGTTTATTTTTAGGTTTAAATGCTTTGATGCAAGCGCATTAACTAAGCGGCTAAATCTCAGCAATTACGCAAGAACATTATTATATTAAATATAAATTGTCGCGGAATGATGGTGCTAATTTTCTTTTGTGGCTGCTCATTATCGCAATATGAGTGATTTTGCATAATGGTGAAATTTCATAAAAGTAACTCGGGAAGGATAAATATTAAATCCAATTGTGTCTCGACTATTCTGGACATGTTAATAATGTTGAAATATTTATTATGTTAACTTGATTCATTATTAGCAATGCTTTTATTATATCTGCGTGGATTCGAGACTTTCAAAAAGCATATTATGCAAATTACTAATTCACTCCGAAAATTAAAGAAAAAAAACCATTGGAATCGTGTTTCCGGACCCGAGGATATTTCAAATGCTTTGATATCTTTTGAAATCCCTTGACACATTTTAAAGCTCTTAACAATTCATTGACAAAAAACAAAATAGTCTACTTAGTCTAAAATTGTTTGACGGGCACCAAAATGTTATAAAAATTAAAAGCATCCTTCTTCGAATATTCAAAAGAGGTTTTAATACTAACAAGGAGAGGTGGCGAGATGTGCGTCGCCGGTTCGAATCGAACCTTACAGGGTGAAAGTACATAAAAATTCATTAATTGGGTATTTTTCTTTCGATCCAATGGGCCTTAATTTCCGAGATATCGGAATCAAAAAAAAGCCCCAGTCATGTAAGCGACGCACATCTCACGACTTCTCCTTGTACAGTAAAAGAAAGAAGAAAAGAAAGTCGTGGTACTTCACGAAGCTTATAACCAATTTCGTTTAAAATGCTTGTAAAAGGTTTCAATAGTATAAAGAAAAGGTCGCGAGATGTGTGTCGCCGGTTCGGCTGGGACCTGTCAGGATTAAAGTACATAAAAATCCATTGAATGCGTATTTTTTCTTTCGATCCAATGGGCCTTAACTTCCGAGATATCGAAAATAAAGTAAAGCCCCAGTCGAAACAGCAACGCACATCTCACGACTTCTCTTTGTATAATAAAAGAAATAGTGGAAGGTGCCATAAGAGCTTAATTTATTTTTCCGACCACGAGTTTCAGCACTCCTACGGTTTCGGGGAAGGAATTAAAACTGAAGGTTGCGAAATTCGAATTCAAAAAGTATTTGAAAATTTATAATTCCTTAATTGTTTCCTATATGAAGAAGCTAAAAATAATAGATCATTTATTTTTTGTAACAGTACATATTTTATTTATTATAAATAACCAATGCAAATGTATAAAAATCGTAGAAGTCCATATCATATAGCATAAAGTTATACGTTTAAAATTCCTACCACTTAAGGTTAACCGTCGAACTTTTTTGCACTCCATCTTCACTTCTAAACACGATTTAGACGAATTATTCCCTTTTTGACCTGGTCAAATTAAACTCACCACTTGGAACCTTTTCGCTCTCTTCGCTGTCAATGCTTTCCCTTCACGTGTACCTGTAATTTTAATTCACATTTACGAGTTTCATTATTTGTGATTTTCGAAATTTATTATTAAAATCTATTCTTTTTTTTTATGAATTTTGATATCAAGTTAGTGAGGTTATATAGACCATCGCTCTTCATATTAATTCTACAAGAACAATTCTGCCATCCCAAATTTAAAAGTCGTATCTACACATTTTGTCGAGAATGAGTTATGGTAATGGATGTGTTCTTTATAACGTGCAAAAATTTCCTGTATAACTAATAATTAGCTTATTTGTTGCGAAAATGCCTTTTTTATGGAAAATATTTACGTATCTTTCATGGTCAAACGTTCGCGATAATGTTCAATGTCGTATTTACTTCCGAATGCGCTGCGAGCAGATGTTTTCCCAGTGGGTACAAAATTTGGCGAGGTCTTTGCGGCATCGTTACGACATATTTACGACAACTTTATGACATCCTATGTCCATGTCGTTAAGGTGCCTTTACGATATCGTAAATAAGTCGTATGATCTGACGATGTCTTTACGATATCGCAAAGATACCGAAACGACATAGACATAGGATGTCGTAAAGATGTCGTAAAGATGTAACGATGTCGTAAAGACATCGCCAAATTTTGTGCCCACTGGGTTACGTTTGTAGGTTTTAAAATATATTTTTTATCAAAATAATAAAATGTTTTCTTGCTTTAGGATTTGTATTTTATATCGATCATTTGCAAGTAACGTATTTCTTTTACATATTTTACCATCACTGTTTTCAAAATTTATATATAAAAAAACATATTAAAAAATAATAGTAAAATAGTTTACTGCTTTTTATAAAAAATGTGTCTTTCAGATCAAACGGTAGAAAATTGACAAATTTTGTATTAGCGCAGTAAAAGCATAACATTCCTAACCTCAAAATAAATGCTTACGTATAAGTACATTTACAGCAACAATTTCAATCACCTTAAATTGGAAAAATAAAATAAGAATTAGTCAAAGTATAACGTTTTTTGCCTTTATTAACAGTTTGTATTTAATCACTTTGTCAAAATAAATTTATAAACAGATGCGATATTCTGACATATCACACATCAATTACTGATATTATCGTATGTGCGATTTCACACATAAAAAAAAAGTCGACTTTTTTTTGCTTCAATAGAAAATTTTACGTTTACAGTACAAGTCCGATAACTTTTCAAACTACGGGGCTCTAGTGACGGAAAATGCCGGGAATTGCGGACTTAACGAATGCCCTCTCTAGTAGCACGACATTAGGAGCGCGCATGCGTAAATCATGGGTACAAATCATGAGCAAAATAGCACAAGTAGTGGGAGAACCACAATTAGTGTGCGTGTCGTACGTGTGATGAAATTTTAAGGGGAGTGTACACTTAGCGGATCAGACTTGTACTGTAATTAGTCTAAAACATCCATCTTTTACTGAAAATTATGTTTATTCGTTTCAGCAAAACTTGAAACGCGTTTTCACGTCCTGCATAAAATTTCAGAAACTGTAGATACGATTTTTGAATTTGGGACGGTAGAATTGTATTCGCTATTATTGCCCAGTGGGCACAAAGTTTGGCGACGTCTTTACGACATCGTTGCGACATCTTTACGGCAACTTTACGACATCCTATTTCCGTGTCGTTAAGGTGTCTTTACGATATCGTCAATAAGTCGTATGATCTGACGATGTCTTTACGATATCGCCAAGACACCGAAACGACATGGACATATGATGTCGTAAAGTTGTCGTAAAGATGTCTTAACGATGTCGTAAAGGCGTCGCTAAATTTTGTGCACACTGGGTGTTCTTACGTTGTTGGGTTTGCTACTGCAAGTCCGAAGAACGAGCATTTTTTATTTTTTATTGTGCTGTTGCAACTATTAAACCTACAATAATGTGGCATTTTTATTAAAAACGATTACGGTGAAACTTGTATATGAAACATTTTTAACGAGAAGATGTATTGTAGAAAGTAAACTTCTCGTTGAAATACCCGATCTTCTTCCCCGAAGCGGTAGTATGTGTTAGTGTCCAGTATATGATCATCTTCCACTCTCTTTAATACTCTCTGACATATAACTTTGGCGGCCATGTTTATATTAAGGATCCTCTAGGGAAGGATGCGACAAACGATGTGCCTAATACGGATTGGTCGAGCTGAGTTTGCTGGAGACTCCCGGTCAGGTTAGGTGGGGGTAGTGGGAGGCAGCTTTCCGCCAGAGCAGTGCGTAAATATATGTATGTATGACACAACCTTGTATTCAGTCTGAGGTTAAAAGTACGATCGTTCTCAGGGAGCCAGACGTCACTTCCTGTTCACTTTTTACGGGTCCATGGAGGGGCAATATTAGCAAATCCGTCCCTAGAGGATCCTTACTTTATATCACGGTGTGCCCACTCCCATAGAAAAGTTGTGAACGGATTATAGTAATTGCTACGTCCCCTAGGCGGCGCTCGTGTGAATTCAGAATTCGAAATGAACTCGAGCAGACGATAAACGTTCTATCGTCTGCTCACGTCTGCTCAAGTTCACTGTAGTTGCAAGAATTATATATTTTTTTGCCTGATGAACTTGGATTCACAATGGATTTTCACCGATAACACAAACTACAAATGGAACCGAATAAAATCGATCAAATGCAATAAAGTGATAAAGTCTCTTGAAATCGTTCTGATAGAAGGAACAATCAAATGTTAAAGTCTGTTGGAATCTTTCTATGATAGATCGATTGCAACAAACTTAAACATTTGATTGCATTTGATCGATGATAGATTTTATTTTGTTCAATTTTTGGTTTGTTTTATTGGTTATTATTATTCATGTAATTATTTCAGAAAGAGAAGTCAACATAACCTAAAAATTAAAGTGAGAAGGGAAGGAGGGGGGTCGTTGCTGTAGTCAATAGTTTTTGCTACGTCCTCTAGGTGGCGCGGATTTCACATTTTGCCACAATCTATAAGTACCCCCCCCCCCCCAAATACATTAAGAGTGGGTACACCGTGGTTTATATGACACTGCAGCGCCCCTTTTGGCGCGGTGGATGTTTTTATTCCTAATAGGAAACTTTGAAGAAACTAAAAAAAATAATGGCCAAGACAGTCTGAGAAAATATGAAGGATTCTAAGCAAATCAAAACAGTCGTACTACGAAGCAGGCCCTCCAAGCCTTCATGCATTTTCTTGTAACTGTGTTTGGGCGACTTGGGTACGAAGTACCGCGGTACACGTCCGCCAAGGCCGCCCAAGATTCTATTGCTATTTCTACACTTTTTACCCGACACATTTTCCCCGTGAAAATAACCAGAAAATCGTATAGACTAGATGTCTCAGAATTAGAACAACAGTGTTTCAGAGTTACGCTTCGACGCCCAGCGTTGCCCCAGACGACGATGTCTTCCGCCATTTGTCTTTGACGTACTCGCAAAATCACGGCACCATGTTTAAAGGGAAGGCTTGTTCTCAATCTCAACCTGGTTTCAAGAATGGTATTACCAACGGAGCTGAATGGTATCCCCTCACAGGAGGGATGCAGGACTTCAATTATGTTTGGAACGGCTGCATGGAGATAACACTCGAGATATCTTGCTGCAAATATCCGCCTGCTGAAGATCTTCCTCGCTACTGGGAGGAAAATCGCGGTGTAAGTGTTGCATTTCTTGGTACTTTGTATTATCTACAAGGTCGGCCATCTTTTATTCCGCTCTTTTTTTTAGAAACTGTAATTTAGATACTGGACAATTATGTCTCCGCAAACATCGAAGATAAGGTTGACCACTTCCGGTTGAAAATCGCAAGGCTTCACGAACTGACGCCCTACGGATAAAATACACAAACCGTAACAAAATATTTCTGCCCCTCCCCCTGACCCTCTTGCTCTACATAATTTTTAGTTTCAAGAAATGTTTTGCTAGTTATTGTTAGTAGAATTAGGCATGGTGTCCGAGAACTTAATTTTCAAAATGCCCTGATTTTTCCTGGACTGATTGTTCATTTTCCTTGATCATTAATATTCAAATACAGTCAAATCCGGATATAACGCCCTCGGCTATATTCCTTCCGAGAATTTACGCTGCGCCGCAGGTAGGAGTAAAATAAGATGTGGGGAGTGTGCAGTGATCACTTAGGCGTGAACAAACAAAAGCGTTTTCACTGGAAGCGGCACTCTTTCGGTATCACTGTATCTGCATTTTAATATTGTAACACTTTTAAGATGGAATCTTTTACAAAGGAAATAAAATAGATTTTCACATGCAACTTAAAGAATTTAAATTTTATTAATTAATTTTAAACAAAAAAATGTGTTTTCTATTATAAAAGATGGCTTTTTACAAAATACTTGAATTTCCAACAAAATAATTTAATTTTTAACATAATAGTTGAATTTTCAACCTAACAAGATAAATTAAAAACAAAAGTGTCAGAGTTTATATTTCAATAAAAAAATATGAAATTTATACCAAAAAAATAATTTTAAAACCAAAAAGACGAATTTTCAACAAATAAAGACTTTCTACTCAAGGAAGAAACAAAAGTTTATCTAAATTGTTGAACCTTTAATCCAAAAGACGAATTTGCTTTACAACAATTGAGCAAAAATATAATTTTCCACGAAACTGCTGCATTTTTACCCAACAAAAATGAAATTTCAACCTAATAAAATTATTTTTTTATCAAAAAAGGAGAATTTCCACCTAAAAAAGATCAATCTCAAAAAATGGAAAGTTACATTTTTAGTTTAAAAATTACCAAAGACATAAGCCTTCAATAAAAAAATACATTCTTAAAAATGTAGTTTAACTCTTACCCAAGTATTTGAATTTCCAATTTGGAAAATTAATTTTCAACAAAATAGTTAAAAACTCAAGAAAAGAAGAATTTTGAACCAAAAAGTAGCATTTTCAATTTAAAGTAAATTAAATTTCTACTAAAACAGATTAATTCTTGAATCAAAAAGCTACACTTTAAAAAATGAGTTAAATTTTCTGTTAAAAAAGATTTTAGTTGACTTTTCACGATTAAAATATAATTTTTTATACAAGAAATACATTTCTACGAAGAAAATTGAATTTTCAATTCAAAAAAACGAAGTTTTAACCAAAAAGGATGACTTTTTAACAAAATTCTTGAACTTTCTACGAAATAGTTGCATTATTATCCAAAAAAGTAAAATTTTTCTTGAAGCAGATTAATTTTTATTTTAAAAATAATTATGTGTAATAGTTGATTTTTCATCCAAAAAAGATTCCAGTAGACTTTTCGAGATCAAAATATAAATTTTTTACAAGACATAAGTTTCTACGCAGAAAATTTGAATTTTTATTTAAAAAAAAAACTAATTTTTACATCCAAAAGGGATGGATTTTTAACAAAATAGTTCAATTCTTTACGAAATAGTTGCATTTTTATCCAAGAAAGATGAAATTTTTCTACTAAAACAGGTGACAAAAAAGATTTCAGTTCACTTGTCAGCAACAAAATATGAGTTTTAAATAAAAGGTTAATGTTCTACGAAAAGAGTAAAGTTTTTAGCCCAAAAGGCGAATATTTAACAAAGCAGTAGGGAAGGACCCCCTCACCTCTACTGCAGAAAAATGTATCGATCCCCCCCCCCCCCCCCCCCCCCCCCGCGAGTTATTACTAATTTAAGTGCGGTCTCTTATCTAAAAAGACAGTAGACATAACAATTTAGTTTTGTCATTTGGTTCACCTAAAAGCAGAGCAGATCTTACTCCAGCATGGGTGGTTAAAAAATGTTTGAAAATTAAAACTATTGCAATGGCGGTGTTAACGTGTGCTGCAAATAGGGTGCTTTTTTATTATTACATAAAAAAGAATTTTCTCCGAAAGACTCCGAAAAACACCTCTCATGAATTGAGGTGACGGATGCAAAAACTCGTAAAAGCGCTCGAAACCGAGTAGAAGTATGGTCCACTCAGGACAATCTATCTATAAAAAAGATGGTGACCAAAACGCAAAACAAAATATACCTTCGTATTAAGCTTGACGCGGTCGACAAATTTTTCTTATAAAATTTTTTCATTTGACAATTATTACTCAAGATAAACATAAAAACTTAGACAGTTTTCCGATCGAAAATCAATATTTTATAAAACACAACTCGCGATTATTCGGCCTTTTGGATCAAAATGCTTAAAATTCTTATGGTGTATTCTCAATATATTAGCGATGACTATAAGCAACGCACTTTGTTTAAAATGCTAGTATGTTTGTTTTTGTTTAATAACAAATTGATTTCAAACAAAAACTACGTTTCGCCAACTTCGACCAGTGGTTAGGTCATCGAAAAACTGTTATTTGAAATAACCTATCGCGAGAAAGTTGTTCACCAGACTTTGAGAAATTTTTCTTGAAAATTTTAAGAAAATCGGTAAAAAAATCGTGGAAATGACAGCAAGCATGCTGGAAACTAGAGATCCTTTATATAGAATTCTGCCACAACCTCCCACTGTTTTGATTGGCTACGATTACACCGGAAACAGAAGTGACGAAAAGCGCGCGATTTCCAAACCCAATATTACAATAAATTTACCATTTTTAAGAATAAAATGAGCAAGAAGGCAACATAAAATATAAGCATATCAAAACTTTATGAAATATATGAAAATAGAAATATTGAGAAAAAAGCTATTCCATTTTGTGTTTAAAAGTTAGTTTTATTACTTGGAAATTCAGGTATTTTGATTAAAATTCGTCTTTTTTAGAAGAAAATTATTCTTGTCAGTTGAATATTTAACTATTTCGTTGAGAATTTGTTTTTTGAATTAAAAAATAATGTTTTCAATTGAAAATTTTCCAGAAACGTCGGCAAAAATTTTTAGTTTTGTACACGATTGAAACCCGAAGTATATCTTCTATATCGTTATTGTATTTTATTAAAACTAGTATCTTTTGGTATAGAATTAATCTTCTTGGTTACAATATTTTGTCGTAAACTCATTCCTTGATTGATTGCAAATTATTAATTTTTGAATGTAAATTTAATTATTCGACATTTGGTTCAGAAGTGATCTTTTCTTAGAAAATTCAATTCTTTGGTTAAAAATTAATGTGTTTTGTCCAAGGTTAATTTCTTTGGTAAAAGATTAAGTTTCGTAGTTGAAAATTCATTTCCTTGGTGAAAGATTCATCATTTTCATTAAAAATGTATTTCTTCAGCTAAAAATTTATTTATTCTGTTGGAAATTATTTCTGTGATTGTTTAAAACAATTTCCATAGCTAAAAATTAATACATTCATTTTTGGTCGAAAATGAATCCTTTTTTAGTTGAAAATTCAACTATTTGGTTTAAATATCATGTATTTTGTAGAAAATTCATGTTTATGGTTGAAACCTCTTTTTTTTTATACAAGAATTAGTCTTTTTTGGTAGAAAAATTAATCTTCTTAGTCGATTCGTTTTTTGCATTTTTTCAAAAATTAATTGTTTTGTAGAAAATTAATGCTCGTTTTTGAAAATTCATCTATGTAGTTGAAAATTAGTCTTTTTTAGTAGAAAATTAATCTTCTTGGCTGGGAATCCATCTTTATCGTTACAAATTCAGTTTTGGGGCTAAAGATTTATAATTTGTTAAAATATATTTGTTTTTAGGCAAAATTCATCATTTTTGTTCAAATTCATCTTTTTTCTTGAAGATTTAGTAGACATTTTTTTTTGATATTTTTAAGTTTCCAACTGAACTATTTCGTTGAAAATTCGTCATTATCGGTTGAAAATTAATCTCTTTACTAAAGAAATGTACTATTTCACCTTTGGCTTAAAACATCAAATTCACCTTATTTTTAGTTGAAATTACGACTTTCATAGTAGAAAAATAATCTTGTTGGTTGAAGATTCACCATTTTAGTAGAAAATTATTTTTTAACTAAAAATTATTTTTCTTAAATAAAAATATTCGATTTTTGGTTGAAAATTTATATTTTCTAGTTAAAAATTCATGTATTTTGTTGAAATTAGTCTTTTTGGTCAAAAATATTGTTCTGGGTTGAAAACTCACCTATTCGGTTTAAAGTAATTTTTAATGAAGATTCACCATTTTATTTTAAAGTTCAATTTTTTGTTTGAAAATTTATCCAACGTGTCTAATAATTTTGTTTTGGTTGAAAATATTCATTCTTTTTACGGAAAATTCAACTTTTCGATTTTTTGTTTGAAACTTACCTTTTTTAGTAGAAGATTCAGGTATTTTTATATAAATTCGTAATTTTTGGTCAAATAAGTTTTGTTCTGGACATTTTTTCTTACTTCTAAACACCACTAAATACGATTTATCGGTGTATTGTCATCTAAAACCGAGTGAACTTTCTTATCCCCCCTCCTTAGTTTCATGCCAGTCGTATACATTTCAATGTATGAATTAAGCGTATCAAACTTTTGCGCCCTTTATGACGATTTCTGCTTCCGGACTAATCGCGATGCGTAGTGACAAGTCTGTGTGAGCCTGTGTGAGTATCTCAACTCTGCCTAGAGGATCCCTACTGGAAACGGCTCACGCAGGAACCGTCCGTGCACACACATAGAGCGCCAACCAATCGCGTGCGAGCCGTCGCGCTCCTGCGGTGCCAGCTGGTTACGTACCGCTCGCCTATCGGACCGCCGCTCAAGAAGCAGAAGTTTGCAACGTTGCCAATATTATAGCATAAGATAGAAATTCTATCTAAAACTATTTGTTTTTTATGAAGGTTTGTTCTTAGTATTCAATTGTTTTACACTTCACAAAACAATCGTAAAAACATTTTGATGCAAAAATTAAAATATATCTTTAAAATTGTACCTACTCTTTTTAGTTCTAGTTTTCGGCACCAGGTGACAAAATGGTAGACCAACATTCCCAATTTAAAACAAAGTTTTTTTAAATATTTGTGGACATTGAAGGCAATATATTTTCTTTTGCTTTCAGTCACTCATTAAATTTTTGGCCGAAGCACACAGAGGTGTCCATGGTTTCGCAAATGATGAGAACGGCAATCCTATTGAAAGAGCATCGGTTAAAATCAAGGGTCGTGATATTAGTTTTCTGACAACAAAGTACGGTGAATTCTGGAGGGTTTTGCTACCTGGACTCTATAAAATGGAGGTTTGTAAAATATTATAAAATAATTGATTAATCATAATTATCATCCAATTCATCCAACTTGTCCGTATTGAAGATGCTATATTTTTCTATGCGCTATGCTTATTCCTATAACAGAGTGTATAATTAAATCCTGAAAAAAATTCCCTGGAAATTAAAGGTTTTCCGGGTATTTAAAATTTTTTCCAGGTATCATTTTTCGTGAGTTTATTAAAAATAATGTTCTTTTTATTTTCTAAGGATTTAATTAATATTACAAGATATTCTTTAATATTTTAGCACGGTAGATTGAATAAATACTTAAATAAAGCTAAAACCATAATTATTTATTTATTGAATTTGTCTCTAAAATCCATGTATTTGAATGAAAATTCAAACGCATTTTTGTTTTATCTACTTATACTTGAAATTCTGTGCATATTTAAGTAAAATAATGTGTGTACTGTATTAAAAATTAGTTCATGCAGCTTCAAATTCCTAAATTTTTAAGTAGAAATTTGGATTTTCAAACAGATGAATTTGTAACCAAATTGTTGAATTTTCAACCAAAAGGATTAATTTTCTACCAAAAAGATAATTAAAAAAAAGAAACATTAATTCTCAATCAAAGAGTTGAATTTTCCACTGAAAAAGATCAATTTTCAAACAAATACCTTAATATATAACTAAAAAATATCAGTTTTCAACCAAAAATGGAACAGTTAAATTTGCAGGTAAAAAATTATTTTAACACAAAAAAGTGATTTATTTTTTGAATAAATTTATTTTAACGTTTAACCAAGTAGTTTTATTTTTAAAAAAATCAATTTTCTCCTACAAACATAATTTTTCAACAAAAAGCATAAACGTTCAACAAAATATTTTCATTATCATATATAAAAACACCAATTTTTAACTAAATAGTTGAATTTCAAACTAAAAAATACCATGTTTCAACGAAAAATGGAATAGAAGAATCGTTTTTACCAAAGAAGACGAATTTTATAGAAAACATGAATTTTAAATTAAAAAGATAAATTTTCAAGCAATAATTGAATTGTTAAATTGCCAGTTAAAAATTATTTTTCAACCAAAGCGATGAATTTTCAACTAAAATTATGACTCTTCAACTAGAATAATTAAATTTCCAACAAAAATGTTAGTTTTTAACCCAGAAGATTAATTTCTGCCAGTAAAGTGAAAATTCTCAACTAAAAAACGACATTTTTCAATCAAATATTTAATAGTTATATTTCCAGCAGTTTTTCTTTGAATGGTCTTATTCATAGTTTAGTTTTGAATATTCAGAATGAAAGATTTTTATTTTACTTTTATTTTTAGTAGTTCTCGTGCAAATAATTTCGTAAAATAAAATCTCTTTATTGATTGTAACATCTTGCATTCAAAATCGTTTTGATAAACTAATTTACTTGTTGTCGAGATCAATTGAGCCGTTTGTTGGAATCATTCATGGAGGAGTATATCATATTGATTATGATCATATGTGGCCGCTTATGAAATTAAAAATTCTTAATATATAGAATTACTGAAAATAAAACAAAAAATCCAGCGACCACGTTCAAACAACCACCATAAGATAATTCTATTGTAATTTTAAAAAAGATTAAAATTTTCCTAACATAGAAAAGAAATTTTATTGGACAAAAATAAAAAAGAGGAAAGAAAAATGAGAAGTCAACCAACCAAATCCGATTAAAAGGGATTTGCTTGGTTGTCTTCTCATTTTTTTATGGTGGTTGTCTAAATTCAGTCGTTGGATTCTTGCTTTTATTTTCAGGAATTCTATACATTAAAAAATTTTTATTTCATAAGCGGTCACATTTGATCATAATCAATATGATATACTCCTCCATAAATAATTCCCATAAAGCAATTTTAATTGTTCTCGAGACTAAATAAAGTTGTTTATCAAATGGCTTTTTAAAGAAATATGTTTAAGCAATAAAGAGGTTTTATTTTACAAAATTATTTGAACGAGAACCACAAAAAATAAATCAAATTCTTTTATTATGAATATTAAAGACAAAACTATAAATTAAATAATTCAAAGCAAAAATGTTCTGAATTTAAAGCTTCTGAAATTAAAACATTTCAAATTTAAATAAATAAAAAAGAGAAAGCAAGCAAGCAAATCCCCTTTAAAAGAGATTTGGTTGGTTGCCGTCTCATTTTTCTTTCTTCTTTTTTATTTTTGCCCTAAATTTATTCTTTGGGAAATTTTTCTATCTTTTCTCTTAATTGGGACAGGAACATTTTATGGTGGTTGCCCACATTTGGTCGTTAGATTTTTTTCAGAAATACTATACATTAACTTGATTATTACATGTTTAAAAGGATTTTAAATTTGATTTTAACATCATTTTTTCTTAAATTATAAAATTCTAATCTAATCTTTCAATTCGTAGGTTTACGCTAATGGATACGCTCCTCGGGATGTCGAATTTATGGTTATTGAACAGCACCCGACTCTCCTCAATGTCACTCTCTATGCAACCAAGGTAAGTTATGCAGCTAATTTACAGATAAAAGCATGCTTCTAAATCATTTTACTTTAACATTATATATTAAACAACAAAATAATAGGCCCACCCAACATAAAAATAACTAATCCTTAATTAATTAGAACGCGTATGTGACTATATGGAGAGAAATGGATATTAAAAAAAAGACGTGTTAAGTATAAGATTGTACTTTCGAGATGTTAGACTAAAGGATCCATGACGTTTAAGTCCTTTTCCGAGTGCAGTAAAACGCCATAGCTCTATCGGCCACTTAATCAAGCTTATAGTTGAATCAGCGACGCACATCTAGCGATCTCTTCTTTTAAATAAAAGAAAGAGCAGACCATCCTATTACTTCATGGAGCTTATAGACAATTTCGTGTAAAAAGCTTTTAGAAAGTTTTAATACTAAGAAGAAGAGGTCGCGAGATATGCGTCGTCGACGTACTTTCACAACAGGATGAAAGTAGATCAAAATCCATTAGGTGCTTATTTTTTCTTTCGAACCAATGGGCCTGGATTCCCGAGATATCGGAAATAAAATAAAGAAAATGGTTCCAAGGGAAGTAAAACGCCATAGCTCTCTCGGCCACCTGATCAAGCTTATAGTCGAATCAGCGACGCACATCTCGCGATCTCTTCTTTTAAGTAAAAGAAAGAACAGACAATCCTGTTACTTCATGGAGCTTATATCCAATTTCGGGTAAAATTCTTGTGAAAGGTTTTAATACTAACAAGGAGGGGTCGCGAGATGTGCGTCGTCGACGTACTTTCACAACATGGTGAAAGTACATCAAAACCAACAGGTCCGTATTTTTTCTTTCGATCCAATGGGCCTTGATTCCCGAGGTATTGGAAATAAAATAAGGCGCAGTGGAATCAGCGACGCACATCTCGTGACCTCTTCTTCTAAGTAAAAGAAAGAACAACAGAAAGTCCTGGTACTTCATGGAGCTAATAGTACATTTCGTATCAAATGGTTGCAAAAGGTTTCAATACTATAAAGAAAAGGTCGTGAGATGTGCGTCGCCGTTTCGACTAAGGCTTTACAGGATGAAAGTACATAAAAATCCATGAAAATCCATGGAATGAGTATTTTTCCCTTTGATCCAATTGGCTTTAATTTCCGAGAGAATTTAATAAACAAGAGAAAGTCCTGGTACTTTATGAAGTTTATAGTCAATGTTTCGTATGAATGTATATTTGTTGAAAAATTATGATTATTAATATTTTGATCACAGGACAGTAATATTGAGGCTTGTTTGTATATAGTAAAATAATTAATAAAAGTGCGGTTTGCTGCATATTTTTTTTAATACCCACAGAATTTAACATTTAATATCTAGATAGCTGTCCTATAGTTAAAAATAAAATATGTGAACCATAAATATCTAGATGTAAGTCTGAACATTCATTTCTCTCCGTGTATCATAATAGTTATGTATGTTTATTGTATATATAACCTTTTTGTATAAGAAAAAATAACCACCGGTTGAGGATTTACATAATTTTGGGTAATAAAACTGGTGGGAAAATTAAAAACTAAAGTATAATGGGTTAAAACGTGCATGTTATTGATAATGTTCATATTCCTAAAATTGGTTTGTTTATGCGACATAACCTATGTACATAGCAGTTGATTTATAATTTTTTGCTAATAAGTCCCTGGATACAGTAAGTAGTGCATAGTCCTCTGCGATTCCCAATTTTATTTATATATGATCTACTTTCAAGTTAATTATAAATGAGGTATATGAGGGGTTAACCACCTCGTTTTTATCGTGTACACAAGATTTTCATAATTTTACAGCAGATTACACAAGTTTACCCCGGATTACAGGGGATTTAAAAATATTACACGGGATTAAAATTAAGTAACGCAACTAAAAAAAAAGATATAATAATCACTAATAATATAAGGGACTGTGTCGTATAGGGTAAGGGGGGCAGCGCCAACCAGTTAACAGTCAATGATTTTTTTAAAGTTAATAAGATGTTGAATTATCCATTTTTTTCTCATTTCGAGGTCTACATTATTGTATATTATATTTCTATAAGTATTATTCATATGAAAACAACAATGATTTGGTTATTTAATTATTTCTAACAAGCTGTACTTCGTCGGCTTTGCCTCCATCTGAGGGCAAAGCCGACCGCAGCTTTTGATGAAAATAAAAACAGCTAAAGATAGGAAAAAATGATGGTTTGCTTTTGTGGTATTTTGTGTACTGGAAAAATGATCTTTAAACATCCCAGGTGGCACAACGTTTAGCGAGGTCTTTACGACATCGTTATGACATATTTACGACAACTTTACGACATCCTATGTCCATGTCGTTAAGGTGTCTTTACGATATCGTAAATAAGTCGTATGATCTGAAGATGTCTTTACGATATCGCAAAGACACCGAAACGACGTGGGCATAGGATGTCGTAAAGATGTCATAACGATGTCGTAAAAAGTCACCAAATTTTGTGCCCACTGGGATATATAGAAAGAAGAATAATTTATTTTGAACAAAAACAGAGAAAGCTGTAATATAACCTCAGATTCGTTAACATTCTATTTGAGACCGTACCAATACATAAAACCTGCATACCGAAGGGATTAAGAATATAGTAGATTATGTACCTAGGCAGTAAAGTTGAACTTTATACGAGGATGCAGAATTTAACGCCTGAGCCGTAGGCGAGGACGGCAAAACGGCATCCGAGTATAAAACAACTTTACCATGCCTGAAGTACGCCATGTAGTATACATGTGCCCGGTAAGAAGAGAAGAATTGAGAATCCGAATTCCCATTAATGTGTAAATTTTCCTTCGTCATAAGTTCCACCATGGAGTAAAAAAAAGCAAAAGAACAGTTTTATAATTCTGTTTAAAGATAAATTTATTTTGTTTACCTTGCAGAACATTATTAAATGAATTCATTATTATTTATTACATTATTAAATCTATAAATTGTTTAAACAATATACAATATTATAATTTAGATTACTCCACCGTTATGGCAGACAAAAAATTTAAATTTCCAAACTTATATTCCACAAAATCGAATAGAAACTATGCATGTGTACATATTTTGTGGACAGATTAGAAGGAATTAAAATAATCAAAAATAAAGAATGTAAGTATTGAATTAAAAATAACCATGAGAGGTGTGTCTACTGATCGGATTAAGAGGAATTAAAAAAGTAGAAAATATATTCGCGTGCATACAACACAAGTGTCAATCGTTAAGGAAATAAAAAAGAATTGGGTTCGGCGATAAACCTTTTCTTTCGTTGGGCACATCTCTCAGTGGAAAATCAGCACATTAAAAAAAAAAAATTTTAAATGCTCACTCACGCAAAAATGGGACTTTTCGACGGATTTAATATGCTTTAGTCAGAAAATTGGTTCCGCGTACTCACGGCATCAAGCCTGGTAGAACGATAAACCTAAAGCGACTGTTCACGTTTAACGCATTGAATTTGTTCAAGAACAAAGTACTCCTGAGCTATTACTCAGGTTTATTGAATCAAGAAAACCCAGGAAACGGAAATCCATTCACTTGCATTTGAATGGGGTTTGAGGTTTTTTTGAATTGCGTATCTGTCACTGGAATTCCAGATAGCCGCCCATACACGGAGAAACTCGTGATGTAAAATTTGGCATTATAATATTGATATTTACAAAAGTTCGATGGCAATCTAGGTTATAGTGGAGAAAATAGTATTATTGTCGCAAACATAGGAAGAAATACATTTTCCGTTTCATTTATAAATATACTACAAATCTAATAATTGCCATTTATAATTAGAAAAATTCATATTTTTGATCGCAGATTGAAGTTGAAAAAAGTGATATTCACAAATTAGATGATAAAACCGTAGTTGCAATAACTAGCAGTTAAAATAACATAAGTTGCGAAACAGGTAAGAAAAATTATCATTTTTAATGGGAAGGTGTAATGAAAGAAAAAACAACACAGTGGGCACAAAATTTGGCGACGTCTTTACGACAACTTTTTAACATCCTATGTCCATGTCGTTACAGTGTCTTTACGATATCGTAAAGACAACGTCAGTTCATGCGACATATTTACGACATCGTAAAGACGACTTAACGACCAATTCCCGCCAGGGCTGATTTCTTCTAACAAGGTTTTTTCTCTTTCAGCGTAGCATAAAATATAAATATCTAATTGTATTTTTAATGTATAAAGTGTACAGTGCATAAAGTGAATGCGAATTTACTTTCTATTTTGCTCTTTCGACCATGGTGGTTTTTCCTATTTTCTATGGGAAAAATTAGAAATGCGTAGAAGAAATATAGACAGAATGTCTTTACTATTGTGTTGTGTAAAGTTTACAGTCTGTCTTTGGGATTATAGTAAGTTTCTTTTGGTATAAGTGCAATTATTTCATCATTTGTTTTATATTTTAACAAACATAAAAACTTCAGAGTTTAATATTCACAATAGTAATTCTTGGAATAGTGACTCTATATCCTGGCTTGCTATTGTCGTATTGTAAAAATAAATATTATACCATTAAATTTTATAACTGAAAGTTTCTCCGTGTAGGATAGAGTGAGTTTTAAATGAGAAATCAACTTTCTTAATCGGCCACGTAATTTTTTTTCGGACCCATTCAGCAGCGATTATGAATCAGCATTAATCGATATAGGAAAGATAGTTCCGATAGAAAATTATTAATTTAAATAAAACAAATTTAATTTAAATAGATTATATTATTTATGAAAACTTAGCTAGATGAAGTCAGTCTAATTCTTAACGAGAACGAAAAGATAGCCTATTCTTCGTAGAATCCATCGATAGAATTCTTAAATTGACAAAAACTAACACTCATGTTTTATCTTATAGAAATTACCTTTAACAAATATGCGGGTATTGAAATTCTGGATCCGCGACAAAAAAACCAAACGTCAAAGCGCCCGCCCAATGAGAGTCGTGCTCCGTGAAAAGGGCCCGCGAATCAGAGGACGACTCGCTTCATCGCGATGGATGTATGTATGAGCACGCCCGTACTAGCTTTCTGATTCGCGGGCCTTTCTCGCGGAGCGCGAATATCATTGGGCGGGCGCTTTGTCTTTTTGTGACGGATCCGGAATTCTAAACATTTGGATATTTGTGATGGAAATGGATATAAGCGAATTGCGGAGTTTTCTAACACGTGAACTCCTTGCAGCCATTAGAAAGTGCACTGAAGAAGTTAAATGTCACCGGAGCTTAATTTAGTGTGAACCTTATCATTCCGGTACAGGATAATCTATTGAAACCATTGTAAAAAAGAATTACAACTAAATAATCATTGAATTTATAAATAAATTGCTGCATCAATTATAATATATCACAATATTATTTAATTTTAATTTCTGATTAATCAGCATTGTCATATTCAAAACTTCATACTTCTCATTCGAAAGCATTAATTCTTTAAAATTGTCATCTGCATATTTCACTCAGTTGAATACAACCTAAGGTAACCTACAATTGGCAGATTCAGGATTATTCAAAATTGCTATGGGCGCATCGTATTTTCACCATTGGGTGTGATCTTTTAAGAACTCCATTTCATATTGAATCTCAACCCATTTATATGTACAGTAATGAATCGTAGAATACTCATAGGAATTATTTCAGGTTCGTCAGTCTCATTCAACTCTATTCACTCAGAATTTTGACGAATGTGGCCAACCGATTATATTTTCATTCTTTTAATCTGCAACTGACAGATGCGCAATTCAAACCGACTCGCTTTCTATCAGTTCTTTTTTCCTGGGAATAACAGCCAAAAAGAAGTGATCACTTGATTAAAGTGTATATCTAGAATTTTGACGTACTTCTAAATAGAACTGAAGCTTAAGCCAATAAAAGCCGGGACCCTTCTAAAATCGCAATAAAGTAGCAAATTTTGCCTGGAAAGAATTATTAATGGGGGGTTAGAGGCGAAAAAACGCATATTTTAAGAACTTTTTTGGAGATATAAATAATGCTGGGTTAATAATTTGAACTGTATATTTTAGTACTATATTCTAACTATTCTTAAACCAATTTTCATTTTAAAATATTTAAAAATGACCACGTGACATCGAATCTCAAAGGACGCCTTGAAAAAATTGTTGCGCCGTGAACAATTTTTTTATTACAATTAACAATTAACTCATCACTGGATCACCTGAAACAAAAAAAAAACAAAAAATGCATTTTAAAGGTGATATGTATCCGCAGGTAAGCAGGAAGCGTTTTAAAAATTTTTTACATCATTTTGAAGACAAAAACGCGATTTTCGCTAAAAAAAATCGGTTAATTTTTTACTGTAAAATGAACAAAAATGGTTAAAAACAAAAAACTCTTCCTGTTTACCTGTTGATTAATATGAGGAAACAGTGTATCAAAATTGAAAAGAATCGGTCAAATAGATTTTTAGTTCTAATGTTCATGGTCTTCAAAAAAGTGGTTCGCTAGAAAATCTTTTAAAAGTTTTTTTCTCTGGAAACAAAAATTACGCAACAATAAACGTGTATAATTTTTTATACTTACACATAATTATCAATTACAGGTCCATAGAATAAATCGCTGCCATTCATTACATCGAAAGCCTCTTTTTGTTCCTGTCTGCGTTGAATTCTACCCTTTTCAACGAATACGTGTCCGAATTGAGCAAGAGAAGCGGTCGCTTAAAACGCTGTATTTTCGCTAGTTTTTCTCCGATTTACATAAAAGTTGGACAAAATATTCTTGGGATGTTGTGCAGTCAGAAAAAAGATTTTTTAATTTGCCAAAAATGTGCCCCCCCCCCCCCTAATGCGGTATTAGCAGGAATCTGGGTTACGGTCGACCCCAGCAGCCATGACTGGTACCGGGCTCGGTTGGGTTCGTCCTACTGGTGGCGCTGGAAGTCGGGTACTATTGTCAGCCAGTCCCAGAGTAGCCAAGTTTATCTCGGCCTGGACTAGGGCCACGTAGTCCACGAAGGGCTTCATTGAAGGAGCGCCGCCTGACGCGGCTTCAGAGAGCGATGGGTCTGGCTGTGCCAGTTTCGATTGATTGGGGAAGGGGGTGACCTCTCCACTGTGCTCGTTGAGAGTGACGAGCGAGGTGGGTGACCCGGTCGTCACTGACAGTAAGGACTGACTGTGTAATTTCTCCTCGGCCACCCTCTCCTTCGCAGATCGGATGCGAGCCGCAATCTCGTCGAAGTCAATTTCTGAAACATTCGGTGAGGAAGTCTTTTTTGAATCCACTATTCTGCAATTTGTTTTTCGATTTTCAAACTAGTGCGGTCATAGGATCCAGGGGCGCACAAACCATGTATGAAAAGTAGGGGTTGCTACCCTAGCTGGAGAGTGGGTACCCAAGAGGTTGGGTGGGTGGGGTGTGGGTTTTGGCGAGATGGACTGGAAAATATAGATTTCACTGAAAATAATACTAAACAATTCATAATTTTAAGTAAAATTGAAGAAAAAGAGTTTTTTATAAGAAAATAGTCCGTAGCTACCCCGGTGACGGAGGGAGTGTGCGACACTGATTGGATCGGTCCGATAAAAAACTAGTCTATTTTTTTTGTGTCGATATATGTCCTCTTTCACATTATGCTTGTTTAGGGGCCCTTATCAGGTTAAAATTGAATTATCAGTGTTCAAAGTCGTGTCAAAGAACATGGGATCTTATGGAGAGGCCTTTCGTGGGCTCCAAAAATGGTTAATTTTGGCTTTAAAACACGTTAAATATTATTAGGAAAACTGTTTTGTAAACAGAAAATGTAATGTGAAATTTGAATTACTACTCATTTGTACTTGATTCCAGGGTATTTGAGCTTGATTTTAAACAAAAATACGGAGGTACACCATGACGAGAACAGTGTGACATTGACTGAAGTTAGCAGACAGCTTCTGTTGGAATCGGGAAGTGCGCAAAATTTCAAATAATGATTTTGTTGCCTGTGTATTGCAGGTTAATTTTACTTTCTCGACATGTGATTATGCTGACAACTACTGAGCGTGAAAAATGAATTTTACTCGGATCAAGTAAAATCAACATTTGTCATTTTATTGGTATTGATCTGCATAAAAATGTAATACCCAATTAATTAATTGACATTCTGGTCCAATTTGGTATTTAATTCCAAAATTCTGCAAAAAATAATAGATAGAGCTTTGACTAGCTTTTCTAGTGGCCATACTACTTTAAAGACCCATGTGATAACTTATCCTCATGTATTGAAAATACTGGAAATGTATGCATCTCTGTTCTTATGAAAACCGTAATTACAGATTTTTTAAAATTAAAATATTATAGAATGTTGGTTATCGGATTTATTGTGGAAAAAGGAAAATTCCTCTTTTTTTGTTTACGCGCCCTTTTAAATTTCTGAATAAATAAATTGGATTTAAAATTCTACAGAAAAAAATGTTTGTCTGAGGCCATAAAAAATGCTTGAATACAGTGAAATTCTTCTATAGCGCCAATTTTCGGGCTGACGGTGGGAACTAACTCATTATAGCCCGCTCCGATTTTGTTTGTTCATGCTTGAGTGTTCGCCTCAGTGACAGTTGCATATCCCGCGCACCCCGCGCAGCTCCTGTTACACCAACATGCGGCGCTGCCTCAATTCTCGGAAGAGCTATTGAAGGGGCGGCTGTTGAAGAGTTTCACTGTAATTGAAATTATGTTTCGAGCACATAGAGCCGAGATATTTCTTATTAACAGTGAAATTCGCAATATAAATATTTAAGAATGAGTTCTTAAAACAGAACCATTTTTCTTAGCCTTGTGTCTATTAACAAACATTTTTGCAGATCATAAAAATAAAATTAGGGTTAGGATTAGGGTTGGCAGCTCCGATCGGCTTTGAAAGGGATTTAAATCTTATTATTTTCGCCGCCTTATAAGGATTAAAAAAAGAAGGATATAAAAGCCGTTCTTAGAGATTCAAAATTTTGAATACCTTTTAATGCAAGGCTTCATGCCGGAGAAGTTATAAATCGAATCGATTCTATTTTGCAACTAAATGGGAGACATAAGACTAACCTGGCAATCGCCGTCGTCCTCGATACGACCCTCTGCCTCTTGACATTTTGCGTTAGATTTTCTCAACTTATTGTTTTCAGTTTAATATTTCATGTTCATTTGTGTTTACGTCACGTCGAACGTAGAACGTACAACATGGAATGAATATTGCTGCTTTTTTGTGCTTCCCTCTTCTCAAGGAAAATCGGGACCATCGGGAGATCGACAGTGGACCATCAGTGGTCCCAATACGGCTCCCAAATCACATTGCGCATGCGTCGCACTAGCTGTCTCATTGGATGTTAATCGCACGTTTAATTTAAATGATTGAATATGCAAATCAATTTTTCACAATATATAATAATTATAAAGTACAACAAAATAAATCAATTATTTAGAATTTACGTTGGTGATGAAAGTCTTTCTTCTTTGAATTTAAACCCAATAATTTATTCATAAAAAGTGAAATCAAGTCATTCATATATCTTTCAATCAAAAATACCATTTTGTGATCTGTAAACTAATTTCATTGTATCTACAATGATGATTTACTATAAAAAATTGATTTGCACATTTATAATTTTGGAAAAGTGCGCCATATACAGCCAATATTAATATATAATTATACTAAATTTTATTCTCGCTGGATTTTGTGTAAAATGCATGGAGTGCCGAAAAACCGTTTAGCTCGTACTTAATAGAAATTTAAACAGATAAATTTTCTATTGAAATACGAAAAGATTACAAGAGTTTACATACGATTTCATGAAATTACACCAGATTACGTGGCTACACTAGACTACATTAGATTACACAAAATTACAGAGGTAACAAGGAATAGCATAGATTGCATGGGATTGAAAAAGATAACAAGGGATTCTACACGATTACATATGGTATTACACGATATTACCATGGGTTACCGAAGATTACTACAGACATTTCCCGGCATTACCGGGGATTATAAAAGTTTATAGGAATTACACAAAATTACATGGTAGAGTGTACACCAGATTAGAACAGTGGTTAACCCCTCGAGTAATGTTTTAAAAGAGTTTAAGTAATAAAATTCATTCTCAGGAGCATAAGAATACGCTTCAAAATATATTAAACCCTAAGGTTCAATTTTAATGAGCATTTATGAGCATATTTTAGGTATTTTAGAGTGGATTAGGGAAATCCATGATGTTTACGCTGCAGGTGAAGTAATAATACGAATTGCATGGCATACAACTTTTTTTTTCATGACTCGGAAAAAATTATTTATCTCCATAAGTTTATTTATATACTATTTTTTGTTTAACAAAACTTAAATTTAATAATAAAATCGCTAATTTTTTTGGTCTTAATGATTTTATTATTTAACTAAATAGCTTTCGAAAACTAAAATATCCAAATAAACTGTTAGTAAAAACAAAATAATTTTCGTCTAGTATTAAAAAAAATTAAGTATCTTCCCAGGCGATTCGTATCATTGCTTTACTCTCGATATGCAAACATCTTGTCAGGTGATGTCACAACTTAAAACACCTGTACATTTTAGGTTATCTCAACTAATCTGCGCATGCGTCGCAAGAGCATCCTCATTGGATGTTGATCGCGCGCTTATTTGAAATGATTAAATATACAAATCAATTTGTTACAATATATAATAATTGTAAAGTATACAAAATATTATGAGCAACATGAAATTTACATTGGCAAAAGAAGGTATTCCTTCCTATGAATTTAAAATCAATAATTTATTTTTAAAGAATACAGTTAAATAATTATTTCACCTTGCTCTATAAAACACTATTTTTTATCTTAAAATTAATTGTTATTATTTCCACAATTATGATTTATTGTAAAATATGTATTTACACATCTAATAGTTTCAAAAAAGCGCGTCATTTGCAGCAAATGAGATTGACGATGCAATGCATGCGCAGTGTATTTGCGTAGCCGAATTGAAACACTAGAGCGGTAAAATCAAATCTGAAAAGAAGTACAATAAAACATAATTTTCGCAAGAGTGTATATGTAAAATTATTTGTATTTATTATTAAATATATTTTTTCAACAAGAAATGCTTGAAATTTTCTTGAATGCTCATAAATGCTCTGGTCGAGTTTAGATGTTCAGCATATTCTGGAGAGAATTTGCTCAACATAAATTTTCTTGGGCATTGAAAGAAGTTTCTCCTCAGGTTCATGTAACTGATTAAAGTAATTAAACATTTAAACCTTTCACAAGAAATATTGAAGAAATATATTTTTTCTTCAAGCTCAAGAGAAAAACAGAATACCGTTAATCAGATATTGTAACTCGCGTACAGATGTTATGCATTTTTTTGTACAAAACATACATCTGATAATCTTTTCTAATGAAAAGAATGGGTGCGTTTTTTCACCGAAACCTTTTCAGCCATGCAAAGGTTTATTTTGCAATGAAAGTTCCCCGGAAGAAAGCAAGGACTCCCTGGCACAGGTTAACTATTCACCGTCCACTCAAGGCTCAGAGACGATAACAGTCCAGGAGCCGTTCGAAAATGACTCTATCATCTTTCCCGATTCCTAATAGACCACTTGTGTATCGACTATTGATATTTTCTATAATTCGGCCTCTATTGTGAACGATGTAAGTATTAAGCAGTATTAATGTGCAATCATGCGGGAATAAATGCGACGTTATGTACTTTTTTGTAATTGACTTGATCTCGTGATTTTAGATTGAATACATCTAATCTCGTGAAAAACATATCGAAAAAGGATTTTTGAATTTGTACCCTTTCGCAGAAAACTTATTTTGGCCCAGTACGAAAGTGCCCCCAGCTAGAAATTTCTGTAGAGGAACCTCGGAGGATCCTGGACATGTTGCTGAACAGAAATCTGCACACGAACCTACACAGGTCATCTTGACGGTTACTTTACAGGAATTTGGTGAATAAAACTGCATGATCTTGCAAAGGAACTTGTATGCAAGCTAATCTTTGAATGATCCTGTGCAGGTTCCTTCACAGAAGGGTTCATGCACAAGAGCTTGTTCAGGGACCTACACGTGAACCTGCCCAGAAACTAATCCGCGCGGGTTCGCTATACTGAATTAGCTGTCTCGATAGTGAGTTCGATGTTCAAGGGAATAAAAGAAAATTAACTTTATATAACGTGTTTCTGTAAAAGAACCCGCGCCTCAATTTACTTCGCAATGGAACCTGTACAGAAACCTATACTCAAGCATTTAAACATTTCTTTTTCGGTGCAGGTTCCATTGCAGGAATGTTCAGTTTCCATCGCCAAATTCTTGTACAGGTTCCATCAGGATTACCCGAATAGGTTCGTGTTCAGGAACTTGACCAGGATCCTCCAAAGTTCCTGTACAAGAATTTTCAGCTCGTTTTATAGAAAATTCCGTCGCTTTCACTAAAAAAATGAGGTGATTGTAACTGAATTGTTCGACATTTATCCTAATGGAACCAGACTCTAACCTCAAAAGTGAATCTCCTCATTTTACCTTATGAAAATTATATTAGAATTAAATCTTTGTTCGATGCTTAGGGCCTACTGCTGTTTTGAATCAAATCTATACTCAGAGGAAATTGTTGGATACTTTCAACACCTTTTGTTTCAAACTATTTATTTGGATTCTAACCCGAAATTAGCCAGGTTTTCACTCCAAATACAGATTTGATTAGTAATAGAGGTAGGCTGTAAGTATCTGACAAAGAAGCAATTCTACTATTTTCGAAGTAAAATGAAGCGACTCAATTTTGAGGTTAGAGTCTGCTTCAAATACGCCCTTAAGGCCACGTAATAAGTGGGTCACTGGTCAGATTCCTACCTTACTGACACTTTTTATTTCATAAGTTATTTTTACATGAAGCGCCACATCGTGTTAAAAATTTGGGATACTAAATAAGAAGCATTAAGAAAGATACGTCTGCTCCTAAATTTTTATAATTATGAAAACAGTTCTTTTATCAATAATTTTTTTGGTTTTTTGCATAATTATTATAATTTAGGACCAGATCCAACTTTCTTAGTGCTTCATATTTAATATCCCAAATCTTCAATTCGATGTGGCGCTTCGTGTGAAAATAAGTTAGCAAATCAAAAAAGTGCCGGTAAGGTAGGAATCTAGTCACGTGGCCTACTCGTCACATGGCCTTAGGCAAGAAATATATCGTTGGAATCGGCAAAATCGAAGATTTTGAACATAATATTTATAAATCAGTCATTGGAACATTACAAAACTTTTTCATTATTTTATTTCTCATTAAGTACAAACAACCCGCTAGAAATGGTTGGTGTTAGCAGTCTAGAGCATAATGGCGGTACTTCCATGTATCGTTTTGAAGACTTAAGTTAATGGCATGTGATACTTTATCATACGAGTAATTAAGTTTCCTACACTTTTTATCCACAATTTTTAATTTCTCAAAAAAAAAAACAAAAACAAACAATAGCACCCAGCCGTAAAAAACAATCACGCGAACGTCTTGTTATATTGAAAAAGGCTCAAATGAGTTTTTAAAAATATGTGATATCTCTAACGAGATATCACGTGCCTTTATTTCGTTGGTTACAGAGTAAAGTCAAG
>NC_046657.1:150264038-150271982 GCF_010883055.1 Belonocnema kinseyi
TTAATTTTTTGAACTTTTTGGCTTGGAAATTCAATAGTTATGTTAAAAATTCGTATTTTGGGATAAAAATTAATTTCTTTGGTCAAAAGTTGAACTATTTCGGTAAAATTAGTTTTTTTTTTAGTTGAAAATTAATTTATTTTATTGCAAACTTATATTCTGTAGGTTGAAAATTCATGAATTTTATTATCAATTAATCTTTTTAATTAAAATTTTATCTTTTTATTAAAAATTAACTGTTTTGTTACAAATTCATTTTTGAAACGCAATATTTAACTTTTGCATGTTTTGGTAAAAATTTATTTTTGTTACTTGAAAATTCAACGATTCGGTTGAAACTGAATTTTTTTATTAAAAAAGGAAAATGTGGTGATTAAAAATTTGTCTTCATGGTTGAAAATTCTATTATTTTTGAGAAAAAAGAACTATTTTTTAAAAAAGTCTACTATTATACTAAAATATCAATTAGTTTGTTAGAAATTAAAATATTTGGTTAAAAAATTATGTAGATTGTTAAAAAATATTCATTTTTGTAAAAAATTTATTTTATTTGTTGAAAATTAAACTATTTGTTTAAAAATTATTTTTTGAATTCGTATTTTAGCACAGAAAACTCATTTTTTGTTGTAAAGAATGTCGTCTCAATCATTTTTTCTCGATGGTCGGATTTTCGTAGGATCTTTTGTTTCATTTTTATGAGGGACTTCCCTCTTCAGATTTGGCTACGTTTTGTCGATAAATTCAACCCTCGAGCCCTACCGGGAATTTAGCGTAGAATGATGGCGACATTAAAATTTTATTTAAATTAAATTTAAATAGCGGAAATATCAAAGAAAATTTTTCGCAGAAAAATAGAAAATTTGGAATATAAAATCAAATCGAAATTTATTTATTATTTAAACTTTAAACTTCAAACTTCTGACTGTTCTGAATTTTTCTTTAGGTTTAAAAATAACATAACACGTAGATGGTCAATAATGTTAATGGAAAAGAATGTTTGTTCCTAAATTTATTTTATAATAATTATATTATTAAAGCATATAATTTTTAAGCCTTAAAATTTCAACCAAAAAGATAAATATTCCATAAAAAAACTAATTCGCTAAAAAAATTAATTTTGATTGAAATAGTTCGATTTTCATCTAAAGAAATGAATTTTTAACTAAAATGATGAATCTTTACATAAACAGCAAACTAATTTTTTAAAAGATATTAAATTTTCAACCTAACAAATAAATTGTTTACTAAAAAAGACAAATTTTCAAAAAAATATATAATCTTTTTACTAAAAAAGATTCATTTCCAACCAAAAATAGAACAGTTACATTTTCAGCGAAAAAAATCAAATTTCAAGAACAAAATAATTTTAAAAAAAGTAGTTAAATTTTAACTCAAAGAAATGAATTTTTAACTAAAATTATAATTATTCCATCGAAGATATGAATTTTGACGAGGCAGTGGAATCCTCAACCCAAAAGATAAATTTTCTATGAAGAAAGAAAAATTTGCAACAAATTAGATGAATTTTTTATTAAAAAATATTAAATTTTCCACGAAATAATTCAATCTTCATCTAAACAGATGATTTTCAATTATGAGGATTATATTTCAATCAAAAAATATTTTAATTTTAATTTTGAACAAAAATATAACCGTTTAATTTTTAGTTACCGAAACGAATTTTTAACTGAAATGATGAATCTTAATAAAAAAAGGAATTTTTAATCAAAAAATTAACTTTCTAATCTTAAAGTTTAATTTTTGAACCAATTATAGTGATTTTTCAGTCAATAAAGAAAAAAATCTTATCCAAAATGCTAAATTTTCGAACCGAAAATATAAATTGATGAATCTTTAACAAAAAAAAAAAAATAGTGTTTTAACCAAATATGTAGTTGAATTTTCAAACCCAAAAAATAAATTTTTCACCAAAATTAATAAATTTTATCCAAAAAGTGCGGATTTTTAACAAAATAAATAAATTTAATAATATAAAAGATACATCTTCAAACAAAAGTAAAATAATTGCATTTTTAAGAAATAAATAAATGTTTGCCTAAAAAGAACGAGTTTTCGACAAAATTGTTGAATTTTCTACAAAACAAATAATTTTTTAAATAAACTGATGAATCTTTAACCCAAAAAAGTAATTTTAAACCAAGTTCTTAAACTTTCAGACCCAAAAAATAAATTTTGCATTAAAATAATAGAGTTTATACCAAAAAATTCGACTTTTCAACAAAATAAATGATAGAATAGGTCAATTTTCAGTAAAAAAAATAGATTTTTAAACAATAGCAACGAACTTAATCAAAATGTTTACATTTTCGAAGAAAAAAATTAATTTATAAATAAAATGACGAATTTTGTTTACAAAAATGTTGAATTTTCAACCCAAAAATATAAATTGTCATCAAAAAATCCATTTTTATCCAGAAGGATGAATTTTCTGTCCAGAAAGATAAATTTGAGACCAAAAATTTAAATTTGAGATGAAAAGATGAATTTCAACACACTGTACTAATTGCATTTTTAACCGAATAGTTATAATTTTTTCCATGATAAAAGCATTTTCAATGAAACAGTTACATTTTTAAACAAGGAGATGAATTTTCAACTAAAATAATGCATCTTCAATTGAAAAATGAATTTTTAACAAAGTAATTCAACTAGAGATGAATTTTCTACTAAGATGAAGAATCTTCATCAAAAGAATTCCTTTTTATCAAATTGTTAAATTTCCTACAAAATAGATGAACTTTAAACCTGATAGTTATCACAAATTGCGCTTAAAATTAAATTTAAAAATGTCTATTAATTTCCGTATATTTTAGTGAAATTTACGATAATTTATGGTAATTTTACAGGTAAATATCGTAAATTGCCCTAAATTACCCAAAGTTTAACTTTCAATATTTTTATAAATTTCCGGAAATGTTGTAAATTTTTTGGAAATTTATGGTCTTATCATGAATTACCAGAAATTAAATTTTCATCCATTTTATAAATTTTCGGAAATTTGTGAAATTTTTTGGTAATTTATCTTAAATTAAGTTAAATTCCCTGCAATTCATTTTAAAAATGTCTATAAATTTTCGAAAATTTATCGAAATTTCCGTCATTTATAGTAATTTGACAGGTAAATATGATAAATTGCTCTAAATTACCCAACGTTCAATTTCTAACATTTTTATAAATTTTCGGAAATTTATGACATTTTTTCGTAATTTAAGGTAATATCACAGATAATTCATGGTAACTTATCATAAATTGCCTTAAAAATTCCATTTGAAAATGTCTATAAATTTCCGAACATTTGCGGAAATTTACGGTCATTTTTTATATGTTTACAGGTAAATATCGTAAATTGCCCTAAATTAATCAAAGTTTATTTTAAATATTTTTATAAATTTCCGGAAATTTTGTACATTTTTTGTTCATTTATGGTAGTAAAGATGATTTATGGTCACTTATCATAAATTACCAAACATTTATTTTTAAACCGTTTTATAAATTTCCGGAAATTTATGAATTTTTAAAATAATTTATGGTAATATTACAGGTAATTTATCTTATATTAAGTTAAGATAAACTCCCCCAAATTCAATTTAAAATAGTGTATAAATTTCCGAAAATGTATGGAAAGTTTCCGTCATTTATGGTAATTTTACAGTTAAATATGGTAAATTGCATAAAGGTCAATGTTAATCATTTTTATTATTTTCCTGAAATTTTTTTGGTAATTTGAGGTAATATTGCATGTTAATTATTGTAATTTACCATAAATTACCCAAAATTTAATTTAAAGTGTTTTTATAAATTTCAGAAAATTTATGAAATTTTTTGTTAATTTTTGTTAATATTACAGGTCATTTGTCATATCATTAGATAAATTCCTTAAAATTCAATTTAAAAGTTTCTATAACTTTCCGGTCATTTTCAGAAATGTCCGGAATTTTTTGGTAATTTACAGTAATTTGATCAATTAGAAATGGTAACTTTCCATAAATTATCGCAAAATTCTATTATCTGCAACCAAAGTTTCCTCACAGTTTTTATGGTGAGAGGGTGGATTATGGGAAATTGCGTGCTCATAGATGTATAATTTACATTATTCGCCTCGGACGTCCCTTTTTACTCCCTAGGGAGTATAGTTACGTTTTAAATTAAAAGAATGAATCATTCACCAAAAAAAGCATTATCAACAAAATAGTTAAATTTTCAACCTAAGATATGAGTTATCTACTAAAATGATGGATCTCAACCAAAAAGTATATTTTCAACAAAGTTCGAATTTAAGCGAAAAAAAGAAGCAGCTCATGAACAAGAGTAACTTATTAATTAAAAAGAGGTCGTCATCTCGTCTTTGAAGAATAACCAGAGGGAAATGCATTTTCTATCCACATAATAAAAGGTTTTTAATTCATTCGCTATTCAAAATTAGCGGAAATATGGAAAATCAATTAAATAGTTATATAAGATGAAAAATCCTGGGACCAAAGTCAAGTTTACAGGATGATTAGAGCAAGAACTGATTTAAGTATTCTGTAAGTTACAGATTTTTCCGTCTTCCTTTCTATGAGGTATTCACCCTAAAAAATATGGAAAACCTCTAAAGTATAAAGTTGCGAAAGGAAATGTGTCATATTACATCATATTACATGGTGTATCATATTACATTTTTTTGAAATAATAATTCATTTTGGACCAAGAAAAAGGGAATTTTCAACAAAATAGTTCATTTTTTAACCAGACCGATGAATCCTGGAAAAAAATTTATCATAGACAAAACGTGTAATAGTTGATATTTGTATTTTTATTACAGAAAACTTTTAAATTGAACCAGAAAATACATTTTTAACAAAAGAGTTGAATTTGTTAAATTTCTAATGAAAGAATTACAGTTTTAAGAAAAATTATGCTTCTTCAATCAAAAAAGTTTATTTTTAACCAAATAGTTGAATTTTCAACTCAGAAGAAGAATTGTATATCAGAAAAAAGACCAATTTTCTAAAAAATGTATGAATTTTCAACTAAAAAAGATAATTTTTCAACAAAAAATAGAATACATCAATTTTAAGCTGGATAAATAAGTTTTTATATAAACAAAATAAATTTTCAACGGAATAGGTGAATTAAAGAAAAAAAAAGATTTTTTAATCAATAAAGAAAAAAAATCATATTTAAAATTTTTAATTATCAAGTCATAAAAGGCGAATTTTTGAAAAAGAATTTGAATTTACAACCCAAAAATATGTATTTTATAACAGAATAATTGAATTTTTCATTTATTCGAATATTGAACAAAATAAGTAAGTTTTTAATTGAGAAGATCCGTTTTCGGGCAAAAATGGAAAAGCTACATTTTTGTAGTAAAAAAAGAAATTAGTTTAAAAAAATTTATTTACAGTAAACTTTGTTAAATTTTTAACGAAATAAATGAACTTTTAACGAACATGAAATAAAAAATATTTAATTAAATAATTGAATGTTCATCTTTTCTACAAACAAAGACAAATTTTTAACTAAAAACGATCAATTATCAACAAAGAATAGAACAGTTTAATTTTTGTTAAGAGAAATAATTTTTTAACCAGATAAAATAAGTTTTCAACGAAATAGTTAAACCTCAAACCAAAAAGATATGTTTAAAATTTTTTTTTAATTTAGTTACATTTTTTCATGACAAAATTAATTTTTAATTTAAAAAAACCTAATTTACCATTTCAGAAATAAATTTTAATCGAAAAAATTTATTTTTTGTGCGAAAAAAGAATAATTCATAGAATTAATAGAATTTTTAACCTAACAGTTCAATTTTCCATCAAGAAAAAATAAATTTCCAATAAAGTAGATAAATTTTCAACTAAAAAGATCAATTTTCAGCAATTAATAGCATATATTAATTTTCAGTTAGAGAAATAAGTTTTTAAACAAATAAAATAAAGATTACGAAATAATTAAATTTTAAGCCAAAAATATATGGCTATAAAAAGAAAATTTTAAGAAACAAAAAAGTAATATCCAATTAAAAAAGTGAATTTTAAAATAAAAGATTCATTTTTTACACACAAAAAAAATAATTGTGAACAAAATAGATGAATTTTCAGCAAAAAAAAAGTAATTTTCTATCAAGAATAGACAAATTATATTTTTAATTTAAAAAAATTTTCAATTCAAAAAAGGTAATTTTCAATTTTAAAAAACAACTAATTTTTAATCGAAGAAATGAGTTTTAAACCAAACATATTCATTTTATACGAAAATAGATTAATTCTTAACAAAATACGTTAATTTCCAAACAAATATTTTAATTTCTAATGGTATTTCCAATCTAATAGATGAATTTTCAAACAAAAGGGTGAGTTAGTCACGAAAAAGATTAATATTCTACCACAAAAAAAAGTTTCAACAAAATACAGAAATTTTAAAACAAATAGTTAAATTTTTTATCTGAAGAAGATTATTGTTCAATAAAACAAGAAATATTTAAATTTTCAGATAAAAAAAATTAAAACAAGGAATTTGAGCAAAATAGTACATTTTAGTAAAAACGGCGATTTAGCAACTAATATGATGAATTATCAACTAAACAAATGATTTTTTAACCACGTAGTTCCACTTTTAAGAAAGTAGTTTAATTTTGAAAAAAAAGGTTTTTAGTTCAATCGCTATTCACAGTTAGCGGAAATATGAAACATTTAATTAAACAGTTATATGAGAAGAAAAATTCTGAAACCAAAGTCAAGTTTAAAAATTGATTCGACCAAGAATGGACTTAAGTATTCTGTAAGTTACAGATTTTTTCCGTTTTTCTTTCTATGAGGAATTCGTCTTGAAAAGTATGGAAAACTTCTAAAGTATAAAGTTTAGAAGTGAAATGATTTACATCATATTACATCATATTTAGTGTATCATATTACATAGTGTATCATATTACATATTGTATCATATTACATCATATTACATATTGTATCATATTACATCATACTAAATCATGGACATAAATGTCAATTTTCTTTACTCTTGAACTTAAAAAATAAAATTTTGATATAAAAACAAACCTTTTCAAATGACATAAGGTTTTCTCTAAGACCCATAAAAAATGTTGGAAAACAAACCTTTTTTTAAACAGAGGTCAAAGAAGTCAAATGATATTTTGGTTTTACTTCAAAAATTTAAGTTTTACTACGTGGTATCTAATTAACAATTGTTTGAAATATCAACAAGGCCAAACAAAGCAATCATGATTCGTATCTTCACTTTTTCGGCGAAAACGAGCTCGTGAAGCGGGAAATGACTGTTCTTTTACGCAAAAGAAAACTCGGAATATTTGCAAGAATGGAGAAAGGTTCATTTTCACGAGGCGATTTCGACCTCCGTTGAATTAGAAGAGCGTCGCTGAGTTTCCGGAATGAAGAAGAACCGCGCCCTACTTTCACCAAACGAGCAAATCAATTGAAAGTGCCGACAGTACTTGTGACAGTTGAGTCAGAAGTACCGGCAATTTGAGAATTATTTGTCTCGAGATATTTTCTTTTACCCATTTTTTAGTTTATTCCTAGTTTTTCGTATTATCAGAATTTTTACCAAAAGGATGATTTTTAATTTATTGTGAATTTTTCTTTTTTTTCTGGGGCTGAAAATTATAATTCTTTTTTGAATTACCCTGTTCTAACTGAGAATTATTCAATTCGGAGACATTTCCTTTTACCCATTTTTTTGTTTTATTCCCAAATTCTCGTATTATCAGAATTTTTATCAATAGGGTGATTATTAATTTCCGGTCAATTTTTTTATTTTCCAGGGCTGGAAATTATCATTCTTTTTGCAATTATCGCATGTTCTAACTCAGAA
Organism: Belonocnema kinseyi; assembly: GCF_010883055.1. Taxonomy (NCBI): domain Eukaryota; kingdom Metazoa; phylum Arthropoda; class Insecta; order Hymenoptera; family Cynipidae; genus Belonocnema; species Belonocnema kinseyi. Next base: position 150,271,896 of record NC_046657.1, read on the forward strand.
TGATTCAATTCCGAGATATTTTCTTTCACCCATTTTTTTGTTTATTCCCAATTTCACGAACTATCGGGCGTTTTACCAACAATTTGA
>NC_046657.1:150272082-150277195 GCF_010883055.1 Belonocnema kinseyi
ACAGAGTAAAGTCAAGATTAGAACTGAACTAGTGGCCCTGAAGCCCTCAAATATATAGGGCTGCTTATCTAATCGAAGGAGGAAGCTGTGACTATATTACAGTCTGGACACTAATATTTTTTTGAAAATTACAAATGGTGGATAAAAATGGTGGCAAACTAAATGTTCATATGTCGAAGTAACACATGTCTTTCAAGATCAGCGCCATCCCGCGGATTCCGCGGGCACTACGAAGGAATGAAAATGAGTAGACCCAAAAATTCCTGGCAGTTATTGTTTCCAAGCCCTGCTTCCCGAATGAATAAGGTACTTTAGGTTGAGTGGGGGAAATCCAAGATGTCCGCACACTGAGGGCCAAAAAATAATACCTATCGCATAAGACAAAAATTAAATTTTTTAATAATTTAAAAAAAAATGTATTTGAACATTATTTTTTATTTTTCAAATCGATAAACAAATATTGAACTATTTAATTATTTAAGTAATAGCCTTTTCTCTGCAAATCATTAATAACAGTTTATAGTTTATTTGTAAAATAAAGTAAAATAGTCATTTATTCAGGTTGAAGAGAAAAAACGTATTTTTTTTTACTGGACTCTTCTTCTTGCATAGTTCTGAATATGACCAAAATAACATTATTGCCTCCTGAAAAAATGAAAGTACGTGTTCTGATAACATTCTTTATTTTTGTTTACCGAATAGTGTCATTTTCAACTAATAAAGATAAATTTTGTACTGAAAATGACATGGTTAATTTTTAACCAAAAATGAAATAGTTCAATTTTCAACCAAAATGATGAGTCTTCAAAAAAGAAGATTAAGTTTCTGATAGAAAGAAAAATTTTCAACAAAATACATAAGTTTCAAAATAAATATATGAAGCTCTAACTAGAAAAAGTAAATTTTCTACTAAGCGAAAACGAATCTTTAACAACAAGGTTAAATTTTTAACTAAAAAAATACATCTTTGACAAAAAATAGAATAGTGAAAATTTCAAATAACAAAAATTGAATTTTCAACAGTATATAAAATTTACAACAAAAGAAGTAAACTTTCAACTAAGAAATAAAACATTTTCAACCAAACGTGGATAAATTAAATTTTCTTTAAAAAATTAATTTTTAACAAATTAATATATAATATCGAACCAAAAAAGATACATTTTCAATGAAAACTTGATTAGCTGATATTTCAACAAAAATAAATTTTAATATCAAACAAAAAACAGTTGATTCAAAAAATAAACACGAAAAATTGAATATTGATATTCCACCAAAAAATATTTTAGTTTCAAATAAGAAATAGGTACATTTAAACAAAAAGAACGAATTTTAATTAAATAATTAATTGTGAGGTTCAACAATTAATTATTAATATAAAAATAATTTTAAAAAAAGTTCTTCAAAATAGTTCAATTTTAATTAAGTGAAATCAGGTAGAAACTAAAAAGACTTTGTGACAAAAAATGAAATAGTTCACCTGTCAGTTACAAAAATTATTTTGAACAAAGAAAAAGGAAGGAGCCACTTAAATTAAATAAGATGCTTAAATTTTCAATCGAAAAGAATGAATTTTAAAACAAAAAAGATGAATTTTCAAATAAGAAGATTAATTTTTCAACAATAAAGTCGAGTTTTGAATTAAGAAATTAATTTAAAAAAATATATATGTAACAAAGCAGTTAAATTTTTAACCAAAGAAATGAATTTTTAACCAATTTTCAATAAAACACATCAATTTTCATCAAAGTAGTTTATTTTAAACCAAAGATATGAATCTTCAACAAACAAAGTAAAATTTAATAGTTGAAATTTGAAGTAAAAAATATTTTTAATTAAAAACCTTTTAATTCAACTAAAAAGTACGAATTTTCAACCAAGGAGACACAACTTTAATTGATAATATTTTAATTAAAAACAGTTTAATTTATAAAAATAATAAGAATATGATTTTTCTCGAAAGCAGCTGATTTTTTTATTTTGAAAAATGGTTGTTTTTAGTTTTCGCTATAAGAAAATAGAAGAATTTTAAAAAAAGTACTTTAAAACGTCCGTTCAGGAAAAAATAATGTTATTTTTATAAAATTCAGAACCACGCAATTAAAACTGATCGTAGATGAAACATTAAATTTTTTCTTTTCGAACGGAATAACTGACACTTTGGTTTACCGAGAAATAAATTATCGGAGAATTTATAAGAATTTTCGAATTTATTTTAATGAATAGAAAATTGATTTTTTAGTTAACTTAGAACGATTTACCTGCAACCTGTAACAGTTTTTAATTGTTATAAACAAAATATTTTATCACAAAATATGTATTTCAAATCTTATCTTTTTAAAATGTGCACAGAACGTGCATTACTTTTTAAGCATGTGATCAAATGAAAAACATTTATTTAAAATTTAGGAATAAAATAAATTTTTAAGCGTAAAGCTACGATTAAAATAACATTTTACTAAATAAGTACATGGATGAAACGTTTTTTTCTTTCTAGATATATAGCTGACTACCTAAAAGACAAGTAGCGCTTCGTATTTAATAAGTTTATTATTTATTGCTGGTATTTATTGAGTAATGTGATGCAATTTAATTTTGAGATTAGAGTTTTAGTCTAACAGTGTTAATTAATCAGTTAGCTACTGTTTTTCATATTTTAAATATCTCAATGTGTCTAAGTTGGAAAATAATTTATATTCAATCGCTAACATAACGTGAACTATAAAAATATTGTTAAAAATCATAAATTTTTTTACATTCTCCTAAATTGTGTCATATTCTCGATTATATAATCTGAATTTAAATTATCGGGAATTTAAGAACTCTATAAGCTGGTTGGTATTGGTATTATTGGTTGGCCTTCAGTGTGCAGACATCGTGCAAAGTGACGTCACAAGATGTGCACTTCGTTGCACTATCAGTGCCATCTGACGTCAATCCTCGAAATTAAAAATATAAGTCCTTAAAGCGTTTCATGGTAGTACCACCTCTATGGTCTGGTGGTCCCTCAGCTGCGTGAGGGGAAGCTGCATAGTGTGGATGGTTAAAAAATATTTTAAAAATTGGCAAAAAATACAAGAAATTATGAACAAGAAATTACAAAAAAATAGAGAAAAAATGTATTTTCTCGTAAGCGGTCAATTGATTTTTAGTACTGGGTCCAAACTAATTTAGAAATTACCTAGTGGGCACAAAATTTGGCGACGTCCTGACGACATCGTTACGACATCTTTACGATATCGTAAAGATGACTAAACGACATGGACATAGGATGTCGTATAGTTGCCGTAAAGATGTCGTAACGATGTCGTAAAGACGTCGACAAATTTTGTGCCCACTGGGTAAGATTAAAACAGAAAGTACATGGATAAATATTTAAATTGTAATACTGCTATAAAATCTCAAAAATCGAAAATAAGGTTTTAAGTACATAACGTTGCTATTTTTCATAAATCGCTGCTGTTCGGCTTGCTAATTCTCATTTCATCGTCAATATTGTGGCTGAGAAGCTTTTGTGTTCTCTCATTGGGATTTCTCGTTTTTCTCTTCACATTCTCTCGACCATTGATGATTATTTCTATATGTTCGCATTTTTGCAAATTTCGCATTGCACGTTTTTTTCATTCATTAGGTTTGATCAGGAGTGAATTGCCCTATTATTAATTAAAGCAGAAAAAAGTATGAAAATAAACCATTTAGTTTTCTCAAACTTTTTTGTCGATAGAATGAGGGTTATTGATCTACTAGTTTAAACAAAAATGGTTATAGCCTTTAGATGTGGAAAAATGACCCTTTAGGTCAGCTGGGATTCGAACCCAGGACCTGGGTTCGAATCCCAGCGGTGCTAGAAAGAATTTTTTTGCAGCTAAAGATTATAACTATTTTTGTTTTGACTAGTAAAGCAAAAACCGTAATTTATTTATTTTTTTAATTTGTATCACGCTAGTTAATCACATTGCATCAAAACTCATAAACTGTTTAAATTGAGAAAAGGTGAAGACTGAACTCCATGCTGGTGTCGCTAAATACAAACATTCATTTCCGCGGTTATTTTTAAGATTCCGACTAACGATTATATTTTTTCAGTTAAACATTTTATTATTTTATTAAAAACTTATCAATTTTGAAAAAAGTCATCCTTTTTGGATGAAAATTGTGACTGTTTAGTTGAAATTTTATCGTTTTTGGTTGAAAATCAACTTTTTGTGGAAAATTCGTATTTTGATGTTGAAAATTGAGATATTTTTATGAAAGCTGGTAATTCCTTTTAAAAAAGTAATTTTTTAAAGATATATTTTATGTGAAAATTCAGTTCTATGATTGAAAATTAATTTTCTTAACCGATAAATTAACTGTTCTTGTTTGTAGATTCATCATTTTAGTGGAAAATGGAACTAATTTGTTTTAAAAAACTCTATTTCTGGTGGAAGGTCCCTCTCTTTGGTTGACAATTACTTTTTTTTGTGGATGAAGATTAATTCTTTTTAAATGAAAATTTAATATTTTAATTGTTGAAGATTCCACGATTTTTGTTTCAAATTATCAGATTTAAGTCTTGTTCAAGTTCAATTATTTGTTATTATTCTTTTTATTGAATTTTATTAAATTTTCACTTCAACTTTCTAGTTGCTTATTTCTCGGTCAGTAACCGCGAAGATGAAGAAAGTCATAAAGTTTATGACACAAAAATTTCGAGACGCTTAGTCGAAACTGAGAACGTATTTTTTCCTTTTTTCCTTATTTGTTTTTTCAAAATAAATTGTTAATTTTCTTTTTCTCAACTGGCTCACCTACAAATTGTGCCTTGTGGTGCAAAATCTTTCCTGACTTTCGACAGAATTGAAGAAAATATTAAGCCGTCTCTCAAGAAAAATTTTTTTAAATCGCTTATTTTATTTTATATGCAGTTGTTAATAAATGATTTTACTTTGGAATGCATGTATTGTTTTATTTTGAATAAAATAAATCACCAAAATTTTTTAGAAAAATTGAAGTTGATAAATCATTTTTTTTTTGGTTAAAGATTAATTATTTTTGTTAAAAATTTAGTTATTTAACTGCAAATTTAACTATTTTATTTTTTGGGGATTTTTTCCGTAGAATTTTTTTTATT
>NC_046657.1:150277295-150278499 GCF_010883055.1 Belonocnema kinseyi
TACCGGACGGATGGTTTTTAATTTCCGGTCAATTTTTTATTTTCTAGGAATGGAAATTATTGTTCTTTTTGGAAATACCATATCCTAACTCAGAATGATTCAATCCGGGGATATTTTCTTTTACCCATTTTTTTTGCTTATTCCCAATTTCTCGTTTTATCCGAATTTTTACTAAAAGGATCATTTTTAATTTCCGGTCAATTTTTTTATTTTCTGGGGCTGGAAATAATCATTCTTTTTGGAATTACCATATCCTAACTCAGAATGATTCAGTCCGAGATATTTCCTTTTACCCTTTTTTTTCCTTATTTCCAATTTCTCGTTTTATCCGAATTTTTATCAATAGGATGATTTTTAATTTCCGGTCAATTTTTTTATTTTCTAGAGCTGGAAATTATCGTTCTCTTTGGAATTACCGCTTGTTCTAACTCAGAATGATTCAATTCCGAGATATTTTCTTTCACCCATTTTTTTTGTTTATTCCCAATTTCACGAACTATCGGGCGTTTTACCAACAATTTGATTTCTAATTTAAGATCAAGTTTTTTATTTTTCACGGCTGGAAATTATCATTCTTTTTTTAATTGCCATGTCCTAACTCAGAATGATTCAGTCTCGAGATATTTCCTTTTCCCCATTTTTTGGTTTATTCCCAATTTCTCGAATTATCGGGCTTTTTACCGGACGGATGGTTTTTAATTTCCGGTCAATTTTTTATTTTCTAAGAATGGAAATTATCATTCTTCTTGGAATTACCATATCCTAACTCAGAATGATTCAATCCGGAGATATTTTCTTTTACCCATTTTTTTTTGCTTATTCCCAATTTCTCGTTTTATCCGAATTTTTAACAAAAGGATCATTTTTAATTTCCGGTCAATTTTTTTATTTTCTGGGGCTGGAAATAATCATTCTTTTTGGAATTACCGTATCCTAACTCAGAATGATTCAGTCCGAGATATTTCCTTTTACCCTTTTTTTTTTGTTTTATTCCCAATTTCTCGTACTATCAGACTTTTTATCAACAGGATGATTATTAATTTCCAGTCAATTTTTTTATTTTCTAGGGCTGGAAATTATCAATCTTTTTGGAATTACCGCTTGTTCTAACTCAGAATGATTCAATTCCGAGATATTTTCTTTCACCCATTTTTTTGTTTATTCCCAATTTCACGAACTATCGGGCGTTTTACCAACAATTTGA
>NC_046657.1:150278599-150286133 GCF_010883055.1 Belonocnema kinseyi
TACCGGACGGATGGTTTTTAATTTCCGGTCAATTTTTTATTTTCTAGGAATGGAAATTATTGTTCTTTTTGGAAATACCATATCCTAACTCAGAATGATTCAGTCCGGAGAAATTTTCTTTTACCCATTTTTTTTTGCTTATTCCCAATTTCTCGTTTTATCCGAATTTTTACCAAAAGGATCATTTTTAATTTCCGGTCAATTTTTTTATTTTCTGGGGCTGGAAATAATCATTCTTTTTAGAATTACCATATCCTAACTCAGAATTATTCAGTCCGAGATATTTCCTTTAACCTTTTTTTTTGTTTTATTACCAATTTCTCGTACTATCAGACTTTTTATCAACAGGATGATTATTAATTTCCGGTCAATTTTTTTTATTTTCTAGGGCTGGAAATTATCATTCTTTTTGGAATTACCGCTTGTTCTAACTCAGAATGCTTCAATTCCGAGATATTTTCTTTCACCCATTTTTTTTTTTATTCCCAATTCACGAACTATCGGGCTTTTTACCAACAGGATGATTTTTAATTTAAGATCAAGTTTTTTATTTTTCACGGCTGGAAATTATCATTCTTTTTTTAATTACCATGTCCTAACTCAGAATGATTCAGTCTCGAGATATTTTCTTTTCCCCATTTTTTGGTTTATTCCCAATTTCTCCAATTATCGGGCTTTTTACCGGACGGATGGTTTATAATTTCCGGTCAATTTTTATTTTCTAAGAATGGAAAGTTTCATTCTTCTTGGAATTACCATATCCTAACTCAGAATGATTCAATCCGGAGATATTTTCTTTTACCCATTTTTTTTGCTTATTCCCAATTTCTCGTTTTATCCGAATTTTTACCAAAAGGATCATTTTTAATTTCCGGTCAATTTTTTTATTTTCTGGGGCTGGAAATAATCATTCTTTTTGGAATTACCATATCCTAACTCAGAATGATTCAGTCCGAGATATTTCCTTTTACCCTTTTTTTTGTTTTATTACCAATTTCTCGTATTATCAGAATTTTTATCAACAGGATGATTATTAATTTCCGGTCAATTTCTTTATTTTCTAGGGCTGGAAATTATCATTCTTTTTGCAATTACCGCATGTTTTAACTCAGAATAATTCAGTTCCGAGATATTTTCTTTTACTGATTTTTTTTGTTTGTTTTCAAATTTCACGAATTATCGGGCTTTTTACCAACAGGATGATTTTTAATTTAAGATCAAATTTTTTGCGGCTGGAAATTATCATTATTTTTTAAATTACCATGTCCTAACTCAGAATGAATCAGTCTCGAGATATTTTCTTTTACCCATTTTTTTCCTTATTTCCAATTTTTCGTTTTATCCGAATTTTTATCAATAGGATGATTTTTAATTTCCGGTCAATTTTTTTATTTTCTAGAGCTGGAAATTATCGTTCTCTTTGGAATTACCATGTTCTAACTCAGAATTATTCAATACGGAGGTATTTCCTTTTACCCATTTTTTTGTTTTATTCCCAATTTCTCGAATTATCGGGCTTTTTACCGGACGGATGATTTTTAATTTCCGGTCAATTTTTGATTTTCTAGGAATGGAAATTACACTTCTTTTTGAAATTTCCATGTCCTGACTCAGAAAGATTTTGTTTTTATTCTTTGTTGAGAACTCTTCAATTTTATTAAAAATTCGTCTTTTTTGGTTGTAAATTGATCTTATTGTTTAAAAATCCATCTTTTTTATTTAAATATTTATGGTCGAGGTTTTAAAGTTGAACTAATTTCTTAAAAGTTACGAAAAACAGTTGTTTTCTTTTCTTAAAAACTAAAATTTTTGGTTGAGAATTCTTAAATTTAGTTTAAAATTCGTATTTTTTATAATTAATTAATCTTATTGTTTGAAAATACATCTCTTTAGTTAAAATCCCTCTTTTTGGTTAAAAATTCTATTTTTTTAAAATTCGTTTTGTCGATAGACATTTAATCTGTCTGATTAAAAATTCATATTTTTGGTTGAAAATCTAACAACTAGGTTTTAAAGTTGAACTACTTTCTTAAAAATGCATTTTTTTGGTGACTATTCAAAATTTTAGTTAAAAATTCATCCCTTTTGTTCACAATTGAACTGTTTTGTTGAACATTTCTTTTTTTGGCTGAAAATGTACTTTGGTAATTGAAAATTTATCTATTCTATTGTTGGCCGAAAATGATTCTTTTTTAAGTAACAATTTAACTTTTTGTTCGATTCGAATAATTTTCTTAAAACATAGTTTTTTGTTGTTTTAAATTAATCTTTTTGTTTAGAAATTTATCTTTAATTGAAAATTCATCTTTCTTGTTGAGAATTCTCGTATTTTGTTACAAATTCGTATTTTTCTGTATAAAATCAATCTTTTTGATAACAAATGAACCTCAATGTTTGAAAATTCATATTTTTTAGTTGAAAATTAAACTTTTATATAGAGAATTCTTGAATTGTTTTAAAAAAAATTTTTTCTGTAGAAAATTAATCTTTTTGTATAAAAATGTAACAACTCGGCTTTAAAGTGGAACTACTTTTTTATTTAAATAAAATTCTTTCTTTCTTAAAAATTAGACTTTTTGATTGAGAACTTTTAAATTTTCTTTCAAATTCGTCGCTTTTTATAGTAAATTTATTTTTTTGTTTAAAAATTCATCTTGTTTGTAGAAAATTCAATTTTTTAGTTGAGAATTCTTAAATTTTATTAGAAATTCGTTTTTTTCAGTAGATAATTAATATTTTTATTTAAAAATTCATTTTATTCGTTAAATTGTTACTACTAGCTTTTAAAGGGGAACTACTTTCTCAAAAATTAAACATCGTTTTTTTTCTTCTTTCTTAAAAAAGCACACTTTTTGGTTGAGTATTCTTAAACTGTTTTGAAAATTTGTCTTTTTTGGTGGTAAGTTAATCTTTTTATTTAATAATTTGTCTTTTTCAGATGCCAATTCAACTTTTTGGATGAGATGTTTTTGAATTTTGGTAAAAATTCGTTTCTTGTGTAGAAATTTAATCTTTCTGATTAAAAATTCATCTTTTTGGTTACAAATCTAACAACTAGGTTTTAAAGTTAAACTTCTTACTTAGAAATGCGTTTTTTGATTAAAAATTCAAACTTTTATTTAATAGTTGACTTCTTTCTGAAAAGTGAATTGTTGAAAATTTCTTTTTTTTTAATTACTTTGGTAATTGCAAATTTACCTTTTCCAATTTTAGTCGAAAATGGTTCTTATTTAATTAAAAATTTAACTTTTAGTTCAAATTGAACTATTTTGTTAAAAATTCGTTTTTTTTGATAAAAATTAATTAAGTTTAGCTGAAAATTCCACTTTTCGGTTGAGAGTTCTTATATTTTTTAAAAAATCGTCTTTTGTGGTATACATATAACTTTTCTAATTAAAATTTCATATTTTTATTTGATAGTTTGATTGTTTTGTATAGAAAATTTGTCATTTTCTCTTGAAATTTCATTAAGTTAGTAAAATGAAATCAACTCTTTGATGGAAAATTCGTTTCTTTTATAATTAAAAATTTTAATTTAATTTTTTAATTTTCAAGATTAATTTTTTTTAATTAAAAGTTTAGCTATTCCATTTTTGGTTAAAAATGTACTTTTTTAGTTTTAAAATTCAGTAATACCATTTATTTTGCAAGGTGTTACGTATTCGATTTTTTTAAAGGAATCTGTATTATCATTAGAGAAGAACAGAAATTATTAACGTCTTTTGAGACTAGACGGGGCTATAAATTAAAAAAATTTGTAAATAAATGTTTCCTGAAAAGTGAAGACATTTTTTCAGAAAAAAATTTAATTAAAAAAAATTGTAATTTATAGCTTCATTAGGTCTGAGAAGGCTTAAAAAATTTCTGTTATTTTCTGATGATAATAGAGATTCCTTGAGAAATTTTGCCTATTTGTTTTATTATTAATTATACTTACATTTTCTTTAAATCGCTTTTTTTAACATTTCAAATTTCTCTTATTATCTGAGCTTTTACCTCGTGGATTATTTTAAAAATCCCGGTCTGAAAATTATACTTATTTTTAAAATTTCCATTGTCCGACTCATAATGATTCTGTGCCGAGACATTTTGTTTCGAATATTTTCGTTTGTATATTCCCAATCTCTCTTTTTATCAGAGTTTTTACCCGGCAACTAATTTTAAATTTCCGGTCATTTCATTTATTACAGATTCGTAATTCTGAATTTGAAAAGGGAATTTAAAAAAAACGATAATTTTGAGTTTTTTCAAGGAATTTTCAAAAATTCATTGCAAAAAATCACAACAATAATCAATTTTATTATCATCATTATCGGAAATTATCGTTTTTATTAATTGTTTCGTGGCAAAACAAATACTTTTCATATTTTTGATATTTGAATTTCTTTTGTCAACTTTTACATTAGTTGTTTTTCCTATTGGACCAAATTATATATTCATTTCTATCTTTTTGAATCTAAATTTGAAATCCACGTGAATATACGGTTCATAGTTTGAAATTTAAAGTTGGTTTCAAGACGAAAATCATTTCGTCCTCTAAATTGAACACCAACTAACAGGACCCAAGAGGCTAGAGATTCACAATGTGCACGTTCTTCTCTCGAAATACGAATTTTCCCGGATTTCTTCCTACAAATATTTATGGGATGGAGACCGTTTTATTTTCTTTTTCAATCAAAAAATGCAAGTGCAAATATTTTCTGCAGGTGGAGCGATGTTTACATTACCATTTAATCTAAGGAAAAACATACGTTCATTTTTTATTTGGAAAATCCAGAAAAATTCTGGAATTTATTAGGATTAAAAAAAATCCTAATATTAGCTACTCATCAACGCTTGAAGTTCTATTGCATGTTTATGTATATTGCTTATAACTAAATTAATAATGGGAGACCACCAATTGTGAATTTTAGTTCCGGTTTCTAATTTGAAAACATCTTAATTAAAATGAAATAAAAAAGTGCAGGCAGCGAGAATCGAACACGCAACCTTTCGGCTATGAAGTGGAAACGCTACTGCCTGAGCTAGCAGCCGTTCGCAAGTGTTTTTTGCCGAACTCTGTATAACCTGGGACGAATATTTCAAAGTTGATTTTCTTGAAAATGGCGTAAGAGTGCATATTATTGCTTTGGGAAATTAATACTCAGGTGGTGAGCTGTCTTTAAAAAAATTATAAATAGAAAAAAATGCACAATTGGCGGTAAGAGCTTTTAATATTTGAAGTTGCGTATAAATTGGCCATGCTTAAGCTTCTTTGTAAGTAGTTCTAACAAGCGTTTCATGTTTGTAAAAATTGCATTGCATGCACACTTCTGCGGTCCAGACAAAAATAGTATTAACTACTATGTGGACGAGTCCAGTGTTCCCAATTTTGGAATATTTTCATATTGCACATGCGTTGCAGCAAAAACTGGATTGGTTACTATTATTATTGAAATTATTCTTAAAAAATTATGTTTATAATTGTTTACAACAAATAATACTTTTAAAGTGCATAAATATATTAATTTCATATTTGGGATACAAGAGCTATTATTTTCTTTAAATTTCAAATAGTTTATTTGATTTTGAAGGATAAGAATCAAATAATTATTTTACGTTTCACTTTATAAGTCTATTTTGTGATCAAAGAATCTGTCTTCATAATTTCAGTAGTATTATTTTTTGCAAACAATTTTATTGTAAATTTAATCATTTTATATAAGCCGCGACGCATGTGAAATACGAAAAGATTTCAAAATGGGAGCACTAGATGAGTCTTCTGACCACCTAACCTCAAATTTTATATTTGCGCAATGAATTATTTATATATTACAGAAAAAATAGTATAATGAAAACATGATTTATTTTCAGATTACATCAAATGTAATTTTTGCAGACCATAATCAGCCTAACAAAACTTGTAAATAATCAAAAAAAAAAAATATATATATATATTGCTGTATTTTACTATTTTTAACAGAAGGAAGTTTTTTTGTATTTGAAAAATAAGTGCCAAAATCTATACAATCCGACTTTTCGACACGGCAGTGTGCCTTTTATAAGGCCATGTGACGGGTTGGTGACGTGACTAGATTCCTACCTTACCGGCACTTTTTTTATTTCCTTATTTATTTTCACACGAAGCGCCACGTCGGGTTGAAAATTTGGGATAATAAATAAAAAGCACAAAGAAAGATAGGTCTTGTCCTAAATTTATATAATTATGACGAGTTTTTTTGTGAATAATTTTTTTGGTGCTTTTTTGCATCATTATAAAAATTTAAGACCAGGCCCACCTTTCTTAGTGTTTCTTATTTTTTTGTCCCGATGTGGCGCTTCGTCTGAAAATAAATTAGAAAATAAAAAAGGTGTCAATAAGGTAGGAATCTGGTCACTTGACCCACTCACGTGGCCTTAAAGTTGAAATAATTTAAATCAGACAAATTTGTATAAGCTCAACTTTATAAGTACAAAGTGCAAAAGAGAAAACATGAGGTTAGCTTCATGCGACGGACATAATAATAATAAAACAGCTTATTCATAAAATAGAAGCCAGAAGATACGGTTACTTGATTAGGGCATAGAGTACGTAGAAAGTAAATAGAGGAACACAGCGCTGACAGATTGAAGGCCACAGTATTTATTTTTCCGTACACGAGTTTCAGCGCTCTTAACGTTTCGAGGCAGGAACTAAACCTGAAGCCCGCGAAATTCAAATACAAAAAGTATTCAAAATTTAATTACTTGATTAACTACTATGTAAATAAGGTCATAATAGATCATTTATTTCTTCTACCAATACATATTTTATTTCTAAAAAATAACCAATACAAATGTATAAAAATAGTAGAAGTCCATATCATAAAGCATAAAGTTATACGTTTAAAATTCTTACCACTTAGTATTAACCGTGGACGTTTTTTGCACTTCAATTGGAACCTTGTGGCTCTCTTTGCTGTCAATGCTTTTTGCTTCACGAGTACCTGAAACCTTACAACATAATTCACATTAAATTAACGTTTACAAGTTACATTACTTGTGATTGTTGCAAATTATTGTTAAAATTATTCTTTTTTTTGTTGCGAATTTACATATCAGGCTAGTGATATTGTAATTGTATTCGCTATTACGGTACTTCCGTTGACGGATTCGCGACTGACGGTTCAAAAAACGAGCATCGTTTATTTTTTATTGTACTGCTGTTACAACCACCAACACTAAAGTAAGATGATATTTTGTTTAAAACCCGTTACGATAAAACTGGTATACAAAACATTTTTAACTGTCAGAGAAGGCGCATTGTAGAAAGTAAACTTCCCGTTGAAATATCTGAGCTTCTCCTCCAAAGCGGCAGAGTGCGCTAGTGTCCAGTGTACGGTCACTGTACGGTACGCTGATTCGCTTCGCCAGTTTTCTTACGCTTCCGCCGCACTCATAGATACATGAGTATAGATGTATTCGGCGAACTAGCACGATAAATGACGGCATCCGGCTAGGTTGCCACACTGTCTCTGGACCACTGATATATATATATATATATATATTTTGTTGT
>NC_046657.1:150286233-150287352 GCF_010883055.1 Belonocnema kinseyi
TTGACATTTAGCGCCCTCCATGATCATCCAGAGAAGTAGGTAAAACGAGCGCGAAATTCGAAATGTGTAGTTTATGAGAAAAAAAAGAAGGAGCATATTTTATTAAAATATTCATTAGAAGAATATAAAGGAAATAAAAAAATAAGTATATTATTTTACCATCTGTACTTCCTGAATGAAAGGAATCAAATGAGTGGAAATAATTATGGTGGGACTATTATTTCCTTGAAAATGTAACAATTTCAAAAAAATAATTCTTTATGGTTGAAAATTCATCTCAGGCGGTAGAATGTTAACTTTCTTCATGAGTGATTCTTCTTTTTTATTTAGAATTCATTTCTTCGGTTATACATACATAATAAAATGAAATAAAATTCATATGAATATTGAAGTAATTTTATTAGTTCGGTTACAGTTTGCAAAAATGATACGGACATATTGAATCTTTGGCTTAATACAAAAATGTATTTACAATTTTGGAGCATTATATTTCAAGTCCATCATTATAACGGATTGGATTAAAATGCAATTTACTGGTTCAAAAGTGAGCAATTTTATTAAGAACTTATCCTTTTCGTTTAAAACTTGTAGGATTTTATAGAAAATTGACTAATGGTTTAAAATTTTTACTTCCCTGCTGAAATTCAACTGAATTTTTTTTTGTTATTGAAATTTAAATACTTTTTATTCTAATTTTTATTTTCCCTTTCAAAATTTATCTCTTTTTAGTATAAATTTCATGTTTGTTGGATTAAAATGCAATTTACTGGCTCAAAAGTGAACGTTTTTATTAAGAATTCATTGTTGGATTACAATTGCATTTTAATCCAACAAACATGAAATTTGTATTCAAGAGAGATGAATTTTGAAAGATAAAATAAAAATTAGAATACAAAGTATTTAAATTTCAATTTAAAAAAACATTTCAGTTGAACTTTCAGCAGGGAAATATAAATTTTAAACTATTCGTCAATTTTCTATAAAAGCCTGCAAGTTTTAAACGAAAAGGTTAAGTTCTTAATAAAATTTTTAACTTTTGAACCAGTAAATTGCATTTAAATCCAATCTGTTATAATGATGGACTTGAAATATAATGCTCAGAAATTGTATATATAAATT
>NC_046657.1:150287452-150288659 GCF_010883055.1 Belonocnema kinseyi
TCGTCCATGGAACTACTCCAAATGAATAGAGTAGTACCGGGACGGCAAGCATGTTCGTTGCAGATACTTTGTTCCTCGCCGACAATTCGGAAGACCAAATCTATCAGATGAGACGTTTATATCTGCTTCGGAGAGTATCCTTTATAGACGTCACATCCTGAATGCAGCTCTGTGGCACGCCCAGGTATGTATAAGTCTCTCCAGCGCAAAGGTGTCGTATAGCGCTTCTATCAACGATCTCATGATCTTCAGGTATGCCATTAAGTTTACCTCGCTTCAAATAAACCTTGGCGCATTTGTCTAAACCAAATTCTATTCCAATTTCCTTAGTATATCGTTCGGCCATCCCTAGAGGTAGATGTAGTTATTCTTTGTTTTTAGCAAAGATCTTAAGATCGTCCATGTAAAATACATGAGTGACCTTGTACTTTCGATCTGCAGGTTTGCCGCACAAGTACCCGTCGGAATGGCGAAGTGCTAGAGATAGTGGTAATAATGTAAGGCAAAAGAGGAGTGGGCTCATGGCGTCGCCCTGAAAGACACCTCTCTGAAAGGTGACCTTGTTAGTTGTCACACGATTTTTTCCAGATGAGATAGTGAATCTGGTTTTCCAAAGCGGCGTCAATCTCTCTATGCACCCAACTATTTGAGGATGAACCTTTAAGATTTCCAAAAGACAGATGATAAGTCTATGGGATGTAGAATCGAAAGCTTTCCGATAATCAATCCAGACCGATAATCAATCGATAGGTCACGCTGGTAGAATGCTGCATCTTTGCAGACACAACTATCGATGAGCAGGTTCTCCCGACATCCGGCTACGCCTTTCTCTGAGCCTCGTTGTTCATACATTTCTTGCCACTAGGGTTCAATTGCTCGAACAATCCTATCATTTAGGATAGCTGTGAATATCTTATAAAGCGTATTCAGACAAGTTATTAGCCTGTAGTTCTTTGGGCCAGCTAAGTTGCCTATTTTCGGCAGGAGTATTGCGCGCCCTTCCACCAACCACTCTGGAATCGGCTCTTCCGACTTCAAATATGAGGTGGAAATACGGGCCAAATGCTGATGGGTTGAAAAAAACTTCTTCCACCAGAAGGTTTTTATACAATCTGGTCCCGGTGCGGAATAGTTCTTCATCCCTCTTAATACTTTTTTCACCTCCTCCGTAGTGATGGGTGGGCATTCTTTATCAGGTGTTATGAGG
>NC_046657.1:150288759-150311993 GCF_010883055.1 Belonocnema kinseyi
TGTTATTTTTAATTCAAACAATAATTTTTAGAAACTTTAAACATTAAAAAAGTTTTTTCCTCGGTAAAAATATTTTATTATTCTATTAAAAAATTTTTTTAACTAACTATTTTTTAATTGTTCAAATTAGAGAGTTGTCTAGCCCGGATATTGTATACTTCGGAAATTTTCTGTCGGCAATTCTTAAATTCGGTAAGATTGTAAATTGTCGAGAATTTTCCAATTCGGGACTTATATATTTCGACAATGCATTGTCGAAATATAAAACTCCCGAATTGGGAAATTAAAAATAAAATTCCCACATCACTGTAAAAATTCCGAAATTATAAAATTGCAATGTTATAATTTCGGAATTTTTACAGTGATGTGGGAATTTTATTTTTCGGAAAAGCGACTGAAAAATCCCGAAAAATAAAATTCCTGGCACTGTAAAATTCGTACATTGAAAAATAACCAATAATAAAATTCCCGAAATTATAAAAGTCCCGAAATATAAGATTCGAATTGGAAAATTCACGAAAAATAAAATAAATAAAATTCCAGACAATAAGATATTACCGAATTTTAAAAATCCCCAAAGAAAATGCCTGAATCATAAAATATCCGAACTAGAAAATTCCTGAATTTAAACAATTAGAAAAATTGTTTATTAAATATTATTTATTTATTGAAAATACAATAATCGAATATATATTTCTGGATGAAAAAAATTGTTTGAACATGTGCATAGTATTTGAAAAAAGCATAAAAAAGTTCTGAAAAATCGAATTTTTTATTAATAAAATAAATAATAAAAATAAATTTTGATAGAAATCGTTGTTGAATTGAATCCTGCAAAGTTTGTTTCAAAAATGTTATTATGTAGCTATGAAGAAAATTTAGGCAGAACATTTTTTTCTTTCAAAGCACACGTGTTCTTTAATGTATTTTTTAATACAATTTTTATAAAATTATTATTCAGGTGCCGGAGATTTCATTTTTTGGGATTTTTCATTCATTCCTTTCGGAATTTTTGTCGGTAGTCCCATATTTGTATACCTCCTCTTAAAATTATGTAATTGTTCAAAATAAAAAGTCAACATTTGAAAACATTTCAAAATCATCAAAAATATCTATTCTGTTTTAAATTATTTCAAATCTTTTAAAATTATTTTAAACATTTTTCGGAACTTTTAAATGTCTTTTAGACTGATTCCCATTTTTCCTAACATTATTGTAAAATCCTGCACACAAAATTGTTTTAAGAGCTTCCAGATTTTGTCTAATATTGTAAATGTTTTGAAATGTTTTGAAATGTTTTGAAATATGTTTAAACATTCTGTCTGAGTTATGCACTTTTTCGAAATAAAAAATCATTTTAAATCTACCCAGAAATTGTTTTTTTTTCCTGATATTTGAAAATTCTTGAGAAGCTCCAAATTTGGTTCTTTTCTTTGAAACATTCAGAAACCTCCAGCTTATTTGATTTTTTTCTAAATTAATGATTACTTAACTGTTCTTTAAGAATCAAAATGAAATACTTTAACCTTCGAAATAGAAATAAAAAATAAAACAATTATAATTGTAACATTCAAAGTTTAAATTTGTCACTCTGAAATTGGAACAATTCATTTCAAAATTGTTTACCATTGAAAATTGTTTTTTTTTAATTTCCAAACCAAATAGATTAAAAATGGAATATTTTATACTGGAATAATACTTCAAAAAGATTTTGAAATTGAATGAAGGCGTTCATTTAAGAAGCCATTAATTCGAACGTTTACACTTGTGTCAGTACTAAGGCTTTCGAATTAAATTAGTTCAAATTTTAGCGTTCAAATATGTAAATTATATCATTTTGAACAGATCTCGAATCATCTTGTAAAATCAATCACTGTTAATTTTTTAATACTCGAACTGCAGTTTAATTTTCAAATTTACTTTCATTTCCCGATTTGTCCCGGTCGCGAGTCTATCTCAATGTTTAGAACAACTTTCATTTTTTTGAAATAGTAAGTTTTCGGTTCTAACTTACGGGATAATGATTTTATTTTTGAAAGATTTTCTACAAATCTTTTTGATAATTTTTACATTCTCATCCAAAATGAGAAGGCATTAGTTTTTTATGAAAAATGACTTTTTCGGATTTTATAAAATGTCGACGTTTTGAGGCCCCTTGAGTGAGAGAAACAAGTTTTTACGTCGGTGTCTGTTTGTCCCGCGTCGTCGTTGTTGTCTGTATACCGGATAACTTTCGAAAAACTGGTCGGATTGAATTGAGCTTTGATTTTGATAACTTTTTTTGATAAAATCAAACTTACCAAAGTTGAAGGATTTTCAAAATCCAAAAAACCAAACGAAAATGGACATTTGAAGCAAAAAAAGCTTGTTATGGAAAAAAGTCAAGAGGCGAAAAACGCTACTTTTTCAAGGCCCCATTTTTATTTGATCACATTCTCATCCATAATGAGAAGAGTTTTATGCGAAAAGTGACTTTCGCGAATTTCATGAAATTTCGACATTTTGAGGCTCCTTGAGCCAGAAAAACAAGTTTTTACGTCGGTATCTGTCTGTCTCTCTGGCGTCTACGTCGTCGTTCTTATTGATGTTGTGGTTTTCTGTATATCGGATAACTTTCGAAAAAATAGTCGGATTGGATTGTGCTTTGACACACAGATTTTTTATTTTAAGAATTGTATGTAAAAATTGTACCATTTTTATTTTTATAACAAATATTTTTCTTCAATTAAATTGTTCCAATAAAAGTATTTCGAAGAGTTTTTTTAAAAATATTTCGGGGAATAAAATTAGCATTTATAGGTCGACAAAGCTTTGTTTTCTTTACCAAATTTGGCTTTCGTCTACATTTTTCAGTCGTTTTTACTATAGTACAATTTACGTTTGTATCTTGAGCGAAGAAATCCATTCTATTGTTTGACAAATATTCTTTGTAAGTCAATATTTTTCACAGAAAATTACCCCGGGTGACCTTCAATTATAATTCTATAAATGTGAAAACACCACATTTCAATATTTTCTATGAAAAACTTAATCCCTGAGTGACAGAACGAAATCGGAAACAATAAGAGTCAATTTATTCAGGAACAAGCTTTTTGAACAAAAATGACCTTGAGTGAACCTTTAATTTTAATTTTGTTAATTTTTACAAAAATCAGGCGTTATTTTCTTACAAAAAAAAAATAATTTGTGGGGGTGACAAATGATCAAAAAATTAATAAAGCTTGAAGTTGTACGATTTTAATTTGTAACTAAATAATTTGAAATGTTTCAATCTAAAATTATCGAACACTTTCCACTCAAAAATTCTGATGACATATTTAAATAGCTTTAAATTTGAAATTATTCAATATACTGAAGACTACAAATTTAAAATGTCTCAACTATTAAGACTTTAAATATTTTTGAAATTGCTGTTCTGGAGACTAAATAACACTTATTCTTTTATTAAGAAATCACAATCAAAATTGTTAAAAAAAGTTTTTAAAAGAGTTTCAAAAACCTTAAAAAGCTCAGAGGTTTCAATAGTTCAATATATATGATAGTACCTCTATAAATTTGAAATTAGTCTATAGTTTTTCATGTTTGAGCTACAATTATTCAATTTTAGAGGTTATAAATTACAATCGTGACAAATAATTAAAATCTTTTAATTAATTGATATTTAAAACAAAAAAACTTTGTGTACATCAATTTAAATGCAGCTGCAAACATTGAATTTGAAATGCGTTGAATTCAAGGTATATTTTAAAAAGAAAACTGAAAGCAGAGGATCCACTTTCAAAAGAAGCGGAAGAAAGTGACTCGCTGGATTGCAAATGAACATAAAAAATGGTGTATTTTCGCATTTTTTAATTTTAAAATTAAACTAACAATTATTGTTGTGTAAATTGTATGGCATCTTAAAAGAGTATAAATAGTTCTTACATTAGTGTTTAAATTTTCGGAAGTTAACCCTTTTTACATACCTAGATGTCAATAAAGCCTACCCAATTTTTCCAAATTTTAATCACTTATTTTCTAAGAGAAAATCACCCCCGTTTATTACCAGTCACCGAAATGGATCAGAAAAAAATCGCCAAGACCCAAGAATAAAAATTGGATGTACAGCGAATTTTTAAATTTTTAATTGAGATTATCTTTAACTTTGTGATATCAAAAATTTCCATACACATTTCTTTTTATTAATACTCTAGGAAAAAATCAAGAAGATCGAGCGCCGAAATTATAATTAGAGCAAATTTTCTGTAATTCTATGAGGACGGCTGAAATATCCCGAAAAATAAAATTCCCGACTCGGTAAAACCAAATATCTTATCCAGAAATATATTTTGTTTTAATTATTTTTATTTTAAATTTAAATAATAATGTTCAAACACTTCAAACATTAAAAAAGTTGTTTCTTTGGTATAAATATTTGATTATTTCAATTAAAAAATATATTTGTCAAAGAAAAATGTTTTCAGCACTTGTTTATCTCGAAATTTCTTTCTATAATAGTTTTTTTTTAAATTAAAAATATGATTTTTCAATAAATTTTTTTTTATATAATTAAAAAAAAGACTGTACCGAAAACCTGGATCAGGCTTCAGATCTGAAAAAAATCAGTGATTTACATATACATGTCAAACTTTTCTAACCTCAAAAAATCTTTTTACTGCTTTACCGTCATATTTTACGAAAAATGAGAAAACAAGAATTCGACTTCGTAGTATGGTGAGGGCAGCACCTCAATAGGGCAGAAAATGTGATGTCATATATATATATATATATATAATTCCCCAATCTAACGCCCCGTGCCGCATCTACGTTTATAATATCTTTGCTGGAACGCAAGTCGTAAGACACCTAGTGAGCGCGCCAAAAAGCTTGAATTAAAAAAATATCGTGATTCATTTAAAATACATTCGCAATAATGATTGATATTCCATGTTTCAGTTTGAAAGTTGACGAAAATTTCAAATTGCATAGATTGTATGGATTTTGACTCATTTATTTTAGAAAGCGATTTAAAAAAAAATATTGTTTCTGGACTATCTTATACAATATTTAACATCAACTTGAATTTTCTAGAGGCAGGAGGATAACGGGGAAATTGGCGGTCCAGGATTCGCCGGGAATGTACCGGTGCGATATCCTCATCGCGACTACAGTCTTCATCTTCGACCGAGTTCCGGTGCCAATACAGCCTCTGACCCTAACAAAGGGATTTTCTCATCAATTAGCAACGGCTTCAATTCATTTGTCAGCAACATCTTCGGCTGATCTTCCGCCTATCGACCCACAGTTGGTCGTTTCGTTGCGCTTTTCATCATCGTCGTCTTATCACGCTCCCTCAGAATGCGAAGATACGCTTGGGCGTCGGTCGTTCTCTAGAATCACTGTAAAAAAGAAAGTTCCATTTTAGCGCTAATTTCAGGTGTTAAAATAAGACTCGGATAAAACAGTCTCGGGTGGTACTAAATTGATTAACTTCAGGAAAAATTATATTCTTTACGTATTAATCAAAAAACGATAATGCGGCTTAATTAGCATCATCACGTCAATATTGGACGCTGCCATTCGTGAAGAATTGTACTTTTTATCTAAAAAAAAACGAGTAGGTAAAACAGTTTTCCACATTGCTTTTTGGTTTCGTGTCGGAAAAAGATGTTATGCTTTTTGGCGGACCTTTCCTCTTGTCATGATGCTAATTGAGGCAAAGTTTCTTATTTTCAGTTTTACATAAAAAATGAAAATTTTTTCGGGAAAAATTACCTTTAGCCATAATACTTTCTCTATTTGGTCTCAGTATCTGAAGTACAATTTCCCGCCGATTTTCAAGGTCATTAACAGAAAATGGTAGTCTATGGCATAACGAATGACCTACCATCTAACACATTTATTTTCCACGTTCTGATTTTTATATTAAAAGATATCTGACTGAAATTTTGGAAAAAGAGACAAAATCTATCAGGACATCGCTCTCTGGCCCATTTGAATTTTTTACTTTGTTCAAATAATGTTTTATTAACTTGTAACTTATAATCTAAGTTGAAACAGTTTTACAGCTCTTGTTAATTTTAAATGAGGGTGTTGAAGCCCTGGCCCCACTTACTTTCTTAATTCTAAATTAAAAAAATTGCAATATTTAAACGACTTAAAAATTCAAAAAAGGCCGGAAGGCCCGGACGGTTTTTCTGTCGCCTCTCAACATTTCGCTGCCCTTAAAATCAGACCACACTTGGTAATTCCGGGTTATTTTTTGCATTAAAAATAACAGAATGAAGTTATTCAATTTCGAAACAGGACGCCTTGACTCTTATTATTAAATAAATGATACCTGAAAAGGATAATACCGTAAAAAAAGGGAATTCTAGTTTTTACAGTGATCTGTATAGACAGCTTCGAAGAGTTCAAACAAGTACGGGTTCCCAGGCGGAAATGAAATCGACAAGAGGAAGTCCGGATCCTTTCAGGTTTGCAAATCTAGACTGATATCGATCGAGCTGTCAATGATAGCTGCGCTATAGAATAAATAACCGTAACCGGTCCCGAAAGGATCCACTTGACCTCTTTTTTCGATCTAATAGATGGCAATGTGCTGCAGCAAGGCAATAAAATAAACGATTCAGAACCGGTCTCTTCGACTCAGCTTACGATGAGAAAGTCTTGTATTTTTTTTAACTTGAATTGTACAGTATTATAATTTTAATATATTTAAAAAATAATAATTTATTACACTAACAGGAAGATGACGCCAAAAAAATGAATCGATACGTCAATGTTAAAATAATATCTTGGAGTGTATGTCTGAAATGACACTGTGTTTGTTCTGAAATCATGAAATTCTCTGGATTAATGCAATTCTCTTAATTCTTTTTAATTCTCTGAATTTCCTGAATTCTTGGAATTGTCAAAATTCTTGAAATTCTGCGAATTATTAGAATTCTTTGAATTCTACGAATTATTAGAATTCTACGAATTCACTGAATTTATGAGATTTCATGAGATTCTTGGAGTTCTCTGAATTCCTGAAATTTTGAGAATTAATGTGGTTCTTTAAATCCTACGAATTTTTGAAATTTACTGAATTTACGGTATTCTCTAAATTCTTAAAATTCTGGTAATTATTGAAATTTTCAAAATTCTTTGAATTCTCGGAATTCTTGAAATTCAGAGAATGATTGGAGTTCTGTAAATGCTCTAATTCTTGGATTTCTCAGCATTCCTGGAATTCTGCGAATTATTGTCATTCTTAGAACTCTCTGAATTATCTTATTCTCCCTAAAATTCTTTTATTTTTTTCTATTCCATGAATTGCACAAGTTCCACGAAATTTAAATTGTTTTTAGATAATCCCAAGTAATTAAGAGAATTCTGAGAAATTCCACGAATTAAAGAAATGTTATAAATTCTATGAATTTCATGAAATCTAATTAATTCGCTTGAATTCTCCATATTCCTAAAACTCCTTGAATTCAAAGAATTTGTAATACTCTTAATTCTTAAAATTCTCTAAATACCTTGGATTCTCTGATTTCCTTAAATTATTTGAATTCCTTAAATTATTTGAATTTCTTGAATTATTTGAATTCTTTAAATTTCTCGAATTTCCTGAATGTATTGAATTTTCGGGATTTTCTAAATTCCTTAAATTTCGCGCATTATATGAATTTCACGAATTCCGAGAATTCTTTGCATTTTTTTAAGTCTTTGAGTTCCTTAAATTCTCTGAATTTCTTGAATTATTTGAATTCCCTGAATTGTCTAAATTTCTCGAATTTTCTTAATTCATTTAAATTTCGTAATATTATGTATTCCTCGAATTTTGGTAATTCTCTGAATTTTGCGAATTCCACGACTTGATTTGATGAATTCTCTGAATTCCTTGGATTTTATGAATTTCTTGAATTATTCGAATTCCTTGGATTTTCGGAATTACTTGAATTCTAAAAACGTTGTGGTACAAATTTGGTCGTAGGATTCTTGTTTTTTTTCTAACAGGAGTTTGCATCTACTTGAATTCTCTGCATTCCTTGAATTCTCGGAATTTCTTGAATTCTCAGAATTTCTCGAACTTTCTGAATTCATTGCATTCTCGGAATTTCATGAATTTCGCGAATTCTCTGAAATCCGTTAATTCTCTGAGTTCCTTGAATTCTCGGAATTTCTTGAATCATTCGAATTTCTTAAATCATTCGAATTTCTTGAATTTTCTGAATTACTTGAATTCTCTGCACTTCTTAAATTCTCGGATTTTCTTGAATTTCTTTAATTTCTTGAATTATTTGAATTCCATGAAGAGCTTGAATTCTTTGAATTTCTTGAATTATTCAAATTCATTGAATTCCTTCATTTTTATGAATTCCGTGAATTCTTTGCATTTTCTGAATTCTCTGAATGCCTTGAATTCTCTGAATTGCACACATTATTTGAATTCCTTGAATTATTCGAATTCCTTGAGTTTTCTGAATTACTTGAATTATCTGCATTTCTTAAATTCTCGGAGTTTCTTGAATTCTCTGAATTCTTTAAATTCTTTGAAATCTTCGAATTCTTGGAATTCTCTTAATTCCTCGAATTGTCTGAATTCCTTGAATTCTCTGAATTTCATGAACTGATTGAATTCGGCGAAATATTGAAATTTCTTAAATTCCCAGCATTTCTTCAAGTCTCTGATTTCCTTAAATTTCCGAAATTTCTTAAATTCTCCACATTTCTTGAATTCTCGGAATTCCTCGAATTCTTCTAATTTCTCCTAGATGTATTGAATTATCTGATTTACTCTAAATTCCTTGCATTATTTTAAAATCTAGGAATTTCAATATTTCAATGAATTCCACAATTTAAAAGAAATTCAAGGAATTCTAAGAAATTTAGTTAATCCCAAATAATTGAGATAATTTTAAGTAATTCACAGAATTCCAAAGACTTGACGGAATTCCAGGAATTTCAAAGACTTTACGCAATTCAAAAGGTTTAAATTATTTCTCAAAATTAAAGAAATTTAGAGTTTAAAAAATTATACAGTTCAGGGAATTCAAGAAAATAAGATAATTCAAGGAATATTGATGATTCAGGAAAATCAGAGGAATTCTAGAAACTTACGAAAATTGTTAAATAATACAGTAATCCAGAAAGTAAACAAAAATTTCAGAGTTATAGACTTACATTCCTAGAGATGTTCTGTGAACATAAAGATATCGAGATGTTCAGTTTCTAATTTTTTTAACGCTATATAAAGCAATATCATTTCTTGTTAACGAGAAATAAAATTACATAAACATATTATGCATACTTAAACAAATTAGAGGCGAAAAGGTTGGTTCTGAGAAAATTTGATTGTATAAAGTAAAGTGAAATATCATTAGTTTGCGTATACCATTTATACATTTTTACATTATTCTCTAATAGCGCAAATAGATAGTATATAAAAGTGGACCACTATCAAACTTTTTTATTTCACTTTGGGCAATAGTGAGTAGAAAAGTTAATATTACAGTGAAATTTCGCCAGCGACTGTGGAGCCTCCTCACCGCGCCGCAAGCGCAAAACCAAACTGAAAATTCCTGTACAGGTACCTTAGGATCTTGTACAGGATCCTATACATAATCCTACATCTATTGGATCTGCAAGGGAATAAAAGGATGGCAACTTTATAGCTGTAAGCAAAATGAGTTTTTGTGTTGGCTTCTTGTAAAGGACCTCATACGTGTTTCTGTATAGGTACCCGCGCCTAAATTTACTTTGCAAACGAACCTGCACCGGAACCAGCGCCTCAAATCACTTTACAAAGGATCCTGTACAGAAAACTGTCCAGCAAGCCGCGCCTCAATTTACTTTTCAAATGAATCTTTACAGGAACCCGTGCCTCAATTTACTTTTCAAAAGAAACCTGTTTAGAAACCCGTACAGGAAGCCGCGCCTCAGTTTCCTTTACAAACGAACCTGCACAGGAACACGCGCCTCAATTCACCTTACAAATAATCTTGTACAGAAACTTGTGCATGAACCCGCGCCTCAATTTACTTTGAAAATGAATCTTTACAGGAACCCGTGCCTGAATTTACTTTTCAAAATAAACCTATCCAAAAACCCGTACAGGAAGCCGCGCCTCAGTTTCCTTTACAAAGGAACCTGCACAGGAACCCGTGCCTCAAATCACCTTACAAAGGTTCTGGAAAAAGAAAACTGACCAGGAAGCCGCGCCTCAATTTACTTTGCAAATGAATTTTTACAGGAACCCGTGTCTCAATTTCCTGTTCAAAGAAACCTGTACAGGAAATCGTGAGTTAATTTACTTTAAAAAGAAACCTGCACAGGAACTCGTCCGTTAATTCACATTACAAAGGAGCTTGTACAGAAACCCGTTCCTTAATTCAGTTTACAAAGAAACCTTTACAGAAACCTGCACAGGAACCCGCGCCTCAATTCAGTTTGCTAATCAAACTGTACAAAAACCTGTACATAAACCTGCACAGGACCCGCGCCTCAATTTGCTTTGCAAAGAAACTTGTACAGGACCCGCGCCTCAATTCAGTTTGCAAAGGAACCTGTACAAAAACCTGTACATAAATCTGCACAGGAACCCGCGCCTCAATTTATTTTAGAATGAAACCTGTACAGAAACCCGCACCTCAATTCACTTTGCAAAGGAACCTGTACACAAACCTGCACAGGAAACCGCGCTTCAATTTACTTTAGAAAGAACCCTGTGCAGGAACCCGCGCCTCAATTCACTTTGCAAAGGAACCTGTACACAAACCTGCACAGAAACCTGCGCTTTAATTTACTTTAGAAAGAAGCCTGTACAGGAACCCGCGCCTCAATTTAGTTTTCAAAGGAACCTGTAAAGGAAAACGCGCCTCAATTTACTTTGCAGGACTATGTACAGTTTCCTTAGCCAAATTCGTGCCCAGGAACCGTCAAGATTACCTGTAGGTGCAGGTTGCGTGCGGAGTCGTGTATAGAATCCTCCGAAATTCCTGTACAGACATTTTTAGCTGGGAACTTTCAACTTTACAATACTTGTATTATAATTTCAAGGAATTATCTTACAAATATTGTGATTTCAATTTACAATTTATTTTTGACTGTAGTTTGAAATGACATTTTCTATTGTAAATTTAATTTTTCTACTCAGAAGTTGTAAGCCCTAATAATACTTTTCATCAAGCCAATCATAAAGTTTTATTTCGCTCATTATGTGCAAATTGACATATTTGTAACGGATAATTGAAGTTTTTTTCTGTCTTGAGGATATTCTGTTACCTGAGTGGATATAAAGGTTTCCTAAAATAAAATATTTAAAGCACTAAATAATAAATTGCCATTTTTTCTCTCTCTAGATCTGCTGGGACTCGAATCCAGGTCAACAGATTGACGATCTGGTGTTCCAGACCAGAGCATTACACCGGAAATCTGTAGACTTGGGTTCGAATCCCAACGGAGCTACAGAGAATTTTCTTCAGATTTTTTCAGATTTTTTCAGTAAATCAAAAATCAATACATTAAAATGATCAACCGTCTAACAAATTTCATCGATTTTACCCCTTTCACAAATTTATTTAAGACAACCCCCTAAATTAGCGATTCTGAGTCTATGAGAAGACACTAAAAATATGAAGGCTCTTTATTTTTGCTTACATTATCAAATATATCTTCCATGAAAGCAGAGTTCATCTTGATAAAATTTAAAATATAAGAAATGACACGCCTCTACACTGCCGATACGTACAGAGGTAAATATAATTATATATTTATGACTTACGACTGCCGTGATCGTCCACTGTCTTCAAGTTCGGTACTTAGAAGGGGAATCTACACCCTTTGGATTTTTTTATTCATAGTACTCTCAATAAGAGGTAATTATCAAAATGTTAAAGTCTTCCAATTTTAAGATGGGCTTTTTAGCCATTCTTGAGACAAACGACTTTAAAAAGTCAGAGCAGTCGGTAGCGCTCGGAGTTCGTAATCGGTTAGTACGGGTTCGATTCCTGCAGCCAGTATTTTTTCACCATTTTTATAGCATTTTATTATTTAATTTATTTAAATCAAGCTAAAATACTCATTTTTGACCATTTTTTTCGTATGAAAAAACGAAAATAAGAGAAAAGCCAGGACATTTTATTGGTCAGAAAAAGCAAGGAAAAATTCAGAGAATTCAAAAAGTCTTGTAATTTTTTATTTCTTATTTTT
The DNA here is from genome assembly GCF_010883055.1 of Belonocnema kinseyi. NCBI lineage: Eukaryota > Metazoa > Arthropoda > Insecta > Hymenoptera > Cynipidae > Belonocnema > Belonocnema kinseyi. Next base: position 150,300,937 of record NC_046657.1, read on the forward strand.
TTTTTACATATTTGCATTGCATTTCTATTTATACTTCTTTTCCTTTGCAGTCGATGCTATCTGAGGATTATGTTTTTAGCTAAAAATCTTTTTCTTTTTCTTTAACTTGATGTTAAAAATTTATATTTTGGTGTTAAAAATTAATCTGAAATCTTTCTGGGTTTAAAATTAAAATATTGTGATGAATATTCGTCTTTTTGGTTGAATTCAACTGTTTTTTTTTATTTATTTGGTTGAAGTATCTTCTATTACATTATTTTTTTAAAATATAATTTTTTTAAATTGCAAATTGAACTAATTGATTGAAGGTTGCTTTGTTAAAAAAAAATACTTTTGGGTTGAAGATTCATATTGTTAGTTGAAAATGTTGAAAATTCATAATTTCAGTTAAAAATTCATTTATTTGGTTGAAAGTTGAAATATTTTGTTGATCAAAGGTTAATTTCATTGGTTGAAATTTTCACTATTTTGTTGAAAATTGTTTTCTTTCCGTTTAAAATTATTTTTTGTAGCTGAAAATATAATTTTTTTATCGAAAATTGAACTTTTTCACAGGAAATGTTCTTTTTTGCTTGAAAGTTCAACAATTTGGAAGAATTTGTTTTCCTTTTTGTCTGGAAAATCTTTATATGTTCTAATTTTTTTGTTTTACTTCGAAAATTCATTAATGTTTAAAAAATCGACTATTTTGTTGCATTAAAAAAAAATTATTTCTTTTCGTTAAAGTTTTATATTTTTCTCAGTTGAAAATTCATCCTTTTTAATAGAAAATTTTGGTTTGAAAATTAATCTATTTACTTGAAAATTCATTTTGCTAATACAAAATTCAAGTAACTGTGTTGAAAACTCATATCTTTTATTAAAAATTTAATTATTTTGATAAAAATTCAAGTATTAAGTTTAAAGGTTATATATTTTTAACAATAATTCGGCCTGTTAGTTTGAAAATTGATCTTTTACCGTAAAGAATCATCTTTTTTAGTTAAAATATAAAATTTTTTAATTTTATTTTAAAATTACATTTTCTTATGTCATTTAAAATAGATTCTAAAATATAAATGTCACAAGATTTAATTGTAAAATATTGTAATAATATAAAATGTCTTTTAGATATATATATTCTGTTTTTATATATCTTATTTTTGTTTCGTAAAAAAATAATAATGATCAAAATATTCTAGAAAAATCAGAATTTTCTGTTTAAAAAAACGTCTATTGAAGTTAAAGTGATAAAGTTTGAAAAAGCTAATTTTTATACATGAAAAAATGGTTAAAAATAAACATTTGGGTTTAAATAAAATAAATTTGATAGCCAGTTGCCACACAAAAATAAATTTTATTGATAAAAAAAATACCGACAGCAGGAATCGAACCCGAGCTATGCGCTTACGAACTTGAAACACCACCCGATGTAATCGCGAGTTGAGAGACTCGCAGCGCTGTCCATATAACGGGCTTGAATTTGTTAGTAATTACCTGTTACTGGCAGGAGTATTAATAAAAAAAAAAATGAAGTGTGCAGGTTCCCCCAGTTAGTTATGCATAATAATATGTACTTAAAAAAATAGGTAAAAAATTTAGAGATAATCAAGAACGTATTTTTTTTTCTTGCAATATGCTTATTAATCTGAGGCACACGAAATCTTTTCAATCGGGCTCATTCCCATAGTCGCTGATTGTTAAAAATATTATTATATCTATAAATTAAATATTTATTATTATATTATAAAAAAGCTGTTGAGGTATTCCGTCTTGTAACTTAGAGAAAACTATTCCACGTTGAACTGTACGAAATTTCTTCTTAAATTTTTGTTTCTTAGCAATTATTTGATATAATGTCTTACTTTGTAAACACAATGTTCCTAATTTTCTCAGGTTAAAAAAAAGGTTTTACGAATTATGAATTACATTGTAAGTATTATTATGAAAAATAAAATTTGTTTATTGCGAGTATACCATATAAATGGTAACTGAAACACCAGACTATATTTTTAGATGTATGTCAAGAAAAGAAAAAATTAATTCAAATAAATAAATTAAGATGTTTCAAACTACAAGTCTCGTTATTATTATTTTCTGTTGTCTTTTTATCATTTTAATTAGGTGAAGAGTCTTCTTTTGTGTGTAGAAATTCGAGTTTGTAACCGCATAATCGCGCTTCGAATCCTGCTACTGGTATTAACCAGTTTTTTAAAATCACAATTGACTATACAATTTATTTAAACAAGCATAAACATTAATTTTTATTATTTTTCTACGTGAAAAACTTGTTTTCTGGTATTTACTTTTAAGTTACTTTAAAAGTTATCTTTATTTTTTAAGAAATGAAGATTTAAAAATACGTCGAAAAAGAATCTGAAAGATTTAAAAAAAAAATGTCTTTAATTTTACAGGATTTAAGAACTTTGAGATTTCAAAAAAAAAGATTTTTAAAAATTTCGAAAGGCTTTATAGAATCAAAAAAATTCTTTTTTCATATTGAAAAATGAATTTCAAGAGAAAAATGAAAAAATATTTTAAAACATTGAAAATAATTTCCTGAAACTTCGAAAAGGAATTTAAAATATTTTAAAACAAAATTGTTCGATTTGGCAAGATTTAAGAAACGTATATTTTTCGGAGATTTCCAAAAGAAAGCTTTTTAAATATTTTGAAGGGTTCTAAGCGAATACAATTTTTTTTAAACCTTGGGGAATATTAAAATTATTTCTTATTTTGAAAAATGAACTCCGAAATTAAATTGTAAAAGATTTTAGAAATGTAAGTTTTCCATAAATTTCGAGAAGGAATGTAAAATATGTTGAAGCAAAATGTTTGGTTTTAAAAATATTGAAAAATAATTAACAACTTAAAATAATTGTTAATAAATGTTAATGAAATGAAGATTTTTTAAGATTGATGAAGCATCTTTAAACAAAATTGTTTAATTTTCAACAAGGTAGATTTATGTTGAACCAGATAATTTAATTTAAAAGAAACTGAATTTTTAACCATGAAGATTGATTTTCTATATGAAAAAAACGAATTTTCAGGTACGAAAAAAAAATTTCAACAATTTAAATCTAAAATCAAAACATTTTCAAATACAGGAAGAATCTCTAACCAGTGAACATAATTTTTAACAAATTATTTTCAAATTCAACCAAGTAGCTGAATTATAAACTAAAAGGGACACTATTACTATAGAAAATGTAATTGTTAGATTTGCAGTTGAAAAGTTAATTTTTAAACAATATATCTAAATTCTTTCCCAAAAAAGTTGAATTTTCAACATCCGATTTTCAACCAAAAAAGATACTTTAATAAAAATTTTGAATTTCATATAAATTAAATGAATTTTTTTACTAAAAATGGAATATAGTTCCATTTTCATTTAAGGAAATTAACTTTCAAGTACAAAAAAACAGCAAATTTAAAGTTTAAAACTATCTGGATTACATATGTAAATGACTCCGAATTACCTGGATTACCCTGAAATACAAATAAATTCTCAGTGGGCACAAAATTTGGAGACGCCTTTACGACCTCGTTACGACATGTTTACGACAACTTTGCGACATCGTTACGACATGTTTGTGACATCTTTACGACATCCTATTTCCATGTCGTTAAGGTATCTTTACGATGTCGTAAATAAGTCATATGATCTGATGATGTCTTTACGATATCGCAAAGACACCGAAACAACATGGACATAGGATGTCGTAAAGTTGTCGTAAAGATGTCGCCAAATGTTGTGCCCGCTGGGAATTTATTTGTATTTCAGGGTAATCCAGGTAATTCGGAGTCATTTACACCGGTAATCCAGATAGTTTTAAACTAAAAATTTGCTGTTTTTTTGTACTTGAAAGTTAATTTTCTTAAATGAAAATGGAACTATATTCCATTTTCAGTAAAAAAATTCATTTAATTTGTAGGACATTCAACGTTCTTTATCAAAGTCTCTTTTTTGGTTGAAAACCGGATGTTGACAATTCAACTTTTTTGGGAAAGAGTTTAGATATATTGTTTAAAAATTCATGTTTTCTTCATAAAAATTAATTTTTTTAACTGCAAATCTAAAATTACATTTTCTATGGTAATAGTTTCTCTTTTAGTTTATAATTCAACTAATTGGATGAATTTGAAAATAATTTGTTAAAAATTATGTTAACTGGTTAGAGATTCTTCCTGTAGTTAAAAATGTTTTGGTTTTAGATTTAAATTGTTGAAATTTTTTTTTTCTTATCTGAAAATTCGTTTTTTTCATATAGAAAATCAATCTTCATGGTTAAAACTTCATTTTTTTCAAATTGAATTATCTGGTTCAAAATGAATCTACTTTGTTGAAAATTGAACAATTTTGTTTCAAGATGCTCGTTTTTATTCAAAAATCAAATATTTTGTTGAAGATTAGTGTTTTTGATCAGGATTCTACTATTTTGTTGGAAATTCTTTTTTTTTTTGCTAACTTTAACTGTTTTTTATTTAAAATCAAAATCTGCTTTAGTTGAAATATCAACTATTAAATTTTTTGTTGAAAATTCATTTCTTTTGGCCAACACAATTATTCTGCCTTGTAGAAAATTCAACAATTACATCATAAAGTCATTTTTTGTATAATGATTATTTATTTAAGTTGATAATTCATCAATCTTAAAAAATCTTCATTTCATTAACATTTTTTAAAAATGATTTAAAGTTTTTAATTATTTTTGAATCTTTTTAAAACCACACATTTTGCTTCAACGTATTTTATATTCATTTTCGAAATTTATGGAAAACTTAAATTTTTCTAAATCTTTTACAATTTACTCTCAGAGTACATTTTTCAAAATAAAAAATAATTTTAATATTTTCCAAGGTTTAAAAAAAATTGTATTCTCTTAGCACCCTTCAAAATACTTAAAAAGCTTTATTTTGGAAATCTCAGAAAAGCATAAGTGTCTTAAATCTTGCCAAATCGAACAATTTTGTTTTTAAATATTTAAAATTCCTTTTTTCCCCTATGTTCGACTGTTGAGAATAGGAAGTGCATATCTTTGCACGTCTAAGTTGAAATATTTAAGGGCATGTGATACTTAGAAAATTGTCGATTTTACCAGTTTTAGGTTCCCCCGGCTTTTTTTCTAGAATAATAAATATTTTGTCTTAAAAATTTGGGAAATGCTAGCGCACATTCTATCGGACGTCCCCACACACCTTTTTTGTGGATTAATTCAAAAAAGTCTTAATTTAGCAAAATGTGATTAATTTGCCTAGCGCTTAGGAATTAGTATCGATTTTTTCAGTGTTAGATACCCCCGGCTTTTTTCCTAGGATAAGAAATATTTTGTCGTCAAAATCTGGAAAATGATAGCGAACATGCTAACGGACGTCCCCGCACACTTTTTTTGTATTTATTTTTCAAACAAAATTTTATTTTGCTAACAACGTGTGTATATTTCGAGGTTATGTGTGTTACAAGTCTCCCGATCATTACTTCCAAACTACACAATATTTTTGGCCGAAAGCGTTTGACTTACAAAGAAACATAGTAACTAATCTCCTGGAATTAACCTTGTTTGCAGGCAGTTAAAAAAGTTTATTTCATCAATAATTTTCAAATTATCGGAAAGGCAGAGATGAAAAAGGACGTAACCTCAAAATAATGCATAAACCCAGGGGGCATAAAATTTGGCGACGTCTTTACGACATCGTTACGACATATTTACGATTACTTTACGACATCTCATGTCCATGTCGTTTTAGTGTCTTTACGATAGCGTAAAGACATCGTCAGATCATACGACTTATTTACGATATCGTAAAGACACCTTAACGACATGGACATAGGAGGTCGTAAAGTTGTCGTAAAGACGTCGTAACGATGTCGTAAAAACGTCCCTAAACTTTGTGCCCACTGGCAAATTTTTATTTAGCATAATACATTTTTTTGTTATTATCCCTCAAATAGGAGCCTGGGGACGTCCGTTATGATATTTTATAGCATCTCCGAATTCAGTTTTTAAAAATTTTAATTTTTGTATCAAAAAAGCCGGGCGCTTTGTTGTTTGGGCTTTTTGTGACGGATCCATATTCCTTTATCATAAGTGGATTGAGATTGATTCGATTATTGTAAATTATGATGGATTACACGATAGTTACCCTGAATAAAACTTGATTAATCCATATTACAATTGGATCACCACGTATTACAAGTGGATTACTCTGGATTGAAACAATATTATTCCATAATACGACGCATTGTAAGTGGATTACTTATTATTATAAGTGAATTACAATTTGATTTTCTTTATTGCCAGTGAGTAACCATGGAATACAAGTGGATAACCATGGATTTCAAGTGGATTATTGCGGATTAAAAAAAGATTATTCCATATTACCATGCATTACAAGCTGATTAATTATGTGGACAAATGGATTACAAGTGGGTGATTATGTATTAAAAGTGGATTAAGATAGGTTGCAAGTGGATACCTATGTCTTTCAGGTGGATTATCGTAGATTAAAATTTATTATCCTTGAATAAAATAGGATTACTTTATATGAGAACTGGATCTCTACTTATTGCAAGTGGATTAGTTTGGATTGAAACAAGATTACTCCTTCCTTGCTGGATGTAAATGGATAGAGTCTCTGTCCATTTGAATCATTTTCTATCACCAAGATTTAAATGGGAAGAAATAATGTATCCAATTTTATACCATGTCTTTCCATTCGATACTTTTCTATCTTTTTTTTCAATCTAGAATCGCCTCTATTCTTTTGAATCCCAACCTTCCTATCCATTTCTATCCGCCACTTATCCATGCGTATACTTTTGTTTCTACTTTCTATCTCTATTCTGGTGTTTCTATGCACATGAATTCTGCGCTTATACATGACTATCTTTTTCTATCCGTTAGGCAATCCAAAATCTAGTCTATTTTTTCAATCCCTGTCTTCTTATATAATTGAATCCTTTTCTATCTCTTATAAAATCCAAGATCGCTCTATCTTCTTGAGTCCCAATCGTTTTATCTAAATGTATCCACAGCTTATACACATCTACCTTTTTTTATCCATTTCTATCATTTTCTATCTGTTATGCAATCGAAAATATAGTCTATCTTTTTCAATCCCCATCTTCATATCTAATTGAATCTTTTTCTATCTTTTGTTAAATATAAGTCAACGCTAACCTTCTGAATTCCAGACTTTCTATCGACATGAATGTTTTGCTTATCTACCATTATCCTTTTCTATCCATAATGGAATACAAATTTTTTCCTATCTTTTTTAATCCCTATCTTCTTCTTTAATTGAAACTTTTCCTATCTTTTTCCAAATAAAAGTCAACACTAACCTTCTGAAACCCAGTTTTTCTATATGCCTGAATACTATGCTTATCCGCAACTATACTTTTCTACCCATTAGGAAATATAAAATCTGGTCTATCTTTTAAAATCCCTATCTTCATATCTAATTGAATCTGTTTCTATCTTTTTCCAAATATAGGTCCACCCTAACCTTCTGAATTCCACACTCTCTATAGGCTTGAATCCTATGCTTATTCACGACTATCCTTTTCTATCCGTTAGGCAATCTAAAAACCTAGTCTTTCTTTTTTAATCCTTATCTTCTTATCTAATTGAATTCTTTTCTATCTTTTCTGAAATATAAGATAACACTATCCTGCTGTAAGCTAGTCGTTTTATTAAAACGAATTCTCCGCTTATCCGCCTCTATCCTTTTACATCCATTAGTCAATCCGAAATTTCGTATATCTTTTTCAATCCCTATCTTTCTATCTATAGTTAAATCCTTTTCTATTTTTTAATTTTTTTAAATCCCTATCTTCCTATCTAATTGAAACCTATTCTATCTTTTTACAAATATAAGTCAACCCTAACCTTCTGAATTCCAAGCTTTCTGTCGACATGAATCCTTCGCTTATGCATCTTAATCCGTTTCTATCCATTAAGCAATCCAAACTTTTGTATATTATTTTAATCCCTATTTTCCTATATAATTGAATCCTTTTCTATATTTTCTGAAATATAAAATAGCCTTATCCTTCAGAATCTTAGTTCTATTTAAACGAATCCTCCGCTTCTCTACATCTATCCTCCGCGAGGCGCGCGCTACTTGACGTACATCCCAGACTTAGTACCGGCAGGTTCACCGTAGGTGGCTGACTGTAAAGTCAGAAAATTTTGTGGGTGAACATATAAACCCTTGCTGGTTTAATACTATTTTTAGGAGGCTTGAAATTAGAAATATATTATTATTTTAGAAGCAGATAAGAATACTATATTTTTGAGTGGATTCAAATGGATACAAATTTAATCGATATATCCGAGGGGTGTACCACTCAAAAAAATCATGAGTTATTCCGTCAGAAATCAGCACGGAATCTGTAAGAATTTGCGTAAGGTAATGTATGTCGTAAAAAGTGATCCAGTGGCTGGACAGTCACCAATGAATGAACACTAATGCGAAAAATATGGAAATATAACCATTCAAAGTTAAAGTCTCTATGATTTTCTATATATTTGAAATCTTGAAGCAATTTCGAAGAGATTAATATACAATTCATTGCAGTACATTTTTGTAAATAATTTAATAATTTCTTGAATGTGAAGCATCATCGATTATGGTGAGTGATGGTGAGAAAGTTGTCGACCACTATAAGGTACGTGCCTAAACAATTCCTTGTTTATACTGCTTTTACAAAAAAATTCTCTACATTTTCTGCATCAAAGTTATGCTGTTATAGTTGTAAGATATTATTATTCAATTTCCCACAAGGTTTTTTTTTCACAAAAAGTACGTTTTTTTATTAATAAATGAGTGTTCACGTACTGGACTTTTAAATTGCCCATGTTTCAGTGAACGAACGCTGTGTTTATTTATTGGAGCAAAACTGTCACCCCGCAGGTCCAAAATAAACAGCAGGTGACGGAGACCTGGCTGTCGTTTCGTTACATATAAATAAGTTTGTTTCAATTAATGTGACTATAAATATCTAAGCTATAAATATAAATATAAACTATAAATATTCATAGTTTAAATGTATATTTTTCATAGGGTGGAACATCAAAAAAGTACGCACGAACTAAATTAAAGGTAAGGCAACTTTGAGGTTAGAAATTTAATGTTTCTTTGCATTGAGAAAACGTTCAACTATAAAAAAACATTAATTCGTGCTAGGCACTACTGCGTACTAGTCAATAAAGCTTTATAAATCTTTAAAGAATTTTCATTTTTACAATACTGTGATTTGTAATTGTATTTGCTCATTAAATCTAAAGCATCATAGTAAGGTGTTGTATTACAAATGTTATGTGTCCTAAAAATCGCAGTTTTCTATTGTAGTCACTAGATAAGAGTTATCTATTATTAAACGAAAAGTTGTATTTTTTTAAGGTTAACTTAACTGATAGAAATGTTTTAAAAATAAATATTGCAATAAAAAATCAGGAATAGTTAACCTAATTCTGTATTCAACTTTTGTATTCCCTCCTTTCTTTATATCTAAATATCTTGTGGTTTCTATTGAAATAATATATTTAATAAATTTCGCAACGCTTTCAAATATTTTACATTATTTAATTGCTCATTTTGTAATGTACCTATGTAATTTTATACCTAAGTCCTAATTCTAATTTGTATTGATTATAGTGTCCATTCACTGGTGCTCTACTGTTCATTCATTGGCTCACAATGCCCAGTGAGCACAAAATTTGGCGACGTCTTTACGGCATCTTTGCTACAACTTTACGACATCCTATGTCCATGTCGTTTAGGTGTCTGCGATATCTTAAAGACATCGCCAGATCATTCGACTTATTTACGATATCTTAAAGACACCTTAACGACATGAACATAGGATGTCGTAAAGATGTAACGACGTCGTAAGTACCTCGCCAAATGTTGTGTCCACTGGGTGTTCATTCACTGGTGTTTTCGTTAATTTTGCATTATTTAATTATTTTTTATAAAGCTTTTTGTTAAACACAAAATTTGTTTATCGGATTATGAAATTTGAACCTGCGCAGTATGCATCGTTATCAACTGTGCGCCACACACCAAAATGTTTGTTACTATTTTTCTTAGGTGCTACTGTTCGTTTAATTATTTAATTTGTCGTTGTTTTAACGTCGAAAAATAAGAAATCAGTAATTACTTGAGTATAAAGTTTTATCATCCAGCATTAATACATTACGACTTTCATATGAGATACATACATAACCAAGTTTTTTTATTATTTTATTATTTAGAACTCGAATTCCAAGGATGAAGTACGATTAGAAAAATCATAGCTTTCTGTTTGACTAATAATAGTATCAACGTGACATTTTTGAAACGATTGATGGAATGTAGTTAATAATTTACCGAAAGTAATCAAATATTTCACAATTAAATTTTTAAGAACTTTATTGAACAGCATGGTGATAGAACATTTTTCATTGTGAAAAATTGTCTATTACAAATGGCGTGAAATGTCTACCAGTGTAATTTGTGAACAATAATTAAAATTATTGTTAAAATAACAAATATCTAAAATATCTTGAAAGATATGTAAAACTAACTGTGAAAACTGATTGCTTCCATATTTGTATTTTTTTTATTCAATAAAGCAGCTTTATGTTTTTGAGAGAGAGATTTGCATTCACCATTTCTATGTGAAGTTAAATATAAACAATTGTTATTGTTTAATTTCAAATAACACGAAATATTTATGTATTTCAAAAAATTGTAATTTTTGTTAGAAACCAATTGTTCTTATCTAGGAATACTTTAAATTATTGTGAGAGTGATAACAATAAAAATTTCTGCGAAATATTAACAATTGGAATTTTTATAAACATTTTTGGTGAAAAATTTTGGAATTTTTGGCTTTTCAATTGCAGATTCTTCCTCGGCATCCAGATTGATTTAAACGGATGTAAATAAAGATAAAATAGTTTTTATCATATTTTATACATTACAACAAGTACGAGGGTGGATTGATAAGTTTCCGGCCTGACCAAGAGATGGCGCCACTAGGCCTACCTTGAGGTGGCGTTCTATAGTACCATCCTTAGATAGCT
>NC_046657.1:150312093-150314737 GCF_010883055.1 Belonocnema kinseyi
ATTATAATTATAAAATATAACATTAATTTTAATTAATACTTGAATAACTTTTAATAGAAATAGTAAAACTTTCAACAAAAAACCATTAGTTTTCTGCAGGAAAAAATTTGAATAAAATACAAAATTTTTTTAAAATTGGTTAAATTTGTTTTAAACAAAATATATAAATTTTAAAACAATAAGTTAAATTTTTATCCAAAAGGCTGAATTGTATATGAAAAAAATGCATTTCTAATAAAATACATGCACTTTGCACAAAAGAAATTTATTTTACACCAAGTCTAATTTTCTATACAAAAATGAATGTTTAATTATAGTTAAATTTTCGACAAAAAAGATTAATTAATCTTTTTTTCGAAAATTGTAATTAAAAGAAATTAATTTTTATACAACAACAAAAGAAAAATTCTACAAAATAGTTAAATTTTCAGAAAAGAAAAACACCGAGGATAGAGTCAGGGATAGAAAAAGATATACGGTGTTGAGTGCAAGAGATAGTCAGGGATATAAACAGATATGTATAAACTGAGGCGGCGGCAAGGGCGTGGAAAGAAAAAGATAGCGTTTGTGGGATGCAAAGTGTGCAGTTGGGAAGGATTAAATATCGCTATCTTTTTCTATCCATACGTTTCTATCTTTATGAATCTCTTTACCTCCAGCAAGCTTATCACCACGTTTTACAACCCATTAAGCACGAAATTTGGCGACGTCTTTACGACATCTTTACGACAATTTTACGATATCCTATGTCCATGTCGTTAAGGTGTCTTTACGGTATCGTAAATGAGTCGTATGATCTGACGATGTCTTTACGATATCGCAAAGACACCGAAACGACATGGACATATGATGTCGTAAAGATGTCGTAACGATGTCGTAAAGACGTCACCAAATTTTGTGCCCACTGGGAAGTGTATTATTTATTATTATAAGTGAATTACAAGTTGATGGTTCTGTATTACAAGTGGACCATGGACTACAAGTGGATAACTATGGATTTCAAGTGGATTATTGTGGATTGCAATATATTATCCCTGAGTAGAATTGGATTACCTTATATTAGAAGCGGATCACGACGTATTAAGAGTGTATTACCCTGGATTGAAAGATGATCGCTCCATATTGCCACGCAGTACAAGTGGATTATTTCACCGGTAGAAAAAATCTGTTAGAATCTGTCTAGAAACTCTAAGATTGCATTTGGAGTTTTAAGTGGATTTAGAGAGGTTTCGTGGAAAGTAATGTTTTATAATATGTTCCTAAGGGACTACTGGTTGCTCAGTTAATTTCGCAAAATATTTGTAATGGGTTTTACGGGGAACCTAAGCGGAAATTATAACTCGAAATTACTTTTTGAAAATTTCTTTAAAAGGATTCAATAAGTATTTTATAGGGACATATTTCTAAGATGAACTGAATGGAACCTAAGTCGATCTTAAAACGCGAAATTATATTTCGAGATTTTTTTAATGGATGCAATGGGAATTTAATAGGACTAAGTTTACTGACAAAATTACTAATAAGTATATAATTGTCGTCTTAAGAGGATCTGCAGAAATTTTAAGCAGACATTAAAACATTAAATTATTTTTTAGAAAATTTCTCTAAGTGGATCTAAATGGAATTTAAGAGACTGCGTTTACTGTAAACCCGGCTAAGTATACCCTTCTGCAAATACTTATATAGCTGCCTGTAAAGGTCACTAATAGGATTCTATATAAGGATCCTATGAGTGACCTATATATGATCCTATATAGGGTCACCTATATAGGTCAGTATAGGTGCCAACTACAGGAAATGAAACAGCTTCCCGCATAGGATTCTTTAGAGAATCCTAAATGGTTCTACGGTAAGGGTATGGGTTCCTTCTTCCTAAGTTAGGATCTATGTAAGAATCTATACTGGTTCCTACTACTAGGCAATCGCATATTCAAAAATAACTACTGCGCAGCTGTATCTGCTATAGGAAACTACTGCGCAACACTTCCGGTTCATAATCTGTCCTATATAGTTTACTAATAGGATTCTATATATTAGCCTATGCAGGAAGCTGTTTCATTTCCTACAGGTGGCTCCTATACTGATCTATATAGGTGACCCTATATAGTATCCTATATAGGTCACTTATAGGATCTTTATATAGAATCCTATTAGTGACCTCTATATAGGTAATTTCCGTTTTAAGAGGATTTAAGGGAATCTAATAGGAGCTTAAACTAACAATAAAACACTAAATTATTTTTTATGGAATTTCTGTAAGTTAATATATAACAGTAATTTGAGACCGAGTTTACTGGGGAATTCTCTGAGTATAGAAATTTCGTCTTAAGAGGATCTACGGGGATCTTAAACAGACATTAAAATGTTAAATTATTTTTTGTCAAACTTCTCTTAGTGGATATAACATTAATTTAAGAAACTGCGCTTACTGGAAACTTGACCAAGTATATAATTTCCGTCTTAAGAGGATTTAAGGGAATCTAATAGGAGCTTAAACTAACAATAAAACACTAAATTATTTTTTGTGGAATTTCTGTAAGTCAATATATAACAGTAATTTGAGACTGAGTTTACTGGGGAACTCTCTGAATATAGAAATTTCGTCTTAAGAGGATCTACGGGGATCTTAAACAGACATTAAAAT
>NC_046657.1:150314837-150318009 GCF_010883055.1 Belonocnema kinseyi
CTCTCTGAATATAGAAATTTCGTCTTAAGAGGATCTACGGGGATCTTAAACAGACATTAAAATGTTAAATTATTTGTTGTCAAACTACTCTTAGTGGATATAACATTAATTTAAGAATCTGCGCTTACTGGAAACTTGACGAAGTATATAATTTCCGTTTTAAGAGGATTTAAGGGAATCTAATAGGAGCTTAAACGAATAATAAAACACTAAATTGTTTTGTATGGAATTCCTGTAAGTTAATATATAACAGTAATTTGAGACCGAGTTTACTGGGGAATTCTCTGAGTATAGAAATTTCGTCTTAAGAGGATCTACGGGGATCTTAAAATGACATTAAAATGTTAAATTATTTTTTGTCAAACTTCTCTTAGTGGATATAGCAGTAATTTAAGAAGCTGCGCTTACTGGAAACTTGACCAAGTATATAATTTCCGTTTTAAGAGGATTTAAGGGAATCTAATAGGAGCTTAAACTAACAATAAAACACTAAATTATTTTTTGTGGAATTTCTGTAAGTTAATATATAACAGTAATTTGAGACTGAGTTTACTGGGGAACTCTCTGAATATAGAAATTTCGTCTTAAGAGGATCTACGGGGATCTTAAACAGACATTAAAAAGTTAAATTATTTGTTGTCAAACTACTCTTAGTGGATATAACATTAATTTTTAGAATCTGCGCTTACTGGAAACTTGACGAAGTATATAATTTCCGTTTTAAGAGGATTTAAGGGAATCTAATAGGAGCTTAAACTAACAATAAAACACTAAATTATTTTTTGTGGAATTCCTGTAAGTTAATATATAACAGTAATTTGAGACTGAGTTGACTGGGGAACTCTCTGAATATAAAAATTTCGTCTTGAGAGGATCTACGGGGATCTTAAACAGACATTAAAATGTTAAATTATTTTTTGTCAAACTTCTCTTAGTGGATATAACATTAATTTAAGAAACTGCGCTTACTGGAAACTTGACCAAGTATATAATTTCCGTCTTAAGAGGATTTAAGGGAATCTAATAGGAGCTTAAACTAACAATAAAACACTAAATTATTTTTTGTACGGAATTTCTGTAAGTTAAATATAAAAGCAATTTGCGACTGAGTTTACTGGGGAACTCTCTAAGTATAGAAATTTCGTCTTAAGAGGATCCACGGGGATCTTAAACAGACATTAAAATGTTATATTATTTTTTGTCAAACTTCTCTAAGTGGATATAACATTAATTTAAGAATCTGCGCTTACTGGAAACTTGACCAAGTATATAATTTCCGTCTTAAGATGATTTAAGGGAATCTAATAGGAGCTTAAACTAACAATAAAACACTAAATTATTTTTTGTGGAATTTCTGTAAGTTAATATATAACAGTAATTTGAGACCGAGTTTACTGGGTAATTCTCTGAGTATAGAAATTTCGTCTTAAGAGGATCTACGGGGATCTTAAACAGACATTATATTGATAATATAATATATGAATAGGTTATTGTATCGAGGAGATGACAATTGATTATGTACCAGGGATTGGAGTTTTATAATGTTATTTCTTTTATGAAGTTCTATATCCTCATTCATTAATGTTACACTATCCTCGAAGCGACGGACGTAATTTTTCCACACTCGGAAGCCGAAAGCATCTAGTAGCTGAATTTTGCCTGTTGTTCCTTATGGAATTATTTTTACATCAACAATTTTGTTTGGAGGTGCTGCTTCCTTTACAGCATCAGGGCAATGCCCACTCCACGAATCAATTAATAAGACACTTGAATGCCCAACATTGGGAAAATACACATCCTTCAGCCATGTTTTGAAATGTTCTGTAACCATTGAAAAAAACTCATTTTTATTCACGTGACATAAGTTAAAAACTGTAATCATCAATAATAAATATCATACCGGAAGTCAGTTTGCCAGAAGCGGAAGGCATCACGTAAATATTTGATGGCTTGAATAATTTGGATTCTACTACCGGTCCAAAGGTTCCTTTACTTTCTTTTAAAACCATGAATAATGGGGAAAGCAGTCTCCCATCACCTGAAATGAGTGGTTGAATTGTGTAACTGTGAGTCGTCGAACTTACAGATTCTACAAGACATGCAATTTGCTTTTCGCCTTCAATAGCTTGTGTTCTTCCCGAGTGCATTTCAATTTGAAATCCACTCTGATCTGAATTGTAAATTGATTCCAAACCTTTGCTTTTAATTATTTTTTTCACATCTGAAACAAAATCATCAGCTGCTTTTTGTAAATATTCTCTCCCTTCAACCGTCTTTTTTGTTACGAATCTATTTATCTGTCTGCTGACTATTCTGTGAGCCTTTTTAAAATTTTGCAGCCAATGACGTGACGCTTTAAACCTTATATCTTCATGTCCAACGATTTTCTGAGCTTATAATGCCCATTTTTGTAAATCTCTATCGTGAATTATATAACCGGCATCGGAAGCCGACTGAAAATTATCTAATAAAAATTTATTGATTCTTCCAATTTTTTCTTTATAAGTGCCTCCTTTATTCAAAGTATGCACCCATCGTCTCAGCTGTGTAATTGATTGGACTTTTCGAACAGTTTGCAGGGCGAGATTTTTCGTAACTCCGCTTCTCCAATAGTCCACAGCTTTTCGTTTGTAATCCCAAGATAGATCTTCTGTATCCGCTGTACATACTAGTCCGTGTTCATCAACATCCGCTGACCAGATTCTGTCAATATCTTCAACAATATGCATTTCAGTATCCTTAAATTGCTCTTGAAATCTAATTTAGATTCCACAATGAATTCTGGATCCTCAAAGTTATTTATACAATCAAGTAATAGTTTTTCTATATTATCCTTCAAAGCAATTTCATCTTTAGTAATGGGACTTTCTTGTATATTCATAGCTTGAAAAGATAATAATAATAATTGTATAACATTTATAGGATTGATAGTCATTTTCCCAATACCTAGAAATAATAATTATTATTTGTTTTTTACACGGTGAAATCCGAAACGCATTAATTTGAATATTTTTTTACAAAGTCATACGACAATATCTCCTGTGGGGCTGGTTCACCCCATATTATAGGCTATTTTTATTAAGGTGAGAACAGTCGATTTCGTATTTGGATATTGTGCATACTGCCAAGATTTTTTTCGTCAAACTCAAAAAACTAGTATTTTCATATTGAA
>NC_046657.1:150318109-150330248 GCF_010883055.1 Belonocnema kinseyi
TGGTTTTCACCCCTTAAATGGGCTTATGGGCACGTATAAAAAAATACGTGTCGAATATTTTTTGATGTTCTACAACATATCACAATTTCAAGAAAATCGGTGCGGTACACCTCGGGTACCTTCCTTGTGAGTCTACTGGGGAACTCTCTAAGTATAGAAATTTCGTCTTAAGAGGATCTACGGGGATCTTAAACAGACATTAAAATGTTAAATTATTTTTTCTGAAATTTCTCTAAGTGCATATAACAGTAATATAAGAAGCTGCGCTTATTCATAAAATGACCAAGTATATAATTATCGTCTTAAGAGGATCTTAGGGAATCTAAGAGGAGCTTAAACGAACAATAAAACACTAAATTATTTTGTGTGGAATTTCTGTAAGTTGATATAACAGTAATTTGAGACTGCATTTACTATAAAAATTGTTAAGTATATAATTGCCGTCTTAAGAGGAACTAGGGGAATTTAAGTAGATTTTGGACAGATATCAAAACGGTAAATAATTTTGTACGGAATTTCTCAAAATGGATCCAAACGGAATTTAAGAGGCTGCATTCACTGGAAAAATAATGAAGTATATAATTGCCGTCTCAAGAGGATCTACGGGGATCTTAAAAAGGCATTAAAATGTTAAATTACATTTTGCGAAATTTCTCTAAGTGGATCTAACAGTAATTTAAGAACCTTAGTTTACTGGAAAAATGATTAAGTATATAATTCCCGTCTTAAGAAGATTTAGGAAATCTTAGACCGGAGTAAAGAATTTTCATTCTCATGGGATCTTTAGTGAACTTAAGTGGATTTAAACAAAATAAATTATTTTGTACTGGATTTCTCAAAGTAGATCTAACAGTAATTCAAGAGGCAAGTGGATTACTCCGGTTACCTCGGATAACCCTGTGGGCACAAAATTTAGCAACGTCTATACGACATCGTTACGACATCCTGACGACAACTTTACGACATCCTATGTCCATGTCGTTACATTGTCTTTACGATATCGGAAGACATAGTTTGATTATACAACATATTTACGATATCGTAAAGATGACTTAACGACAAGGACATAGGATGTCGCAAAGTTGTCGTAAATATGTCGTAAAGACGTCGCCAAATTTTGTGCATACTGGAAAGTTGGATTACACCGAATTAAAAAGATTGTTTCCTTCTCGACTTAGACTAACTTATCTTTCTTGTACTACATTTCGCAGAAACAAAAAGCACAAGAAGAAATTTAAAGGTTGTTATGATATAAATACAAACATTTGTGTTTAGAAACAATATATATTTCAGTCCACTCTTATCGGGAGTTTTCCGCATTAAGTACTTCTAACTTATTTGAAAATAATATTTCAAAGTTACTTTTATCGATTATAAAAAATTCTGTCTAAAAACCTGGAAAAGTTCTACAAATATGTTCGCTGCTTATTTAATGTCTTGTTGAGAGGAGTACTAAACACTTGTGCGATTTATACGTATCATCCTATTTTACAATAATTCATTCAATTGGACTGAACAACAACAAATTAAAAATAATAGAAGAACAATTGTACATAAAGTTTCCTCACTTCACCCTGGTTGCCCAACTCACTTTTCTTCTGTTTCATGACTAGTCTTTTCTTAATGATATTTTCGAAATTCTAAATATTTTCTGAGTAGAATCTTATTTTTAAATAATTAATTTTAAAATATTTTATTCAAATCTCTAAGTAAATTTGTTTAAAAACGTAGAATATAATGGGATAACGAGAAGAATTTATTAGGCGCATCTATTATTATGATGCACGCAAATACCTATAAGTTATGATTATACTTCAGTTGCTTAAATGACATCTTTGTTGATTTATCGAAATATGTCGTTTTTCAATTTGCTCCAGCATAATAATTGTAAAAAAGTTGTTTTTAATCAGCATGAGCCTCTAAGCTTCTTTTATTCTTGAGCGCGTCAAAGGCTTTTTAAATATTATGAAACCTGATACGTTTCGGCCCAGACTCACTTACAGAATCGCCGTAACTGACGCGTCAGTCATCTTAGGACGAAACGTAATAAGTTTCGTATTATTTGCAAAGTTTTCAAGAAAGGATTTTTTTACCTGCATTATGTCTAAAAGTTTTTATTTTCATAAGAGTCAACATATTTTTAAATAATTGGAAACCTAACACGCTTTATCCAAGGATGACTGACGCGTCAGCCATGAAGAGTCCAGTGAGTCAGCCTAGGATGAACCGTGTTTAACCAGAGGAAAGTTCTTTTATAAAAGCTTTTCGAATAATACGAAACCAAACAAGTTTCGACCCAGACTGACTTATAGACTGGCCGTAACTGACGCGTCAGTCATCTTAGGACGAAACGTAATGAATTTCGTATTATTTGCAAAGTTTTCATGAAAGGATTTTTTTACCTGCATTAGGGTCTAGAAGTTTTTATTTTCATAAGAGTCAATATATTTTTAAATAATTGGAAACCTAACACGCTTTATCCAAGGATGACTGATGCGTCAGCCATGAAGAGTCCAGTGAGTCAGCCTAGGATGAACCGTGTTTAGCCAGAGGAAAGTTCTTTTAAAAAAGTTTTTCGAATAATACGAAACCAAACACGTTTCGGCCCCGGCTGACTTACTGGAATCGCCATGACTGACGCATCAGTCATCTGTTCACGAAACTGATTAGGTTTCAAATTATTTGAAAAGATATTGAAACTCACAAGAATTAAAAAGATCCAAGTCCGTGATGTTAGCTAAAGAAATATTTTGAAATAATATGAAACGAAGTACGTTTCGTTCTATGATGTCTTACTGGATTATTCATGACAGGCGCGTCAGTCAGCCTTGCACGAAACGTTTTTTTTTTACTTTCTTCTTTTGACTTTAATCAGGGTTTAAAACTTTTAAATTTCTTTTAAAAGTGTACATCTTTTTAAATGACACGTAACTTGACACGTTTCGTCCAGGCTGACTTACTAGATTCGCCATGACCGACGCGTCAGTCAAACTTGGACGAAACTTTTTTGTTTTACTTTTTTTCTTTTGACTTGAATTAGAGTCAACACTTTTTAATTCTAATACGAGTCAATAGTTTTTCAAATAATACGAAACCTAACACGTTTCGTCCAAGGCTGATTCACTACTCTTCATGACTGACGCGGCAGTTATCTTGGGACGAAACGTGTTTTTTTTCAATTTTTTTTTCAAACATGCATTAGGGTCTAAAACTTTTTTATTTTTGTAAATGTTAATAGCTTTCTGAATAACACGAAACCTAGCAATTTTCGGCCCAGGTTGACTCGCTGGACTCGTCATGACTGAGGCGTTAGTCAGGCTGGGACGAAACTTTTTTTTACTTGAATTAGGGTCAAAATTTGTTAATTCTTGTAAGAGTGAATAGCTTTTTAAATAATACGCAATTTGACACGTTTCATCCAGGCTGACTTATTGGACTCGTCATCACTGACTCGTCAGTCAACCTATGAGGAAATTTTTTTTACTTTTCTTTTGATTTTAATTAGGGTCTAATTTTTTTAATTCTTACACGATCTAATATGAAATTTAACACGTTTCGTTCAAGGCTGACTCAACTAGACTTGCCATGACTGACGCGCCAATCAGTCCTGAAAAAAACGCGTTTTTTAATTTGTTTTTTAACTTGCATCAGGGCAAAAAAAATTTCTTGTAAAAGTGAATAGCTTTTTAAATAATACCAAACTTAAAACGTTTCGTCCACACTGACTCACTGGACTCGGCATGACTGAAGCGTCAGTCAGCCTGGTACGAAACGTGTCCTTTATAAATTTGTTTTTTTAACTTTCAAAAGGGTCTAGAATTTTTTTATTTTTTGTAAATATTAATAGCTTTTTGAATAAAGCGAAACCGAGCACGTTTCGGCCCAGACTGACTAACTGGACTCGCCATGACTGACGCGTCAGTCACACTTGGCTAAAATGTGTTAAGATTCCTTATTATTTGAAAAGCTATTAAAATTTACAAAAATAAAAAAAACCTAGATTCTTATACCAATTAAAAAAATTTTCTCTACAATCATTAAACTTGAGCTGATCGGAAAGAGTGTTGCAATGCATTTAAACGTCAATAATACTGTTTCGCTTTTTGTCTACATCAGTCGCGTCCAGATCGTTTCCTAGACTTCCAACACGTCTCCTCATTCCAACTCCCCCCACTTGTCCTGTTGCCTTCAGCTTTTCTTGCATTTGTGCCAAAATATCCTGCATTCTTCGTATCTAAGATGAAAAAATATAATTTGAAAATATTTCCAATATTTGCGATATTTAACTGTGTAACTGAAAAATTAATTTTTCCCACCTCTTCGTCCTTTTGCAAAAGCAGCCTGTCGGTTTCCGATATACTATTCTCGAAATGTGGACCAGAGTCTCGCTTTAGTTTACTGCAATAGAAAAAAAAACGGTAGTGGAATATTCTGGGGAACTCCCAGCCAGATTGACAGAATAAAATCTCACCGATCTTCTTTTTATACTTAGACAACTTGTTACATACATGAAATAAAAATACGTTCTCAACTATTTCGCTCCAAAACTTTTTTGTCGAAAATTTGGCTTGGTGGGGAGGGTGAGCAGGGGAACTCATGGCAGATGAGAGGAGGGGAAGTACCTGGTTAGTGGAAAAAGTTCTGGAAGGGAGAAGTGAGGAATGAATTGAGAAGAGGGGAAATGAGGTAAAGCGGAAGTGAGGGGTGAAGTGAAGAGAGAGAAAGTAGTAAAAGAAAGAGTAAATGACAGGAGGGGTGGTAAGAAAAGCTAGGGCAAATAATAGAAAGTGAGAGGAAGTGCGGGGATATGAAACGTGGGCAATAAAGGAAGAAGAAGTAGGGAAAGTGAGGAAATGAGGGAAGGGAAACTAAGAGAAATAAGTGCAGATGTAGATGAAATTAGGGGAGGATTAGTGGAAAAAGGGGTGAAATTTGGGAGGGTCAGTGAGGGGAAGTAAGGGAAATGATTGGAAGTAAGGCAGGGGTTTGAGGAAAGTGAAGGGATTGATAGCACGCTCGTGAGGGTAAGTGGGAGAGGAAAAGTGATAGCGTGGAAAGGAAAATAAGTAAAACAAAGTCATAGTTGGGGAAGTGAAAAAAGGGGAAGTAGTGGTAAAGAAAGTGGGGGAACGGAGAGGAATCGAAAGGAGAAGTGAGATTGTAGTAAGGAGAGAGGAATTATAGGAGGGGGAGTATGGAGAAGGGAGAAGAGGGAAGAAGCAAAAGGTGAAGTGAAGAGAATCGAGGGAAATAAAAGAGTCGGATAAGTAGGGTAAATGAGGAATAGGACAAGCAGGAGAAATTAGAAAAGGGGAAGTGAGGGGAGGTGAGGGGAGGTTTATAAAGAAATCGATAAAATGAGGCGGGTTAGTAGTAGGGGTATTAAGAGACAGTAATTTGAATGAATTAAGGGCTAGTGGGACAGTACAAGCGAGTAATTGGGAAAAAGTGATGGCTGCGTAAGGAAATTAGAGAAGCCATGTACTAGCAGGGATAGTGAGAATAAAAGGAAGTAGATAAGGAAGAAATAAAGAAGGTGAGAGGAAGTTTGTGAATCGAAAGTGTGGGTAATGAGGGGAGGGAAGTAGGGTAAGCAGAGAAAATGAGGAGAGGGGAAATTGAGGATAGGAAGTAGAGAAAATAATTAGGAGTGAGGAAAGGTATTGAAGGAAGTAAAGCAAGAGACAGAAGAGTAGTAAGATTAAGTATGGGAGGAAAAGTGCTGGCGTGGGAAGGGAAGTAAGTAAAACGGAGTTTAATTTGGGGAAGTGAGAAGAGCGATAGCAGTGGAGAATGAAGTAGGGGAATGGAGGGAAATAGAAAGGTGAAGTGAGATTGAAGATTCAAAGGGTGAAGTGAGGGGAATCGAGGAGAAATGTGTTAAAGAATCGGAATTGTGGATAATAAAGGGAGGGAAAGTAGGGTATGCAAACGAAATGAGGAGAGGGAAAGTCGGAGAAATAAGCGACGGAGATGCAGAAGAAATGACGGGAGAGTTAGTATAAAAAGCGAGGAGAAATTATCGACGGGAAATGCGTTAGTTAGGGAAGTAAGAAGAGAGGGAAGTAGAGGAGGAGAAACTTGGGGAAGGGAAGGAAATCCAAGGATGAAGTGAGGGGATGGGAAGCGAGGTTAAATAAAGTGAAATGAGATTTCGGAAGTACTAGAAGTAGTAAGAAAAGTAGAAGTGAGGAGGAATAAACAAAAGAGAATTAGAGGAAATAAGGGGCGGACAAGTAGGAGAGGGAAAGAGATGGCTGCGGAACAAAAGTAGATAAACCTAGTGTTAGCTGGGGAAGTGAGGACACAAGAAAGTAGAGTAGGAAGAACTAAGGGAAGCGAGGAGGTAAGAGGGGTGAAATAAGTAGAGGGGAAGTAAAGGAAGTTAGTGGAAATGAGAGGAGAGTAAGTAGGGAAAACAGGGGCAAATGAGGGGAAGCAGGTAAAGCAAGGGGAAGTAAGTTAGTTGAGAGGACGTACGTAAAGTAAGGTATAATGTGCAGAGGGGATATAAGAGAAAGTGGCTGAGAAGGGAAGTAGGAGATACACGAAGCTGGGGAAAGCAGATTAGGAGAAGTTGATGACATGAGAAGGGGAGTAAAAGAGTGAAAATATATAAAGTGAAGGGAAATTAGAGAAGGAAGTGAGAATTTCTGAGTGGAAGCTTCTAATGTGTCTCCTAAGGGTTTACATTTTTCTTACACCTTCTCTATTCCTTTACACACCCTCCACACACTTACTCGGTGGTGGAAAGGGGACCTACAGTTTAAGGTGGGTTTCGAACCACCAAGAGCAACAGCCTTAAGTACTTAGAGAAAACCTTTTTCTCTAGAGGTACCGGTCCCACGACTCTCCGGAGATGAACAACTCCCTTGCTAGGCTAGTGTTCACCACATGGGCGGTTGGGGAAGGAAAGCAAGTGAAAGGGAGTCTTAGTTGGAAAAGAAAGTCTAAGTTAGGAAAGGGAGAGGAGGGTGATGTAGAGAAGAAAAATGTTACACAAGGAAGAGAGGTTAAAGGGTATAGTTAAGGGTGCAGTGTGGCGATGTGAGGAAAGGGAAAGTGGAGCAGGAGGAATATGGAGAAGTGAAGTGAGGGGAGCGAAAGCGAGGGAATACAAAGGGAAATGAGGGAGTAGGAGAATTGTGGAAAATGAGGAGAAATAAACAGAGTAGTGTAGGAAATGAGAGTAGGGCAAGCAGAAAGAGTAGTGGTGGAAAGTAGTGCGGGTAAGTACGAAAAAGACAATGATGGCTGGGGATAAAAGTAGGAGAAGAGAGTATTGGCTGGAGAAGTGAGAAGAGAGTCTTGACTGGAGAAGTGATAAGAGGAGGAAGTAGAGGAGGAAAATTTTGGGGAAGGTTGGGGAAGTGACGAATGAAGTAAGCGGAGGGGAAGTAGGAGTGGGGAAGGTTTAAAAGGC
Source organism: Belonocnema kinseyi (assembly GCF_010883055.1). Lineage (NCBI taxonomy): Eukaryota > Metazoa > Arthropoda > Insecta > Hymenoptera > Cynipidae > Belonocnema > Belonocnema kinseyi. Next base: position 150,325,533 of record NC_046657.1, read on the forward strand.
CTTAATAACGTTTTAATAGGTTACAAAACCCTTTTCTTTAAGCACGAAATTAGATTTTAAATTTTTTTTCAAAAAATCTTTAAAAACCGAAAAATAATTTTAAGAGCTTTCTTGAATATTACAAAATTTAACAAATTTAAATTTTATAACATGTAGAAAAAAAATATGTAGAATAAAATATTGAAAAGGTATTTTTATTTTTATATTTGTAACGAGTTTTGTAATTAATAAAAAAATCTATGAGATAAATATCTGTCTTTTTTTAATCCAACATAGAGTACCCTACTGGTAATATTTAATAAATTAAAAAGCAGTTTACGTCAAGTGATCAAAACTCATTGTCAATGTGGGAATCATCATCTATTTAAATTAGAAATTAAAACTTACAGTCCGTCTTTTTATTATATTGTTTTGATTTTGGAAAACAGAATATAAAATTTGAGATCCCAGAATTTTCACATATTCTCAAATAATAAAAAAAAGATAAAACATATGCATATATAGCTATACCAGATATAAAATAATATTATTTACATGCGTAAATACCTCCTTTCCCGGATAGCCTGCTGGGATATTTGGGAAATGCATTGGGCCCGGAAATTTTCATAGTGGACATCCTGCGTCACATCTTTCAAATCTTGCATGTGTGTTGATATTAACATCGTTCTTAATTTCACAAAATCGCTATGTTTCGGATTCTCCACTGAAAAATGAAAAATATGTAACAATTGAAGCTGTTAGTTTTTTTATTCGGAAATTTGTCTATGGCAGCGCTAAAAGCAATACATTTTTATTTGGCCGGGAAATTTAAATCCAAGGTTATGAATTAGTAATTAGAGAACGAATTAAACTAAAATTTTGTTGAATAGTTATGATAAAAAATATTTACTTAAAGTATAAATAATAGTTGATTCAAAATAGAGTTCAAAATAGTTATATTTTTAGTTGCCAAATTTAACTTTAAACAAGCCATTGGGCACAAAATCTGGCGACCTCTTTACGACATCGTTACGACATATTTACGAGAACTTTACGATATCCTATGACCATGTCGTTAAGGTGGCTTTACGATATCGTAAATGAGTCGTATGATCTGACGATGTCTTTACGATATCGCAAAGACACCGAAACGACATGGACATAGGATGTCGTAAAGTTGTCGTGAATATGTCTTAACGATGTCGTAAAGACGTCGCCAAATTTTGAGCCCACTGGGAAACAAAAGAATTAATCTTTAAACAAAGAGATGAAAGTATGAATTTTTAACAAGAAGTTAATTTTTTATAAAACCCTGACTTTCCCTCAATTTTAGATTTTCTCGACAAGTACATGAAACAAGAAATATTCAATAACTGCTTTCTGATTCGTGAATAAAAAATCTTATAATATTCGTATTAACCTTCGACAACGCCCCATGGATATTGACGTCCACGAACTTTTCTGCCAGCAACTTCCAATACTGTCGAACTGCCAACAACTGCAAAAGGTACACAGGCCTTCAATTCTTTATCTTGCTGTTTGAATTCCTCATCCTCGTCACTGTCGCAGTCAGGAAATTGATAAATCTATCAACATTGAAAAAGGCCATCCTACATTAAATATGAATTAATAGCATATGGTAGTCAATTCCGCATGAGCTACCTGGTGTGACGCCCCCCCCCCCCCCCCCCCTACACGGCTTCCACGAGTCGATGCACAACACTTTGCTCCCGAATATCCCCGCTCCCCTAACTTTGATGTACACCTCTTCAATAGTTCATTCCAATCGTGCCAATTACAGGACGCGAGGAAATTACTCATCGCGCGCTACGCGCGCGGCTTGCTTCGCTCGCGGGTTTGAACGCGCCTAGAGCGCGCGACTGTCAGTTCTCGCGCTTCGCGCTCGATTATGTATTTACCTCGTGCTACGCGCTCGGTCTTTATATTTTCGCACATTCTTGCGCAAACCTTCTCAAATTAAAGGTCAACAAATCGACAACTGTAATTTTGTGATTGTGAATGTGTATTTCTTATTTTGCTTTAAATTATATTCTTGGCTGCGCTGAAACATGTATCATTTCAAGAAATGTATATAATTACAATTCATAATATGCATAAAAATTGAATCATACTAATTCTTATTTTCTTATTTTTATCATTTTTTTATTTTTAATCTCATTTCTTACAATTGAAAGAAAATCTACTCCTCCTATCTAAAAATTATTAATAATAAATGTATACATCTTTTTAGGCGAACAAATTTTGTCTGTTAATTTTAGCTCGTACCTTGTGTCGGTTTTTCAAAAAAATTTATTTTTGACAGCGAAAGCAAAAAATAGGCGTCCTATCAACAATTATTCATAAAAAATATCAAGGAGTTTTCAGTATTTTTTTGGAAGCGTAACTTTTGTCTCTTTATTTTTTACATGGCTTGTGTCGTTTGTCAAAAAATTAACTTTTATTTTGAATGTTTTTTACGCATAAAACAAAAACTGCGCATCCTATAAAAAAAATTATTAAAAAATTGACGCTCTTTTTTACATAAACAGGTTTTGTCTCATTTATTTCTTAGCTTGTGTCGTTAGTCCAAATTTTTTTATTTTTAATGTTGTTTTCTACGACTAAAAACAAAAACTACGCGTCCTATTGAAATTGATTAATAACAAATTTGTAAATCTTTCCAGGGCGCGCAATTTTAGCTTACTCATTTTTTTCATATCTTGCATAGTTTGACAAAAAAATGTAATTTTTGGATTTTCCATTATTTTTGGTACGATTAAATTTTGAATTTTCAACTTTTCGACCAAATTACAAAATTTGGTATGATAATCTTGTTGGGCTTTCAAAAATCAACGTTTTTCTTCTCTTGACTCTTTTTCATATCATGCGTTTTTTGGTTTAAAATTTTAATTTTTGTTTTTGGATTTAGAAAATGCTCTAATTCTGATCATTTTTTTTTTATAGAAAAAAGTCATGAGGATAAACTGTTTGTGTTTCTGAGTAATATGAATACCTCTATAAAAAAATTGTAAATCTTGAAAAAATGTTGTTTCAAAAATGTTGAAAGAAAATTTTGAAGATTAATATTTTATTAAGGTTAATCCTTTGTTTTATTAGAAGTTTAAACAATATAAACGTTAAAAGATGACGTAGCTCGCCACAGTGATAGTATAATGTTCAAAAAGGTTTCTGTATTTGACTTAATATTCTGCGATTTTTTCTTGTTGAGTAATTTGTGGTTTTCAAAACCACAAAAAAAATCACAATTTTTGTTCTTAAATTAAAAAAAATATAAGTTTTATCTCCCAATCATCCCGCATGGCTTAGTTCTTTAATTTTTATAACATTAAGATACAGATTCGAAATATTTTACAATAATTTGATTTGATTTCAGGTGCGACAAAATTTTTCATGATGTTTAAGTAATCAATTAAGTGTTATTTTAAGAGATATAACGTGATTTGATAGATTTTAAATGAGTCTAAATGTTTTAAGTTACTTTTTTTTAAATCCAAAGAATTTTAAGGGATTTCGTTCAAAAATGCATTTTCAAATAGTTTCTTTTTAATATTGTAAAGGTCCAGGAACGTGAGACGCGCGTGCGTTCAATTCTATTGTGAGGAAAAATAATTGATTGTACTTCTAAGTATCACGATTTAATTACTATTAATTAAAGAATTTTTAGAAGAAGAAACATTCTTTATTCGATGGGAACGACTTAAAATATACAAAATTGATTTATTTAACATTTTAAAATATTTTTCGGGCTTTTTTATATTGCCATGAATGTATTTTGAACGACCTAAGTATCCTGGAATTGGCACGATTGGAATGAACCACGGAAGAGCTGTACGTCAATGGTGGTGGTGATGGTGGGAGAGGGGCATGTTCTGGGCAGTTATCCCAGATCTGAAACGAGATGTGGTCCAATACTATGACAGGGCTATGTCCGTGTGAATATAGTGGGAGACGCTGTAAATGACTGAGTTGCGCGCGCAACCCATTTCTCCACCTCTGAATTTGAAAACTCGAAGGGTGCACGATTGCCGGTCGGAGCACTTCGTCCATTCTGTTTATATCTCTATCTGCTTCAAAATAAAATGAAGAGATTGGGATTTTAATATTTCCAGATTTCGATGCTGGGCTGGCGATTTTCATGATTTGAATACTTCGCGCGTCTCATTATATGCGTGTATTTTGAGGTTACGTTAATTCAAGTATAAAATATAAATTATATGAATATTAATAATATTATATATATAATTAAAAATTTGTCATAAGGACAACCGCAGAATTTCGCCGGGAGCGGGTGCTAATCTGAAAAATTGCACCCGCTTCCAGCGAAATCGCGGTAAAATTTCAGCCATAACCACGTCTCACAACCGTGAGATAGGTGGTTACAGTCTGTAAAGGAATCGATACGACGATCCAGCACAAGCCTCGTGCACCCTAAGAACACGGAGCGACCCAAGGACAACCGCCTTCTGCATTTTTCCCGCAAGTGTTCTAGCATATTGTTGACACGCAGGGATGCTTTATAGGCTATTAGCAAGTGAAAGCTTGGCACCTCCAAGAGCGCCGATCATAAGGACGATCAGTTTAACAGAATATTCCGGGTACAATCGTTGCAACTCGCTTATAAGATCTCGATACCTCTCTTTCTTTTCATTCTCCTTGGCTATGATGTTTTTGTCAGCTGGTGCCGAAAATTCGATAACGAACATGGTTCGCTTCTCG
>NC_046657.1:150330348-150332427 GCF_010883055.1 Belonocnema kinseyi
TATTGACTGAAAAGTCAACTCTTGTGTAAAATTAATATCTTTTTGATGAGTTCAACAGTTTTTAATTAAAAATTTAAACATTTTTTGTTGAAGATTTATCATTTTAGTTGAAAATATTAATCTGGAACAACTTAAAATGAAAACCATGTAACTTTTATTTGAAAAAGCTTTTAGTTTAAAAATTAATTTAATCGTTCAATTTTTAATGTTACGAACTAAAATTTTTTGAATTATTATCATCTTGAACCTTAAAAATTATAAACAACTATTAAAAACTATACAAATTTGAACAGAGTGGTTCGAAATAGAAAGCCTTGAATTGTTAAAATTGTAATGAGCTAAATTTTAAGTTTAAAGGCTACAATTTTAATTTAGAATAATATTCAAAATTAATTAAAAACTTGAAATTATTTGAAATAAAATGAAATACGATGTAGATTTTTGCAAATTTAAAAAAAAGCTTAAGAGAATTGTAAAATATTTAAAAAGAATAACAAAAATTGTTGTGATTGCTAAGAAAATTGAAAATGATTTTTTAGTTTGAAAAATTAATTTTAAGTGAGTATTTGAAAAGATTTTAAAAATTGAAAAAAAAGTAATCAGGACGACTTTAAGGCAATTTTTTTATTTTGCAGTTCTTTTAATTTTAGGAAAAAATCTAATTAACACAATAAATCAATTTTCAACCCAACACTTTACTTTTCAACAAAATAAATTAATTTTCTATCAAATAATTGGTGTTTTAACTAATACAATGTACAGGATAAAGTTTAAACCAAAAATGGAATAGTACAATTTCCAGATAAAAACTGTGCTAAAAAATTGAATTGAACAAGGAAAAAAAACAAATTTTCAACAACATTCTTAAATTTTCAAGGGAAAAGGTGAATCTTTTACCAAGAAGATTAATGTTCTATAAAAAAAAAACGATTTTCTAACTTAACCAAAATATACTATTAATTTTTAATCAATCATATAATAGTTACATTTTCAGATAAAAATAAATAATTTTTAACAAAAAAAAATAATTTTAAAGAAAGTTGTTAAATTTTCGACCAAGAAAATTGATGATCTACAAAAAAAGACAAATCTTAAACAAAATACATGAATTTTTAAAGAAATTATTTAATTTTAAAGTAAATAAAGACGAATTATTTACAAAAAGTTGAATTTTTTAAGCGAAAAATATGAGTTTTCAATCAAATAGTTAAACTTTCAACCAAATAGTTAAATTTTCAACCATAATTATAAAACCTTGTTAAAAAAACGTATTTTTTACAAAGTAGTTCAACTCTTAGTGAAATAATCGACTTTTAAACCCAAGCATATGTACAGTTCATATTTTAACCAAACAATTCCATTTTTGACCAAAAATGATACATTTTTAACCAAAAAGATAAAATTTCTACTAAAAAAGGTAAATTTAATTTTAATAAATTTTTTAAATTTAAAGTAAAAAAGAGTATTATCTACAAAGAAGCTGAATTTTTAACCTAATTTAAAGGCAAATAGTAGAATTTTTAACTATAATTATGAATCCTTAATAAGAAAAAATTAATTTTTTACTAAGTAGTTTAACTTTGAGTGAATAATCGAATTTTCCACCCAAAAATTATGATTTTAATTTTTAACAATATAGTTGCATTCACAACAAAACGACTTTGCAACCAAAAAATATTAACAGTTGATAATTCAACCGAAAAATGTAATTTTTTACCAAAAAGTATAAATTTTATATATAGCAATTTAATTTCTACAAAGAAAGACGAATTGTTAACAATATACATGATTTTTTAACCAAAAATGGTATAGATTAATTTTCAGTTTCAAAAATGTATTTTCAACGTAGGTGATGAACCTTAAAATGAAAGAAATAAAAATTCTAACAAAGTTGTTGAAATTTTGATAGAAAAGCGAACTTTTTTACAAAATAGTTACATTTTCAACAAAATAATTAATTTTTCAATCAAATAATTGAGTTTTTATCCAAACGAGATGAATTCCAAAGTCAACAATTTCTTTCATTTCTTTCAAATGCGGATCAAGATTTAAATAAGACTATTATAATATAACATAATT
>NC_046657.1:150332527-150337378 GCF_010883055.1 Belonocnema kinseyi
TAAACAAAGTTGTTAAATTTTCAACCAATCAGATGAATTTTCGACCAAGAAAATTGATGATCTACAAAAAAAGACAAATCTAAAACAAAATACATGAATTTTTAAAGAAGTTATTTAATTTTAAAGTAAAAAAAAGACGAATTATCTACAAAAAGTTGAATTTTTTAAGCGAAAAATATGAGTTTTCAATGAAAGAGTTAAACTTTCATCCAAATAGTTAAATTTTCAATTATAATTAAAAAACCTTGTTAAAAAAACGTATTTTTTTACAAAGTAGTTTAACTGTTAGTGAAATAATCGACTTTTAAACCCAAGGAGACGTACAGTTGATATTTTAAGCAAACAATTGCATTTTTGACCAAAAATGATACATTTTCAACCAAAATCATTAAATTTCTACTAAACAAGGTCAATTTCCAACAAAATACATGAACTTTCAACGAAATTATTTAATTTTAAAAACAAAAAGTGTATTTCCACCCGAAAATTATGGTTTTAATTTTTAACAATATAGTTTCATTTACAACAGAACGACTTACAACCAAAAAATATTTATAGTTGATAATTCAACCGAAAAATGTAATTTTCAATCAAAAAGTATAAATTTTCCACAAAACAATTTAATTTCTACAAAGAAAGACGACCTTTTAACAAAACACATGATTTCTTAACCAAAAATGGTATTAATTGTCATTTTCAAAAATGTATTTTCAACGAAAGAGATGAACCTTCAAATAAAAAAAGATATAAATTTTTAAAAAGTAGATGAACTTTTGATAGAAAAGATGACTTTTTTTACAAAATAGTCTTATTTTCATCAAAATAATTAATTTTTCAATCAAATAATTGAGTTTTTATCCAAACGAGGTGAATTTCAAAATCGCCAATTTCTTTAATTTCTTTCAAATGCAGATTAAGATATAAATAAGACTATTATAATATAACATAATTATAATATTATCATTATTAATATACGTATATATTTACATATATAATAGAATGAATATTTATATAATTTATATTTTATACCTGAAATAACATAACCTCAAAATATACGCATATCAAGAGGCGCGCGATCTATTCAAATCATGAGAATCGCCAGCCCAGCATCGAAATCTGGAAATATTAAAATCTCAATCTCTTCATTTTATTTCGAAGCAGATAGAGATATAAATAGAATCACCGAAGTGCTCTGACCGGCAATCGTGCACCTTCGAGTTTTCAAATTCAGAAGAGGAGAAATGGGTTGCGCGCGCAACTCAGTCATTTACAGCGTCTCCTACTATATTCACACGGACATAGCCCTGTCATAGTTTTGGACCACGTCTCGTTTCAGATCTGGGATCACTGGTTCTGGGAGCCGAGTGCTCTGCATCCAGTCATCCACTCGTCGGCTTCCCCCACTACGCGGTTACTCCCACCGCGCGACTTCCCTTACTGCGCGGCTTCCACTCACGCAGGCGAGCTGCTGTCGGCTAGACTCGAGTTGCGAACTATGGTCAAGTAAAGTTCCTAAATGCTCAAGAATTTATTTTGAGCAAATGCTTTTAAGAATATGCTCGGCATTCAAGTTCAAACAGAGCCTTTACAGAGCACTTAAGAAAATTGAAAGCATTTTATATTTAAACAAATATATATCATAATTACTACATATATTTTTTTGAAGCTAATTTTATTATTATAGTTAAAAATCGCAACTATTTTTAGGTTTAAAATTAATCCCTTTTTTGTTGTTGAAAATATAATTATTTCGTTTAAAATCATTTGGTTTGACTAATTGGTTTTTTTAAGTGAAAATAAGTCTATTCTATTTTTGGTTGAAAATTGTTCTTTTTAATTCAAAATCTAACTACTATTTGGCTAAAAATTTGTCTTTTTTAGTTTAAAATTCCACTATTTTTAGTTCATGTATTTTCTTGAAAAATTGTCTTTTTTGGTGAAAAATTAATGTTATTGTTGAATAATTTCTTTTTTTTTTTCGTTGAAAATTCAAGTAATCGAATTGAACATTCGTAATTTTATGAATACATTTATCTATTTGGTTGAAAATTCAACTGATCCAGTTGAATATTCCATCATTTCAGTTAAAAATTCATCACTTTAATTGAAAATGTTACTCCTTTGTTGAAAATTGTTACTTTTTTTTAATTTTTAATTTTTTATTGAAAATTTAACTATACCATTTATAGTCAAAAATTGATCTTTTTTTGTTTTAAATTCATCTATTCATTTGAAAATTTGTCTTTTTTAGTTCAAAATACAACTATTTTTTGTTGAAAATTCGTTTATTCTTTGGTTGGAAATTTATTTCGCTAACTGGAAATTTAAGAATTTTATTTTTGGTACAATATTTATCCTTTTAGTTCAAAATTTATGTATTAGGTTAAATATAATAATTTTTTAGCTGAAGATTTATCATTGAAGTTGGAAATTCACTTTATATTTTTAGTTGAAAATTAATTTATTTTTCTGAAAACTATAGTTTTTTGTTTAAAATTTACTCTTCTATATGCAAATTTAACTATTCTAGTTTTGGTTTATAAATTTATCCTTTTTAGTGAGGTTTAAAATTAAGTTATTTTATTGAGAATCGATTGTTGATGTTTTCGAAAATTTATTATTTCAACGGAAAATTCAGTTCTTCTATTTTTGTTTTTAAAAAATATTTTTTTGTTAGGAAAAAAAACAATTTTATTGTAAATTCGTTTTTTTGTTGAACATTTATTTTTCTAACATTTTAACTATTCTAATTTTGGTTGAAAATGTATATTTTTTAGATGGAAACTCATGTACTTTGTTGTAAATGAGTATTTTTTGGTAGAAAATTAATCTTTTGGATTAGAAATTCAACAAACTATTTGGTTCAAAATACATATTTTTCCTTGAAGACTTATCATCTTAGTTAAAAATTAATTTCTTAGGTGCAAAATTTACTTTTTGATTTAAAAACTAAACTAAATTTGTTTAAAATTGATTTAGAATCCGATTTTTTTCATCAAATAGCTGGATTTTTGTCTCATGAAGGATATCATTTCCAATCAAACGTAAAAAAATTTTAGAAGAAAAATTAATTTTCAACCAGTTAAATTGAAGCAAAATGAGGAATTTTTAACCAATAGTTAATAAGTCATCTTCAACCGAAAAGATGAATTTCCAATAAATGATGTGAATCTCTGAAAAATGTATTTTTAACTTAGTACTTTAAATTTCAAACAAATACTTAAATTTTCAACCAAAAAAGATAAATTTTTAACGAAATAGCTAACTTTGTAACTGAAACTCTTTGCGCATGCGCCGACCTATCACGACTATCGAGGATGTTTAAGAGTAGGAACTACTGCCCACACCTTATAACTAATCCGCTCGCTCCTATAGCCTAATCTTCCTCGCTGCGCCTCGCCTCGCACGCATTTCGCTCTTTTGTCGCTATGCCTCGCATTACCAGCCTCTGTCTCCGCGGCTAACACCTAATACGTAACTACTATTTACATTATTTACATTTCTCTTACATCTACTTCGTCTCCTATTTACAATCTTTCCTTCTCCATTCCTCTTTCTCTTCTTCTCTATCTTACCCAACACTCCCTTCGCCCATGCTACTGCCCTTTTGTCACCCCTTTCATGCAACAATACCTCCATGCTTATCCCCCTCCTTTTCACCTCTTCACATTGCTCCAACCAATGCTCCAATTTTGCATCCCCCTTCACGCACAATTCACACATTCTCTTCTCTCTAGAAAGCCGGAACCTATTATAATTCTCCATGCACCCGCACCTCATTCTCGCTATAAGTTCTTGACTTCCTTGCTCTCCTATCTTACACAAATATTGCCAACCCCAGTATCCACTTTACATACCTTTCCTGTACCGTATTTACCTTCTCACTTCCCTTCCAACCCCACACCTCCACTCCGTAAAATAAAACAGGGATCACTAGCGAGTCAAACAATTTCATTCTCCTTTCAAAATCATCTGCGAACAATCTCTTCTCCAGCCCCCACACCTGCCTCATCACCACATTTGCCCTTCTCACTCTCTCTTTTATATGACTATCCACTCCCCCATTTCTTCGAAACAGGAAGCCCAGGTACACAAACTCTTTCACCTCCTGTACCGCTTTTCCCTTCCACTTCCACTCCCCTCCACTATCTCTCCCACCTCCTTTCCTGAACACCATAACCTTCGACTTTTCCGTATTTAACTCTAACCTATTCTTGTCCAAGTAACGTCTCAACCTCTTCATCATCATCTTTAAAGCCTCTTCTATCTTTGCCAACAGCACTATGTCATCTGCATATGCGAGTGACCATATCCTGACTCCTCCTACCCTAACGATCCGACGAGTCCTACTTTACTATAAATAGTTTTTGATTTCTTTTATACCAAAGTTGGTGGAGACAAATTCAAGAGCACGGCTAATATTTTTTTTCTGCGACTTGCATCATCGGAAGTGGAGACTTTGTCCGTCCTAGTCCAATGAGTCCTACTTTACCATAAATATTTGCAGATTTCTTTTAAGTCAAAGTTGACGGAGAAAAATTTAAGAGCTCGGCTATTTTTTTTTTTGCGACCTGCGTCATCGAAAGTCAAGAATTTGTCCCGGTCCGACGCGTCCTACTTTACTATAAATAGTTGTAGATTTCTTTTAGTTTAATGTTGGTGGAGAACACTTAAAAAGTTCGGTTAATATTTGTTTCTGCGATCTGCAACTTTGCAAGTGAAGGCTTGATCCGATGAGTCCTACTTCACTATAAATACCAGGTGTATACATATGAAACCGGTATTTTTTCAAGAAAAAAACACATTTATTTCAAGAGAATGATAACAAATATTTTATTCAAAGTATGCGCC
>NC_046657.1:150337478-150348762 GCF_010883055.1 Belonocnema kinseyi
ACTTCTCAATGGCCTTTCACGAAAAAAATTATCTGATTATCATCTGTATTTTGATAATTTCTTTACCAGCCCAGATTTACTCATCCACCTGCATAAATGTGGCTTACGATCAACAGGAACTGTCCGTAAAGACAGAGTGAAAGGAAAGCATGAATTTGCAAAAAATGATCCGCGAGGATCGTACAAAGTAAGTCATGATCGCAACAGTGGGATGAATTTTATCAGTGTAATAGACTCAAAACAAGTCTCTATTCTTTCCACAGCATGTGGTATCACTCCTATAACCCCAGTGAAAAGATTTTCACGAGCTGCTCAAGAGAGAGTAGAACTAGGATTTCCTCGAGCTTTTTCTTTGTATAATAATTACATGGGAGGGGTAGATTTCAGATTTTGAACCATGGATTCTCAAAGTTTAGACATTTATTCCACCGGTTAGTGAGATTCCAGGTTAATTACAGACTCGAAGAGCTTTGGAAAATGGTTCACAAAAAAAATAGGCACGAAAAATCAGGTTTTTTTTTGTTTAAGCTGCATTTTGGAATAATAAGTAAATTTTTTGAGGAATTTCATTGGCACCGTCGGAAAAAGGAGATCTTAAGCAATAAAAATATATGTGTCTCAATTTTTTCTAGTGTCGAATAGTCTTAGTTATTGGCCGTTGAAAAGCAGTGTACCGGTAGTGGCGTTTTGGCCGTTTAAGGGTTAAGAAAATCAATTTTCAGTGAAAAAAAATTAATTTTCCACTAAAATGATGGATTCTCAACCAAAGAGATTAATTTTCTACCAAGAAAGTCGAATTTTCAACTAAAAATAAAGTAAAATTAATGTTTGAAACCAAAGGTGAAATAGTACATTTCTTTAGTATAAACATTAATTTTCAACTGAAAATGACGAATTAAAAATTAAAAAATTGGTTGAACTTCTAACCAAAAAGATCAACTTTTTACCAAAAAAAGACAAATTTAAAAAAAAGGTGTGAATTTTCTGTCACAAATAGAACATTTTTACCCCCAAAAAAACATACATTTACAATGAAAATTATAAGTCTTTACCCCAAAAACTGTTTTTTAACCAAATAGTTGAATTTCTAACCATAAAGATGAATTTGCAACCAAGAGAATTATTTTTTGATCTAAAAGACGAATTTTCAAAAAAACAAATAAATTTTCAGTCAGAAATAAACTTTAAACGAAAATGATAAGTCTTTACCCTAAAAGTTGAATTTTTAAGCAAAATATTGTGTTTTAAACTGATGGTAGAATTTTGAACCATTAAAAGATGAATTTTCAGCCAAGAAGTTTAATTTTCTACTAAAGAAAGGTTAAATTTTCAATTAAAAAGATAAATTTTCAAAACGAACATTAATTTTCTATAAAAAAAATAAATTTTGACGAAATACATTAACTTTTAATCATATGATTAACTTTTGATTTTAAAAAGATAACTTTCAAACTAAAAACCGAATAGACTAAGATGAATATAGATGAATTTTCCACAACAAAATTATTAATTTTCAACCGAAAATAGAACATGTTAATTTTTTAGTTATGGGAATTATTTTCAAACATCTAACAAAGAATTTTTAACAAAATAGTTCAGTTTCTAACAAACAAACAAAAATTTTCATAAAAAAATGAATTTTCCAGAAAATAGTTGAATTTTTGAACCAAAGAAATACATTTTTAATTAAGAATATTAAGTCTTCATCAAAAACACGCATTTTCAACAAAATAGTTGATTTTAAATCAAACATGAAATAGTTAAACATTTAGTAAAAAAAATGTTTTCAAACAAACAAGACGAATTGTCAACCACAATAAATTAATTGTTTACCAAAGAAATACATTTTTAATGAAAATGATGAATTTTTAACTACGAACCTTAATTTTTCACTAAAAAAATTAATCTTATACAAAATACATCAATTTTTAACTAAATAATTAAATTTTCAACTATAAAAGATCACTTTTCAACCAAATATCGAATAATTAAATTTATTTTTTAATTAAACGAGGGACGAGTTTTCAAAAAAATATTGTTACCAAGAAGATTAATTTTCTACCAAAAAACACTAATTTTAACACAAGAATGATAAAAAAGAGATATTTCAGGTTCCAATCTTGTACAAAAATGTGATTTTTTCGTGAAAATTTTCAATTGAAAAAATCATTTTTAATCCAAAAAATACATTTTTAACAAAACAATTAAATGTTCAACTAACAAGATTAATTTTCTCCTAAAAAAGACGAACTTTCATAAAAATACCTGAATTTTCAACCAACAAAACAAACTTTTAAGCACGCAATGGAATAGTTTTTTCTTCCTCAATATTTCTATTTTCATATATTTCATACAGTTCTGATATGTTTATATTTTATGCTATATTTTTCTTTATTTTATTCTTTAAAATTGTAAATTTAGTGTAAAATTGGGTTTCAAAATCGCGCGCTTTTCAACACTTATGGTTCCGGTTTAATCGTAGCCAATCAAAACAGTGAGAAGCTGTGACAGAACTCTACCTGAGAATCTCTAATTTAGGCCACGGCCCATCTCAAAGAATATCTTTGTTCATGTGACGAGTGGGTCACGTGAACAGATTCCTACCTTGCCGACACTTTTTTTGATTTCCTAACTTATTTTCACACGAAACGCTACATCGAGTTGAAAATTTGTGAAAATAAATAAGAAGCACTAAGAAATGTGTTTTTCATTATTATAAACATTCATGACCAGACCCACCTTACTTCTAATTTGGTATCCCAAATTTTCTACTCGATGTGGCACTTCGTGTGAAAATAATAAGTTAGGAAATAAAAAAATTGCGGTAAGGTAGGAATCTGGTCACGTGACCGACTCGTTTCATGGCCTTAATAGGTAATGGCATTTGACACACTCAAATACCTATATTACCGACCTCACTTTTTCAGTTTATGTTTGTGTACTTTATTTGATTACACATTTCGCTAAGAATTATTTTCAAAGAAATTAAAACGGGGACCATTTTTTGACATCTTTTCTTTGTACCTTCAAATTTGTTGAACCTCAGAACTTTCTTTATATGTATAATATCGGCCTCAAACTTCGAAAGATACAAGAACCGACAGTAAGTTACGCTTATGTACGTTTTTTTTACATCTCGCAAATATTTTATGTACAAGAAAAGTTCCTAGGTACAAAAAATGTCGAGTTTATGTCAAAAAATGGTTTCAGTTAATTTATTTGAAAATAATTTTAATTGAAAAAAGTTCCTAAGTTCAGAAAAAAATTCAGCAAACTGAGAAAGTGAGGTTGGTAATATAGGGATCTGATTGCGTCACATGCCCTTAAGAACGTACGTTTAGCTACTTCATTTGAGTAGATATTTCGATAACAATTATTTTCAAAGAAATTAACTTGGTCCAGTTTTTGACATAACCTTGACATTTTTTTAAACAAAGAACTTTTTTATATTTGAAATATCATCGAGGTCTAAAAAAATGTACAACAACGTAATTTAATGTCGGCTCTTGCATTTCTCGAAGTTTGAGGTCGATATTTTACAAATAAAAAAGTTCTTAGGTTTAAAAAATATCAAGATACAAAAAAATATGCCAAAAAATGGTTCCAGTTTTAATATCTTTGAACTGAAAACTGACGTCGGTAATATAGGTATTTCAGTGTATCACATGCCATTAAGGCCATGTGATGAGTGGGTCACGTGACCAGATTCCTACCTTACCGACACATTTTTTATTTCCTAATTTATTTTCACTTGAAACGCCCTGTCGAGTTGAAAATTTGGGATACCAAATAAGAAACACTAAGAGAGGTGGGTCTGGTCCTGAATTTTAATAATTATGAGAAGAAAAAAATTATTTACAAAAATATTGACTTCATAATTATAAAAATTGAGGACCAGAATTACCCTTCTTAGGGCTTCTTATTTGTTATCCCAAATTTTCAACTCAATGTGGCACTTCGTGTGAAAATAAGTCAGAAAATAAAAAAAGTGTCGGTAAGGTAGGAATCTGGTCACGTAACTCACTGGTTTTGCGTTTGCGTCGAAGGAGTGAGGTTGAGAAGGGACGTGAAGAAAAGGAAAAGGAAAGGGGAAAACGTCGGGAAATGCGCGACGGTTTTGCGATGATGAGGGACAAAGGTCATTATTGATCGGCAATGCGAGGGAGGGTGCGCGACACGGAGTCTCAATAGGAACGTATTTTGCGATTGCGAGCCACCCTAACAATCCTGTTCTGAGATTTGGCCGGCTAGTGTTGTTATTGCCGGATTCCCGTCACCATGTCAGGCGGTAAGTGCCCAAACCCCCCTTTTCTTTGTTTATTTATTTATTTATCTATTTAATAATAACATTGAATACGAATCGTAGATTAGAATTTGAATCAATAATTTTGGTCCGTCACTACATGTTTTTAGCGCTTGTATTTATCAACTTAAGTTTGATTTTTTTCTGTGCACATTTTTCAATTAAAATCAATTTTAATTGGCTTTTTTTCTTGTAAAGACTTAAAGAGAAAATGTGAGGGGCAAGAATATTGCGCGAATTCTTTTTTTTTATGTTTATTTTATATAAAACAGGGAGTAATTTAGTTTTGACCAAATCTCTGTTACCATAACACTATTTTATATACATAATAAGAATTTTACAGAACACTATTTTACATAATTATTTTTTTTACTCACATGATAATAATGATTTAACTTAATCATTTTACTTCATTTGTATTCTACCGAAATAATATTTTACACCATTTTTATCTTACGGAAACTCAGTTTTACATTATTTTATTTTACTGAATCTATATTTTACACAATTTTTATTTTACATAAATAATAATGGTTTTACCAAATTACTTTTTTACATTATTTTTATTTTAATGAATCTGATTTACATAATTTTACTTTACAGGATCACTATTTTACGTTAATTTTTATTTCATATACATAATAATAATCTTACCGAATTACGAATTTACATTATTTTCATTTTACCGAATCTCTGTTTCACGTTATTTTATTTTATAAAATCACTATTTTACATCATTTTTATTTTTCCGAATCTGTTTTACATGACTTTATTTTACTGAATCACGGTTTTACATGCATAATAAGGATTTTATCAAATTACTATATTAAATTATTTATGTTTTAACTAACCTGTTTGAAATGATTTTATTTGATTGAATCACTATTTCATATAATTTTAATTTTACATACATGATAATGATTTTACCAAATTGCTATTTTACAATCATTATTATTTTACATAAATAGCTTTTTTGCATAATTTTTATTTTAGCCAATCTGTTTCACATAATTTTATTTTACTGATTCACTATTTCATATAATTTTAATTTTACATACATAATAATGATTTTACCAAATTACTATTTTACAATCATTATTATTTTACATAAATAATAATGGTTTTACCCAATAACTTTTCACATAATTTTTATTGTAACGAATCTGTTTTACATAATTTTATTTTACTGGATCACTATTTTACATTATTTTTTTTAAGTGCATAATGATAATTTTACCGAATTACTAGTTTAAATAATTTTTATTTTACCGAATCTCTGTTTTACATTATTTTATTTTGTCAAATTAATATTTTACATCATTTTTATTTTAACCAATCTGTTTTACATCCCTTTATTTGACTGAATCACGATTTTACATCATTTTTATTTTACATGCATAATAAGGATTTTATCAAATTACTATTTTAAATTATTTATGTTTTAACGAATCTGTTTCACATAGCTTCATTTTACCAAATCACTATTTCATATAATTTTAATTTTACATACAATAATAATGATTTTACCAAATTAATATTTTCCATTAATTATTATTTTACATAAATAGTAATGGTTTTACCCAATAACTTTTTTGCATAATTTTTACTTTAACGAATCTGTTTTACATACTTTTATTTGACTGAATCACTATTTGACATCATTTTTATTTTACATGCATAATAAGGATTTTATCAAATTACTATTTTAAATGATTTATGCTTTAACGAATCTGTTTGACATACATTGATTCGAATAAATCAATATTTCAGATAATTTTAATTTTACATGCATAATAATGATTTTACCAAATTACTATTTGACAATCATTATTATTTTACATAAATAATAATGGTTTTACCCAATAAATTTTTACATAATTTTTATTGTAACGAATCTGTTTTACATAATTTTATTTTACTGGATCACTATTTTATATTAATTTTTTTAAGTGCATAATGATAATTATACCGAATTACTAGATTAAATAATTTTTATTTTACCGAATCTCTGCTTTAAATTATTTCGTTTTATCGAATCCCCATTTTACAAAATTTTCATTCTATCGAAATACTTTATGACATAATTTTATTTCACTGGATCCTTATTTTACATTAATTTTTATTTTAAATGCATGGTAATAATTTTATTGAATTACTAATTGAAATAATTTATATTTTACAGAATCTCTGTTTTATATTATTTTATTTGGTCAAATCACTATTTTACATCATTTTTATTCTACCGAAATACTATGTGACATAATGTTATTTTACTGAATCACGATTTTACATTATTTTTATTTTAACAATTCTGTTTTACATTGTTTTGTTTTACTGAATGACTATTTTACATTACTTATATGTTAACGAATCTGTTGTAAATAATTTTATTTGCTCAAATCACTATTTTACGTAAATAATAATTATTTTACCAAATTACTATTTTGCATTATTTTAATTTTAATGAATCTGTTTCATATAATATTATTTTACTGGATCACAATTTCACATGAATTTTTATTTTAAATACATAATAATTTTACCGGATTACTATTTTGAATTATTTTTATTTATTCGAAACAATAATAATGAATTGATCATTTTGATGAAAAGAGATATTTCGGGTACCAATCGTGTAAAAAACTACGAATTTTGCCGACATTTCGTAGTTTTTTACACAATTATGAATTATAATAATATTAATATGATAATAATAATATAACTGAATCACTATTTCACATGATTTATATTTTACATACATAATTATAATTTTACCGATTTACTATTTTACATAATTTTATTTGAACGAAATTTTCAGCACACGTAATTACGGACAATTTTTATTCTACCGAAATACTATTTTGTATCATTTTCATTTTACGGAAACTTAGTCTTACATAATATTTTTTCATTGAATTACTATTTTACATAATTTGTATTTTAAATATATAATAATGATTTTAACAAATTACTATTTTATATCATCTTTATTTTAACGAATATGCGATTTACATAAATTGTATTAAACAAAATTACCATTTTACATAATTTTTAGTATTTTAACGAAGCTATGTTTTACATCATTTTTATTTTAGCTATTCACTATTTTATAAAATTTTATTATAGTTAGATACTATTTTACGTGATTTTGACTTTACCTAATCACAATTTTACATACAAAATAATTTTTTTTCTAAAGTGTCTATTTCACATATATTTTCTTTTTTCAAAATTCTATTTTACATCGTTTTATTTTACCAAATCATTATTTCACATATTTTACGTAATCCTTATTTTACCAAATTGCCCTTTTACATTTTTTCCTCTTCTGAAAAATTTGCTATTTTATATAACTTTGATTTTACCGAATTACTATTAATCATAATATTTACTTTACCGAATAACGATATAAATTTCATTTTCAAATAAGATATTCGGTAAGATAAACAGATAATCAACAATGCCTCATTTTCACTTGAAAAATTTTAAACTGATACTTTTTGAAGATTGAACAAACATTTTTAAACATATTCGAAAAAAAATGTTCTTAAGTAATTATAGCTTGTAGTGCTCTTTTGATTATTCACACGGTAAAATTAATAATTTTTTTTTAAATTTTGTACTACTCTGTTTATTGTTTGACTTTAAGATAAGGTATTAAAAGAGTTGACCTTTGGTTCAGCAAGACAGGGACTATATTGGATTTGCGACTCTTCCGGAACAAGTGCACAGGAAATCGGTGAAAAGGGGATTCGAATTCACGCTGATGGTCCTGGGTGAGACAGGATTGGGGAAATCGACATTGATAAATAGTCTTTTCCTTGGTGACCTCTACAAAGATCGACGAATCCCAGATGTATCGGGTAAGTAATTTATTTATAATCTTCTAACGAGTGGGAAACAACTCTGGTAATCCGTTTGACAGCTCCCCGTATTCTCCAGTATTCCGTGGAATAATCCAATCGTAATTCGCACTTGTGATGCGGAGTAATTAAAATATTTTAGATTAATCCCAGTAAATCCAAAATAATCCACAAATAATTATTTGTAATCCACTTGTAATCCACTTTAATCCGCCATAATCCAATTGCAACCCATATTAATACAATTGTGATCCGCTTCATCCAAGTTTAATATATGATAATCCAATTATGATCCGGCATAATCCAATTGTCAGCAATTGTAACCCTGTCGTAATACATGGGATTCCAAAATTATCAGGATTAATCAAAATGTAACCCGTTATAATCCATTTTAATCCTATATAATCCACTTGTAATCCTATATAATCCACTTGTAATTAAATTGTAATCCGTAGAGTAATAACAATACAATCCTGTAGAGTAATCGAATTATAATTCGCACTTGTGATCCGGGGTAATTAAGGTATTCTAGAGTAATTCCAGTGAATCCAGAATAATTTACACATACATATGTGTAATTCACTTGTAATCCACTTTAATCCGTCATAATCCAATTGCAACCCATATTAATACAATTATGATCCGCCTAATCCAAGTTTAATATGTGATAATCCAATTATAATCCGGCATAATCCAATTGTCATCAATTGTAATCCTGTCGTAATAGTGCGATTCCAAAAATTATCAGGATTAATCGAAATGTAATCCGAAATAATCCATTTTTAATCCTAGATAATCCACTTGCAATTCAATTGTAATCCGCAGAGTAAATACAATCCTTTAGAGTAATCGAATTGTAATTCGCACTTGTGATCCACAAATAATTATGTGTAATCCACTTGTAATCCACTTTAATCTGGGATAATCCAATTGCAACCCATATTAATACAATTGTAATCCGATTCATCTAAGTTTAATATGTGATAATCCAATTATAATCTGGCATAATACAATTGTAATCAATTGTAATCCTGTCGTAATACGTGGGATTCCAAAATTATCAGGGTTAATCGAAATGTAACCCGTTATGATCCATTTGTAATCCTATATAATCCACTTGTAATTCAATTGTAGTCCGCAGAGTAAAGAAAATACAATCATGTAGAGTAATCGAATTGTAATTCGCACTTGTGATGCGGCGCAATTAAAGTATTCTAGAGTAATTTCAGTGAATCCAAAATAATCCACAAATAATTATGTGTAATCTACTTGTAATCCACTTTAGTCCGTCATAATCCAATTGCGATCCATATTAATACTAGTGTAATCCGCTTAATCCAAGTTTAATATGTGATAATCCAATTATAATTCACCATAATCAAATTGTTATCAATTGTAATCCCATCGTAATCCGTGGGATTCCAAAATTGCCAGGATTGATCGGAATGCTACCCGTTATAATCCATCTGTAAATCGATATAATCCACTGGTAAATCAATTGTAAGCCGCAGAGTAATCCATTTACAATCGTGTAGAGTAATACAATTGTAATTAAATTGTGATACACACATGTGATCAGGAGTAATTAAAGTATTTTAGATTAATTCCAGTAAATCCAGAATAATCTACATATCTTTTTTGTAATCCATTTGTAATCAATTTTTAACCCGTTGTAATCTAATTTCAATCCATAATAATACAACTGTAGTCCGCTTTAATCTAAATTTAATCCAATTGTAATTCGGAACAATCCAAATGAAATCCATAGTAGCCTCATTGTAATCCGGGCGTTACAATATTAATCAGGAGTAATCGGAATCTAACTCGTTATAACCCACTTGTTATTCGCCTACAATCCACTTGTAATCCACTTATAATCCACTTGTAATTCATACTAATCCACACGCAATCCACTTTAATTCAAGAATTCAGGAGTTGCCGCATTATTTCGGGGCTAATAATTAAAAATATTCTATAGCAATGCCAGTATTCAGGGGTAGCTAAATTGTGATCCAGCATAATACACATATAATTTGGTGTAATCCACTCATAATCTAGTAAAACTCAGATGATTTGTAGTAATCACAGTACTCTTGAGTAATCCGATTGTAGGTAGTAGTAACCTAATTGTAATCCGAATTAATCCAATTTTAATCCTGCATTATCCAATTTTGTATCCATGGTAGTTCAATTGTAATACGTAGTATTCCCATATTAATCAGGAGTAATCTGAATGTTACCTGTTATGGTCTACTTTTAATCGACTTGTAATCCGCTTTAATTAAAGCATTCAAGAGTGGTCGCAGTATTTCGGGACTACTAATTAGGAATGTTTTAAAGCAATGCCAGTATTTAGGAGTACTCGAATTTTAATCCAGCATAATCCGCATATAATTGGGTGTAATCCACTCATAATCCAGTTTCATTCAGGTAATTTGTAGAAATCCTAGTATTCTTGAGTAATCCGACTGTAGGTAGTAGTAATCCAATTGTAATCCGTATTAATCCAATTGTAGTGCCGAATGATCCAATTGTGATCCATGGTATTTCAATGATAATCCGCGGTAATTCAGTAATAATAAGGAGTAATCGGAATGTTACCCGTTATAATCCACTTGTAATCCACTTTAATTCAAGAATTCAGGAGTGGTCGCAGTATTTCAGGACTGCTAATCAAAAATATTCTAAAGCAATGCCTGTATTTAGGGGTTCTCAAGTAGTAATCCAGAATAATCAACCTGTAATTGGGTGTATTTCACTCATACCAATTGTAATCCACCGTAATACAATTGTAACCCCAGTGAATACAATTGTTCTTGTACGGAATACAATTGTAATCATAAGGAATGCAACTGTAATCATGTTTAAGTCATTGTAATTCAATTGTAATCCATGATCAATTAATCTTAATTCTTGGTAACCCAATTGTACACCGCGGTAATTCGATTGTAATTGTCTATGATCCACTTATAACCCGGATAATTTGAAGTAATGTTAATAAGCCTTGTAATTACCTTGTAATCCAGCATAATCCAGATATTTTAAAATAATTTACATAGGTATTGTAAACAGGTTTCAGCTGTTTTGCTAACAATTTCGTGTTTTTTTTTTTTTTTTT
>NC_046657.1:150348862-150354765 GCF_010883055.1 Belonocnema kinseyi
TCGACACCTTGACAAATGTAATTCCATGTAGAAACATGCGTTTAAATAAAATATTTTACCAAAAAAGTTACCCACGCTTTAACTTGACAGACTGTAGATTAAAAACGGAACTATTTCAGTTAAAAATTCATTAATATTATTACAAAGTCGATTTTTTTCGGTTGCAAATTAATCTTATTGATTAAAAATTCTTCTTTTTCAATAAAAATGCAACTATTTGTTTAAAAAAATCTACATTGTAGGAAATTCAACAGCTTTGTTAAAAACGAAGTAATTTTTTGGTTGAAAATTCAACTGTTTTGTTAAAAATGTATCTTTTTGGGATGAAAATCAATTTTTTTAAACGGCTATTTTCTTTTTACAATTATAACGTTTATTGCACTATTATATTTACCAGGAAATAAAATAAGTTCAAATTATACTACTTGTTTAAAAATTTTTTCTATTCATTTAAAATTTCGCCATCTTTAGTAAAAAATTATTCTTCTTTCTTAAAAGTTCATACTTTTGGGTGAAACTTTCTTTTTCGTTGTTGAAAATTAATGTTTTCAACTAAATATTAAACCATTACATTTTTATTATAAATTTGTATTTTTTAGTTGAAAATTCAAGTATTTGTTTGAAAATTTATTTACTTTGTTAAAAACTTTTTTTAAAATTAAAATCTTTTTCTTGAAGAAAAAGATCTCTCTCTTTCACTTTACTGGGAAACGAGCCACAGAACTTCTGATTCAGAATTATTTAAAATAATTACTTGTACCATTAACACTTAGAAAAAATTACCATTATTTTTATTTATTTAAGGTTCTTATTCTGATCTTTTTTTATTTGAAATTTGTAAAAATTAAAAACCATCTAATCTGAATAAGACGTTAAGGGCATGCGACACAGCTAAATACCTATATTACCGACCTCACTTTATGAGTTCACTGAATCTTTTGTTGAACCTAAGACCTTATTTTGTAAATAAAATATCGAGCTGAAACTTTGGAAAGTGTATTAGAGTACAATAAAGTACGTTTAGGTACTGCATTTTGGTAGGAACTTTACTGAAAATGATTTCATCTTTTTTCTGAACCTCGACATTTTTTGAACGTTCGAACTTTTTTTATTCATAAAAGATCGGTTTCAAATTTTGAGAAATGCAAGAACCGAAAGAAAACTACGCTAAAGTACAAAGCTTAATAATAAAAGATGTAAAAAAATATATTTCAACTACCAATTCCATTAACATCAGCCGGTAACGTTGTAGACGAAAATACGAACCCTGGCGGCCACTAGACGAGGCTCTAGAGGGTTCGTATTTTCGTGGACAACGTTACCGGCTGATGCCGTTGGCATTGATAGTTGAAATTTTTTCTTTCTTTCGGCTCTTGCATTTCTCAAAGTTTCTCGACATTTTTTGAACCTTCAAACTTACGTTCAAAAAATGTCGAGGTTCAGAAAAAAGATAAAATAATTTTTAGTGAAGTTCCTACCAAAATGCAGTACCTAAACGTACTTTATTGTACTCTAATACATTTTCCAAAGTTTCAGCTGGATATTTTATTTACAAAAAAAGTTCTTAGATTCAAAAAAACATTCAGTGAACGGATAAAGTGAGGTCGGTAATATAGGTATTTAGCTGTGTCACATGCCCTGAAACATTTTCTGTTATTGAAGATTCTTAACTTGATCGATATTGTGGATTTTCTGCCACCATGGTTTGGAGGTTTATCTACTGTCGGTAGAGGACCAACCCAGTGGGCACAAAGTTTGGCGACGTCTTTACGACATCGTTACGACATCTTCACGACAACTTTACGACATCCTATGTCCATGTCGTTAAGGTGTCTATACGATATCGTGATTAAGTCGTATGATCTGACGATGTCTTTACGATATCGCAAAGACATCGAAACGACATGGACATAGGATATCGTGAAGATGTCGTAAAGATGTCGTAACGATGTCGTAAAGACGTCGCCAAATTTTTTTCCCACTGGGAATCGCTGATGATTTAACGGATTCATTTCAAAATAATTTCATGTATTTTGTTAAGAATTCGTCTTATTTCGTATAAAATTCCTTTTTCAGCGTTTAAAATTATTATTTTTTTAACTGAATATAAAACCTATTCCATTTTTTAATAGAAATTTATCTATTTTATTTTTAAATTTAACTATTTGGTTGAAATTCGTTTTTTGTTTGAAGATTTCAAAAACTAAAAGTTTAACTATTCCAGTTGCAGATTCATCATTTTAATTTAAAATTCATTTCTTTCGCTGTAAATCCGTTTCTTATGGTTAAAAATTAATTTCTTTCCTAAAAATTTTAATATTTCAGTTAAAGTTTCATCGTTCTTGTTAAAAATTCATCTTTTTTTGCAAATTTAACTATATTTCTTAAACTTCTTTTTTGTTGTTTGTTAAAAATTCATCATTTTAATTGAAAATTCATTTCTGGGGTTAAAAATTTTGCAGTTATATATACGAGTTGTTTCCTCCTCCTCTTCTATTGTAATTGAAGTCTCTCTAAAAATGATATATCAGTTATATTATAAGTTGAAAGATATTAATTGCAATAATTTATTTAAATCTGAAAAAAATGAAAAAATAACATTTTCAACATTTATTATTAATATTTGTTTTTATTGTAGAGCGTATAGAAAAAACCACTTCAATTGAGAAGAAAACGATGGATATAGAAGAAAGAGGCGTCAGGTTACGACTGACGATCGTGGATACTCCTGGTAATATTAACATTATAAAAAAAAATTAGTTGCGGGGTAAAGTCGACTAGGGTTCGGGGTAAATTCAAGTAGTTTATGGGGTCATGCAGGCGGTTACACGCTTCACGCGACCTTTCCATTGTTAGAGGATTAGAACCGTTTGAGAAAAATTAAAATGTCATAAAATGTTAATAAATAATAGGTAATTCTGGCAATAATAGGTAATTTTGGTAGGCTATGGGGTACATTCTGGAAGCTATGGGGTACATTCTGGTAAGCTATGGGGTACATTCTGGTAGGCTATGAGGTACATTCTGGTAGGCTATGGGGTACATTCTGGTAGGCTATGGGGTACATTCTGGTAGGTTATGGGGTATAGTTGGCTCGGGGGGAAATAACAGTTCAATATAATGCAAAAATTTCTTATTTAATCATAGGTTTTGGCGATTCAGTGAATTGTGAGGATACATGGAAAGCGTGTTCCTCATACATAGACGAACAATTCCGACAGTATTTCACAGATGAAAGTGGACTGAATAGAAAAAATATACAGGATAACAGGGTGCATTGTTGTCTCTATTTTATTCCTCCATATGGACATGGGTAAATTCCTTTTTAAATAAAAACCAATATAAAAAATAATAAATAAAATATAAACAATTGAGGGAATGTCAAAATATCACGTGACATTTCCAATCAAATAGTTGCATTTCTTACAACAACAATAAATGACTTAAGCAACATCTTCAGTCAAGAAGACTAATTTCCTTACAAAAGATGAATTTCCAATAAAAAACAAAACACTTAAATTTGCAGTTAAAAACGAATTTTTAAGCAGTTAAATGATATGCTAAATGTAAAAATATTCAACCAACATGATTAATTTTATACACAAAGAGACGCATTTTTAACAAAATGTTTTCAAGCTAAAAAGTCGAATTTTATCAAGAAAGATGAATTTTCAACTAAAAGAAAAAAAAATTTTAACTAAAAAAGATAAATTTTCAAATAAAAGTGAAAATTTTCTAAATTAATAGTCTTGACTGAAAATTTCCAGTTTTTGTTCAAAATTGATCTTTTTCATTTCAAAAATACTTTTTTTGTTTGTTTGTAATACGTCTTTTTCGACTGAAAATCAATCTGCTTTAAAAATGTAGGTTCTTGGCTTAAAATCCAACCATTTGTTAACAAATTCTTTTTTTCAGTTTAAAATTAAACTTTCTTTGTGGCAAATTTAATTCTTTACTTGAAAAATTCAACTACATTGTTGAAAATTAATTTTTTTAACTGAAGATTTCACGAAATTATTTTTGGTTAATTTTTGTTTTATTTTTGTAGAAAATTAAGATTTTTATTTAAAAACTCATTATTTTTGTTTGATAACTGAACTATTCTGTTAAAGATTTAACTATTTGTTTCGAAATCCATGAATGCTTTATTGTTAAAAATTTGGCTTTTTTGCCTTTTAAGATTAATTTTTTTTACTTTTTTTAAACAATTTTGTTGAAAAATAATTTTGTTGTTAAAAATTCAACTTTTGTTGAAAAGCATATTTTTTTGTTAAAGAGTGAGATGTTGTATTAAAAATTTGTCTGTCAGATTGAGGATTGAACTATTTTATTTAAGGACCACTTTTGTTGTTGGTTAAAAATTAATCTTTTAACTTTTCATCTCAATTTGAACGTTTTTTGTTGAAAGTTCAACTATGTAGTTAAAAAATTTACATTTTTATTTCAAAATTCAACTACTTCATTGAAAATTCATATATTATGTTAAAAATTCATCTCTTCGGTAAAAAATTCATATTTTAGTTGACAATTCACCCATTTGGTTAAAAGCTCAACTTTTTTTTCTTCAAAGTTCAACAATTTTGTAAAAAAAAGTAATCCATCTTTATGTGTAATCCGCAATAATTTTATTTAATCCAAAGTAATCGTATGCAATCTGGAGTAATCTTAGGTAATCCCAAGTAATTTTGTAAAGAACTGCATTTTAAGAAGTAATTTCTTCCTCGGTAGAATTGATCAAAATTACTGAAAATGAGAAACTTAGAAAAAAATTATATACTAAGATGAAGATTTAGTATAGATAGAGGGCTGTCACTTCACTTACCGATTATGTTAAGGTTCTTTTCATGCTAAGTTACCGACAGTGGGTATTACCGACGGTAATTTATCCATGATTCGTAAAACAGGTATGTTGGCAATTTTTTATTTTTTTCATTCTACCCTCGGTCGGAAGACGAAGTGATAGTCCTGTATCTATACAGCTTTACTACTCGTAGAAATTAAAATAAATTGTGATGACACAGGCTGAGGCAGTTGGATCTGGAAGTGTTGAGACGGTTGCATCGTAAAGTGAATGTAGTACCTGTAATTGCGAAAGCTGACACTCTTACGACTCAAGAAGTGAAGAAATTAAAAGAGCGCATACTTGCTGATATTGAAGAGCACGAAATTCAGGTAAAAATTATTATTGCTCACTCACACATTAGTTACGAACTATGGTCAACATCGATGGTGAACACAATTTTCGAAAAATAATAATGATTCTTATTGTTTCAATTTAATCATTCGCGTGTTACTTTCCTCGCTTCTTAACGCATTTCTCATTTAGTTATTAAATTACTAATTAATTACATAAGCCGAGCTCTTAAATTATTATCCGCCAAATTTGACTTTAAAAAATCTACAACTATTTGTACTGAAGTAGGACTCCTCGGACCGAGATGGACATAGTATCCACTTTCAATGACGCAATCACAGAAACAAATATTAGCTGAGCTCTTTAATTTTTCTCCACCAACTTTGACTTAAAAGAAATCTACAACTATGTATAGTAAAGTAGGACTGTTCGGATCGAGTCTCCACTTCCGATGGCGCAGTTCGCTAAAACAAATATTAGCCAAGCTCTTGAAATTTTCTTCACTAAATTTTATGTAAAAGAAATCTACAACTATTTATAGAAAAGTAGGACTCGTCGGATCGGAATAGACTGGGTCTCAACTTTCAATGAAGTAGATCGCAGTAACAAATATTAGCCGAGCTCTTGAATTTTTCTCCACCAAATTTGACTTAAAAGATATCTACAACTACCAGGTGTATACATATGAAACCGGTATTGCCATTTAGCGGCCAGTAGGCACACTTGTAGGCACTGTCAGAACTTACCATTTGTGCTAATTGGCGTATTG